>NC_137468.1:91875926-92342042 GCF_964235325.1 Thermobia domestica
CAGCTATCAACCAATCAGAAACACACATCTTACCCGTAAAAGGAAACGAACATAAAAAATCCCGGGTGAGGGATTTAACCGCGGGGTGACTCATGACGTCATACCACGTGACCTGAAAATTTGAATTTCCCGCGTGGGCGGGGCCTAAAGTCACGTGACCTCTCTCAGCCAATCAGAATCGATGGGTGGGCCAGGTGGACCATCCAAATTTATCATAATACATATTAGGGTCCTATACTATAATACCAAATGTTTAAATTGGGCAATTTCCAAAATTTAAGGGGTGGGCCAAGGTAACCCTCCCAAATTTTTCAATGGGTGCATTAATATACCCATGTCTTATGAAAGGTAATGGACCCCTGTATACGACCATATAACTATATAAGGTAATAACACCTCATCCAAGGGGATAAATTAGGTCAAAAACCCCCGAAATTTGACTTTTTGGCAATTTTTTACCCATAAAAGGGAACGACATAGACACCCAATACTGATAGAGGTACATACTATGGTCCTAGGCTACCACACACAATTTTTAGATTTGGCAATTTTCAAAATTTAAGGGTGTGCCATGATACCCCTCCCAAATTTTTCAAGGGGTGCATTAATATACCCATATGTTATGAAAGGGAATGAACCCCTGTATACGTCCATATAACTATATAGGGTAATAATACCTCATCAACGGGGATAAATTAGGTCAAAAAACCCCGAAATTTGAATTTTTGGCAATTTTTTACCCATGAAAGGGAACGACATAGACACCCAATACTGATAGAGGAACATACTATGGTCCTAGGCTACCACACCAAATTTTTAGATTTGGCAATTTCCAAAATTTAAGGGGGGTGGTCCTATGTACCCCTGCCAAAATTTAGGGGGTGGGCCATGGTACCCCTGCCAAAATTTAGAGGGGGTGGTCCTAGGTACCCCTAGGTCATTGACCCCGGGCCAAGGGCATTGACCTTTCACCCCGGTCATAAAAGAGAGTGAGGATGAGTCATTCGGGCATAACGGGGTCCCTACTACTATGCTCCAGTTTCCTCCCACACTTTCATTCCTTTCTCATCGTCACCGTCTCCTTTAGCCTAATCGTGGGACGTAAACTAAAGATTTCATTTGCACCAGTGTTAGTCCATCTCATCAAAGGGATAACAATCCGAACCGCATGAGCTCCTGCCGGGAATCGAACCCTGGTCTCCCACGTTAAAGGCGCATACGCTAACCGGTTAGCCACAAAGGAACTCCAAAGTTTTCGAGTTTCATATTAATACTAATTTATACTATTACTGGGGTCTACTAATTCATAATGTAATAGGTCATCAAGAAAGAAATCAAACCTTGTTTTGGTAATTTTATACCCATAAAAGGAAACGAAACAAGCCATCATAAGCTCCAAGCTAAAAATCACAGTTCAGTGACGTCAAACGAACATATTAGCTCGAACCAACTACCTCTAATTCATTCATACCAGTAGAGGTGCGGTGGCTCAGTGGTAGAGCGTTCACTTCTGCTGTATGGGCCTTTAGCCTAATCGGCATAATCGTGGGACGTAAAACTAAAGATTTCATTTGCACCCGTGTTAGTCCATCTCATCAAAGATATAACAATCTCCAAATTTTATGCCATAAAAGGGAACGAAAGCATTCGTAAACCTGTATTATTTCATAACGTAATGAATCATCAAGACCATATTTTTAGTAATTTTAAAGAATCATCATGACCTCTGATCCAATACTCCCAATTCAATGACGTCATAGCAGGGCCAAGGTACCTCTGATTCATTTACACCAACGTGCGGCTCCTGAATAAGCATAAGCAAAATTTCAATAGGTGACGCAATGCCGGTGCCAAAGCATCCCTGATTCATTCGTTATTGTCCATGGAGACCCAAAATTGGATAATCGAGAGTTAGGCCAAGTCAGGCCCTTACTACTCTTATACTTGTATTTTTTTTACATATATCTTTCTCCTCCCCATCCCCTATGTTGCACCGTCAAAGTAAAATGATAAAAATCGTGAAAGGTCTGAGCTTCATCTCACTGGCGTCATTTAGGGAGTGCAGGGGGGGGGGCAATTGCCCCCCCAAGAGTTTCAGGAGTACATATACTTTAATCGATTGTCTACTAATATACTAGTACAAAAAAGGAAAGTCTTATGTCTGTGGTGCTTTTGCCCCCCTCAAGCGAAGTCTGAAATGACGCTCCTGCTTCATCTATGTTGAAAATTTGATCGAGATCGGTCGGGTGTTTCAAGAGTTATTAAGTTTTTTTTTATTTTTACATATACCTCCCCCTCCCCTCCTCCACCCCTAGGTTCTACCATCAAAGTGAAAATACAAAAAACTTCCCAGTTCCGAACCTCATACATGTTAAAAATTTCAATAAGATCGGTCTGGTGGTTCAAGAATTATTAAGTCACAAACTTAGTCACTTTTATTTTAATTTATTTTGATTTTTGTATACCTCCCTTTCCTTCTCCTCCCATACGTTGCTCCTTCAAAGTGAAGTGACAAAGAACATTTCAAGCCCAAACCTGATCTATATTGAAAATTTGATCGATCTCGAGCTTGTGGTTCAAGATATTAGGAGTCACAAACATAGTCACTTTCAATGTTATAATATAGATTTACTGTTGTAGTGTAATGTTATATCGCTCAATCCTCGATGTGCCGTGTACCTAAGGAGGCTAAAAGATGTATTGACAAACAATTATTCAACGTATAAGCATCCGCCCATGAAATCAAACTTGCGGGGTCAGATGCACTAAGTTTTTGTCAACGTCATGAAAATGTTGTTTTGATATTAATTTTATGAGTACACATTAAAAATTTCCAACGGATGCTTGAGTCTCGGAGCCAAGGCCATACCCATGTAATCAGCACCTATGGTGTACGGAATTACCGATGTTCAATATTACAATTCTCTTCAGTCTTGGAAGAAGAACACCACTGGTATGTTTTGAAATGAAATGGAGTATCTAGTTTAACGTACCTATGCACCAAGGCTAAGGGAGACGGTGATGATGAAATATGACTGAAATGGCGGAATGAAGAAAGTAGGAGGAAACGGTAAAAACCTGAGAAAAACCACGCACACGATGTTTGTCCACCAAAATAACTTACATGGCGCAAGATGACACCTGTGTGACTTAACGCGAACAACCAATTCAGGAAATGTTATACTGTAGCTATATACTACAGGAGCAGATCGACTCACACGGATTGCATAAAACTACTGGGAATACATTCACTCCAGTGACAATTTTACTGAAGCCAAAAAAATTCAAGTAAAAGATTACTATCGAAGTGAAAGATGTAATGATTTTTCTCCTTTTTTAAAATTCTATATTAAAAAATTCAAGTAGTACCAGTACTTTGGCAAGACTCTTGCCCAAGAGTCTTGGTCTTCGTCTTGGTCTTGGTCTTGGTCTTGGTCTTGCATGCAAGACTTACAACAACTGCAAGACCAAGACTCTTGCGCTCATCACTATCTAGTAGTATAAAAAGTTATTATTTACAGTTATGTATGATAAGGTCAAAAACAAAATTTAAAAAAAAAGTACCATATACACATATTTTAAAATGAATACTACGTTGTTTCTGTGGTTTGAAAGGGATGTTATCTTCGGCAAAACAACACTTAATTCAATTGTATTGGCCTTAATAGATTTTTTGTTGCTTTATATTGCTTGTTCTTTGCCAGAAAAAAAAAAGCAGCGACAGGCCGGGTATTTTGCAAATGCTTTAATTAGCTTGATGGTTCAAGTCTTTTTTGTGTTTGTTATGTGTACTTTTACCACAAAAGAACTCAATATTCCAGGTCTTACTCTAGAAAAGTTGAGGATGCCAGAATGTTCCGTTTTCAGCGTATTTTAAAGTAAAATTCCCGTCAATGTTCAGAATTTTCCGTTTTATGGGAAATTTCCCACCGACTGACATCACTGTCTTAAGGGAGGAATTGCATAATTGAATGCATATTCACTTTAGGGGTGCTACGTATAAAACACGAACCAACTTATGCTCGGTAGTCAGTAAAAGCACGAATGTTATCTAACAAAGTCAGGGCAAGAGCGGACAGGGGCATCGAAGGTGCGTCCGTAGGGACCAAGCGCTTCGCCGATGGTAAGTACGTGTAAACTACATATGACAAAAGGATGAAAAGGAACTTATTCACTTAAAATCATACGGTACTCCAGTTCCAAAACAACTCTTGTCTATTTATATCAAATCCCAGAAAACCGAGAAGAATTGTAGGATCGATGAGTTTTGTAGAACTGGAAATATTTGAGAACTGGGGGAGTGTTTTTGACATGAATACACAGAAATATTCCTAGTCCTACAAAACATGCAGATCCTACACTTGTCTTTTGTTGGATTTGTTGAAAAGGGAAAAGAGTCTGGACCATGGGCGGCGATTAGGGGGGGCAAAGGGGGGCAGTTGCCTCCACTTTTCTGAAATGGCCTATTAATGCATGTAGTTTCAACGAGGGAAATTTGTATTTAACATTGATATACAAATATTCAGATCATGTCTTGCCCCCCCACTTTTAAGGTCCAAACGCCGCCACTGGTCTGGACGACTCGTATGTTTGATCTTGAAGGATAACATTCCGTATCAGTCTTCGCAGAGTTCTGCATACTACAACGCAACACAACGCGAAAGAATATACAAAACTTTTTTTTTTTTTTTTTTACAAAACCTACTGCCACTATCACATAGTTTGCGTTGGTTTGACGTAAATCGTTACTGAATGGGTCCATCTATCGTGTAATTATTATGAATAGAAATATAGCACTTTTTCGAGTTTGCTCAGAAACATATCTTTGTCATCTAAACACAACCTATTACCATTCATCAGCTGATACTGATAGTTTTCCCGTTTTCGGAATGTGTCCCTGGTAGTACAAACAAAAGATATATTGGTTTTGTGTTTGACATTTTCAGATAATAAAAGGATGGATATTAGATGATATATGTATAGATATTGATGAAACCGAAGTATTTTTAACAATTCGACATCACCGTAAGTATAATTTGTCAAATGAATGTAGTTTATTGAGTGCAATACAGTTTATGTATGTTTTCTTCAAATCCTTATTGCAAAACCTGATTTAAGCTGTTAAAAAAACTAAATGACAGGTGTTATATATAATTAAAAAGCACACACAAAAATATTTTAAATTTACATAACAAATAAGAGCATGGGTACCGTATACTGAAATTTCATTATTATTAGTGTGCTTAACCAAAAAGGCACACAAAATGCATTTAAAAAAGGCGTCCAGAAATCTTCCTGAAAAATACATAATTCAGCTCAGCTATGAATTTTAATTGGGCCTATGATGGCAGAAGGAGTCCAGCTCTTTTCTCTCTCTCTATATATATATATAAAAAGGTACAATTTTAATAATTTCTGTTCACATTCAGTTAGTTTAGGTTAGGTTATTTTAGGTTGGATTGAGTTAGTTTAGTTTATTTTAGTGTAGGTGTCGGGTTAAGTTCTAAAGTTTTGCGTCCGTTTCCAGCAAAATTTTTAAAATTTACAGGAAAGATATGGATAATTTGATCGTTTGTGTGCTTGATAATATATAAGAGTCTCGAAAAATACGTTTATTTGTTTTATATATAAGCGGTTGTAAACATGGAACTATACGGCGAGCGGAGGGAACTACTTGGCGCAAGGTAACCGAACTGTAGCATTGTGTTAAAGAAACGAGCATTTATGTTATCAACATGGCTAATGTACAAGGGCAATGAACAGTTTTAACATTTGTGAAGCAATACGTTGATAATGAGCAAAATCTGTTAAAAGTTTGTGAAGAGCACGGATGAATGAACCTAATAACAAATTGCAGAAAGTGTGCAAAGGAGATAACAGCGAAACAACGTAGGGAAAGCGGACGCCCAACTTCGGAATAAATGCCTAGGTGTCCCGCATAATTTTCCAAAAAATGATAGAATTTCGCTTATTTCTACTAGTATTAGCTTAGCTTAGGTTAGTTTGTTAGGTTAGGTTAGATTTGGTTACATTATGTTACGTCGAAGTACTTGTATCATTCATTTTTCCTGTAAATTTTGTGCTTTTTACGTGCTTCCGGACCCCTTGTACTGAACATACTCCTTTAATTGTGTAATAAATGACCGAATCAAGTAATAATAATGATGTTAAATAGTTGCATTGTTTAATGAAAGACACGTATTAAGGTTTAGTCGAGCAGATGGTTCTACCAAAAAGAAAATTTAAAGATCAGTCTGCTCGGTAATCTAACGTAACGCGAAAATCTAAGTCATCTGTCAAAATTTGGTAGAACCATCTGCTTGAGTAATGATAGGCTATAATCTGCCTAAGATTTATAGCGAAGTTCCTAAGACAATCATCTTGTAAATCACATGAAATTAAATCGACATTTATTGAAAGTAATCAAATTACGATATAGTTACAGTTTATATTCACATTGGCAGTTGGTGTCGAATTGATCTGCTGTCGAAAGTGTCATTGTTATCCAAGTGGGATGGCATTTAGAATCTCTCCCAACTCGTTTCATGCTCCAGAATAGAGTACCTTGATTTTGTCTTAGTTGTGATAAAGGTAGAAAACAACGAAACCTGCGGGGCTTCTAACCCCTTTCGGTTGTTGTATCGCTCAGCTATATTTTGTAAAAAAATAACAACACTGGAGATCTTATATGTGCCTGTTGCTAAGCGATAGAGCCTTAGCTAAAGAGAGTGGAATTCCTTCAGCCGATAGCAGCGCCTTGAATAAAGACTAGGTGTCAGGTCAATGTGGTATATCTATTGTATTGCATTTAGTCCGCGTCAAGGCAGGACTAAGCAGGAGGGCATATGCTTTTTTAGGGAACAGGCAAGTTTGTAATCTTGAGTATGTATATAAAACAGGATTAGCTTCTTTGCATCAATTTCTAATATAATTGTTTTTATGGTTGAAAGTAGTATGCAGTTTTACGTGCTGTTTTCCACTTCATAAAATTATTTTACGTAACTTCTCTTGCTTTAATACTATATTTCAATCTAGAGTATTATTCTTTTTTTTTTTTTTTTTTTTTTTGTGTGTGTGTGTGTGTGTGTTTAGATGAAGGTAGGTGCTAATGGAAAATATCATACTTAAGCTAATATTAACAGAAATTAGCGAATTTGTAACTTTTGTTTTAGAACGCGCAGATTGATAATATGCCTACAAATTGATGTGTCATACAAACAATTATTCATATCAAAGAACATGCACAACATGTGCTAGCTACAAAAAGGATTGAGTCTATTCCGGTTAAGGGCTGAGCAAAGCTGGTGAGTTTTAACAGGGGTGTATTTATAGCAGGGAGCAAGTGCATTAGCGATTGTGAAGGATGAAGTGCCGAGGAGAAGATCCACAAATATGAAACCTAGCCTTAACTAACATAAGTGTTAACACCTTGGACAAATTCTGCGGCACGATGGTTATGGTGAGTATGCCCGTAGCACTGATCACAACTTTTTCAATTTTTACCTTAGATCTTACACAAATTCTTGTTTATGAACACTTTATGCAGACTTACCTCGTTGTTGAAGAATTCTTTGTTTTCACCTCTGCTTCCATACTGAGCTTCTAGTATATTTACTATTTGCGCGTATAAAAAATAAATAGCCGCTAATTGTTTCTCACTTTATTTTGATATTGCAAACTATCTCGTAAAGATCTGCCATTCTTAATATACATTTTCACAGTTTAAACGTTACCCTATTCTTTCAATCAGGTACCTATAGATATACTGGTAAATTTGACACTATGTATTTAAAACACTATTGTAAACATAGCATTCGGCGTACTATTGGTATGCACTTGCATCGTAGTTTTCTAATGTGTAACACAGACATAATGAATTTTCTGATAAGAATACACTTCCATGATTAGTATTCACAAATATCAATAGTAATCCAACTTTCTAGGATTTAGATTTCTGGGCTTTCGACTTTTATGGCCATGTTAGCCGTCTCGTTTAAGGAATGACGTCCCTCAGCGAACACACTATCCAAAAATAGGAAAGGAAGAAAGGATTGGAAAAGGAAAGAAGCATCCTGGGACCTATATGTTAGGTATCTCCCCGGCATTTGCCTGGTAAATGAGAAAAGCCAGGAAAACCTCATTCAGGATGGCTGGCCTGGAAAAGCTTTTTATGCTTTTTCGATCGATTGGCCTCACCGGGAAACGAACCCGGAACCGCTCGCACAATCCGACTTTCTAGTACTACAAAGTGTCATATATATGTGACCTTCATCATTTAAGCATAAAGTACCTACAGCTTCCCTAAATTTTGCGAAAATACAACGCTAATGAAAGTTAAATTAACATTTTATACACCTCCCTTTCATGTGCACTCATTTATTTTACCCGTATAATTACTACTACTTGAACAATAGGTTGTAAGCCAATACCATAGTGCCATTTTTCGTGTATTCATAAGAATACCAACCATGATGCTAATGTAAATGTAAGCCCAAATTTTAATATATGGATATAAGAGCTAACATTATAGAGGACGATATACAAAGTATTGTAGGTCATGCGTTCATTATTGAAAGGATTCTATTGTTACCGCGGAGGGCGCGGGGGCTCAGTGGTAGAGCGTTCACCTCAGGTGCTTGGGGTCCCTAGTTCGATCCCAGCTCGCGCCGTGTGGACTTTGTGGTGGACAAACACCGTGCTCGTGGGTTTTCTCGGGGATCTCCCGTTTCCTCCCACTTTCTTCATTCCACCATTTCACTCATCTCTCATTATCAGCGTCTCCTTTAGCCTAACCGGCATAAGCGTGGGACGTAAAACTTAAAGATTTCATTTTCTATTGTTGCCGCTTTCCGGATCTGCCCCCTTGCTGTCCCACCAACGAGTACTTTCAGGAGATCTGAACTTATCTGGTTAAGACATCAAAGAACATGTCCAAAAATGGATTATAGAACTTTTCCCGAGTCGCTCTCAGGTCTCAACATCAAGCGCCGAGAGGTTCGGATGTCTCGTCTCGAAATCCTCACGGACATCCAGATGATCACTCAGATCATGACACACAAAAATATCATTCACACATGCAACGAAAACACATTAAATAGAATAATATTATGCTTATTTATTAAATGAAAAAAAAAGAAAGAAAAAAAGAAAAACGTAGAGGAAAAATAGTCACAACACTATACACTGATATGGGTGTAGACACTTGACTGTTTCCACAAACAAAATTACACTTCACATTTCATGAAGTTAATAGCCCTTTACTTTTGTATCACATATGTGTGTGGATGAAATAGATTTGGGGGTTCACCATAAGCACTTTTTTCACACCACTGACTAATGGACGTGGGGGTTAACACGGGGGTAACACTAAAGTAATTCCACGACGTAAGTTCCTGGCTGCTGCGAGAAAAGTCCATATCCAGTAGAACACATTCAGGTAGTCACAATGTAGAATTAGGACATTGGAGGACCCGTTTCTACTTATACGCACTGGGTTTGCGGACCCGGGACTTCAGTAAGTGGGAGCTAGCCGTGGTACCAGTCCTTGATCGGCTATGAGACGTGTTCCCGTTTACTTACTTGTATGGCGAATTTCACGAACGTATTCGCTACATCGACGCGTGGAGAAAACTGGTAGAGTTCAGGTGTTCCAGGTGTAAGCTTGATTGACCGACTGGTCAATATTGACAGTTCATTTTAAAATGTAATTAGGTTAAGCTACCTGTATGGATATGCAAATTAAATGTCGAAAGGATTTGCGTTAATCCATAGTTCACTGGCAGCGATGCAGAATAACAAGATAACTAACCGTGAAAACTTCTAGATAAAACTGGCTGAACGATATGGTTGGCACCGGTCAGTCGTTCACACACTGACAGTCTGCTTTGGCCTGCTGCAGTATTTCCATAAATAATTGAAGAAAGCACTTAGTTCAGTCCCAAATAACTATAGAACGTAGCGTTTGCATATTAATGAGTAAGGAAGAAACACTGAGGATCGAAATAAGAGAAATACGATTGTCATATATGTAGTTCAGATAATGAATGTGGCCTTTGTTACTCGTTAAAATTTTCTCACGGCAAAACAACTTTTCACATATATGTATGAGTGAACGATGAAAGACTCTTTAGTTCTTGATTCGTATGAGAGAAGTTGAATTATTAGCAATTTCCACCGAAGAAAAGAAATTATTTGCGTCACAAATATAAAGTATAAATTGAAGAATGATTTCTGTCTGTTCAAAATATACAGAGCGTCCACAAAAATTACTTATATAACTTGGTGACAGTTATACTATTATTTGAGTGACTTTGAACGAAATGTAAGCTTGCATTTTCAGATGGTCATCTGTAAAACTTGTCCCAACGAACTTTTTTCAAGATTAACAAGTGCAGCATCTGAAATTCATTTTTAACTACACGTTGATTCAAATAGTTTTCTATAAACCTATTCTGTCCGTGCGAGGAACGAGTATTTTAGTTGGTATTGATACAATTTAGTAGCCATGTCCCCGTGTAGCGTAGTCACTAATGCTGTCGCCTTTGGTACGAGCAATCCACTACACCAAGAAGACTTGACTTCGAACCTCATCCGTTTGATTCTTTTATTGTTTTAGTGACGGTCCACCCTTTACAGGCTTGAACATGCAGTATGCCGGTTTTTCACTTTTGTCCTTTTTTTTTCATCTTTTATGGTTGTTTTTCACATGACATTTTTATATTTACTTGGCGACAGTGCTCAGCAGGTCTATTTCTGCTATAGAATATACATTTAACTCTGTAAGAGAATGAGGACAAAATTAATTTCCCGAGGGACGTGAGGATATAGATTTCAATATTTTGAACTTAACGTCTTCAAGGGAATGTAGGTTTTCTTGTCCAGAAGTATATCAAAAATGTATCCGAGTCTATTGTAGTCATTATCGAAAATGCGTTGCCGTTTTCTGTTATGTCTTCAGCAAGTTGACGTCATCCTTGCAACTTGGTAAACGCAAGATTCACTTGGTTTCTGACAGCTGTAGTGCTTTTCTGGTCATATAGTCCGAAACGTAAAATTCAGAAGCTCTTCTCTGCCATTGCGTGAATGAAATACTTCGTTAAGATTAATATTTTCACTGTTGTCGATGAACTTACATTTAATTTGATCTTCACTCTTTGTCAGCTACACAAGATCTTCGGCTTTATTTTGCAGAGACTTGAGTACCGGTAATAATAAGAAGAATCAGGTGGTGCTTTTTTTTTTTTTTTTTTTTAAATTTCATTTCAACCTTAGCTTGGTTTACTCTTTGCTTAGTATTCTTTATCTGTGAGCAGAGCATTTTGATAGGAACTTCAGTTTTATTGGGGATTCACCATGATCACATCCGGGCCTTCTTCCTTCTGGGTGTTTTCGTTCATGCTTGTAGAAGGCAACACTTTCGTTTTAGGTGTGAAGCTGAAGACAAAACCTCTTGCATGCTAATTATAGTCTTAAGTTACATCAAATAAAAGTTTCCACCAGTTTTAACAATTTTTTCCTAAGCACCAAGCAGACTTTCTCAACCTATTACATACCATGGCCTGCCTTTCCTCACATTCTCATCCCAGCGACCCCCCATAAGTAGTAATTTTTTTGACTATCGCTACTTATTGCTTACGATTCTGTATGTGTGTGAATCATACACACATATAAAACATAATTAATAATCCCAAACCATTGTTGTGAAAAGATCAGAATATTTTTTTAAAAATCCAGCCTAGTGGGTTTTATTGGGTAAAATTGCTTTGTGTTGGACAAAATTGAATTTTATAAATATAAATTTTGTTCGTATATTAAAAGCTATAATCCTACTTAAAATACAATTTAAGCATTCATATTCTATTGTGCACGTGAAACTGTAATCGCCTGGTCGTAGTCTGTCCTCCGTTGTCCTCCGTGATCCTGCCAATGAATATTCTCCTGAGACCTGGACTTACCTGGGTAGGACGTTGAAGGACATCTCCAAGAAGGGATTACAAAATTGTTCCCAAATTGCTCGTCGGTCTCAATGATAAGATGAGCATTAGGCGCCGAGAAGTTCGCATGTCTCGTCTCGAAAACCTCACGGACGATCAGATGATCATCCAGACCATAACGTACACAAACATCACTCACACACACAACGAAAACACACTGGGTTAAATGACACTATACTTATTTATTAGAATACTATTAAAAAGAAAAATAACGAAGAGAAACGATCACAACACTTAACACTGATTATGTATAATTATTTGCTTTATTAAAATCACACTTTACTTTTCACTATATTGTAGTCCTTACCACTTTGATGTATGTATGTATATAGAAGATTATAATTGAGATTTCACTATAAATGCTTTTCTCACACCATTGATGCACTTGGGGGATTAGCACTGGGGGAAGTGTCGCCAAGTTAATCCCTCGTAGTAATCTAGTTGCTGCTCCAAACAGTCCTCAAGAGTCGACATGAGTCTTCAGCAAAATTAAATAGTCTCCAAAGTGGAATGCTGATGTTGGAGGGCGAGTTTATAACTTTATCGCACTAGGTATATGAACCTGGGACTTTTTGATTGGGGCTAGCCGTAAGGAAACGTCCTTCAACGGCTAATAGCTTATGCCCCTTAGCACAATATTATACTTGATGTTCGACGCGACGTGCGTAGTTGCTACCTCGAAACGTGGAGTAACACTCCCCGAACCAAAGGTTCGAGATGCGAACTGCATTGGTCCATTAATCAATGTTGGCAGTTCATTCTTAAAAGCATTCAGGTTAAATCGCCTGTATGTACATGCAAATACAACATAAAAAAGAGTTGACGTTAATATTAGTCCACTGCCCACGACGCACAAGACATTGCGTTAACTCGGGCGTGCGAAAGTACAGATAACGAACTGGTAAAGCGATGTGGCTGGTGACGATCTGATGCTTCTGCACCTGGTCTACTCTGATCTGCTCTAATCTACTGCAATATTTCCATAAACGATTAAAAAAAGCACTTAGTTCAGTTTCAAATAACTGCAGAATATATACTGTGGATATTAATAAGTCAAGGAGAAACACTGAGAAGGTTCGTCGCTTACTGAAATGTTCTCACCACAAAGCAGTGTTTTAAATATATATATGAAAAAACGATTAAAGACTTCTTTGTCCAGTTGCGTGCGAAAGATGCAATTCCCACCGTAGAAAGAACTTATTTGCGTCGCAGAATAAGGTATAAATCGAAAAAATAATCACTGTCTTTACAAAATATACAGAGCTTCCACAAAAAATACTTCTATAACCTGGTGGCGGTTATACTAAAACTGGAATTTCCTTGTGGGACCACGGTGGTCCATCTCTGGCATAGGTTCTTGGTTCGGTCCCAGCTTCTGCCACATGGGCTTCGTGGTGAACAAACGCCGTGTGGATGAAATTTCTCCGGGTTTTCCCATTGTGATGCCACCACTATCATCTATCTTATCGTCATCATCTTCCTTAGCCTCGGTGCATAATCATGAGACTTTGAACTAAACAATAAAAGAAAGAAAAGAGAAAAAGAAAAAAATGTCGCGCAGGGGAATTCGTGAATCCCCATCCAGGTTTAATGGGACATGCTTTGTACCATTAATACTCGCTTATATTTCAATTTCTAGAAAGAAGGAAGTAGGGAGTTTTATAGAGTAACAAATAGGTGGGTAATTCTGTATAATATAGAATAGGAATAAAATCCCTATTACATCCAGGATTCAAATCTCTGAGCCAGCTGTTCTGACTGAAGATTCCTTTAGTTTTCCTCAAACTACACTAAACAAATACTAGAATAGTACCTCAAGTTCAGGAGTCAGGGATAAAAAGAGCTTTAGTAAGTGGATGTTGTTTTTCTTTTTAAAGTTCATATTTTGGAAAAAACTGAAATGTTATATATTTCATTTTCATTTCATTTCATTTTATTTATCCTCCATTCTGTACAAAGTTGGAAATACTTTTCCGATAGTACATGGGATTCGTCATGGTTAATTGATGCAGTACATATATTACACACATTTGTTGAACATAATTCATACTTTTATACATTACAGTAATTTGAAATATCATTATACCAATACTACAGCATACCTTATACATAAATGAACCTATCTTGTTACTTTGCTACTACTATATACATTGTGACTATATATATATATATATATATATATATATATATATATATATATATATATATATATATATTAATCTCATTTCCAATTGCCAATGACATCCCTCCTTGCAATAGATTTTACGAGTAGAGATGCAATCATCATCATCATAGGTATTCTGCCTTTATTGGCAGGTCACTTGTCGCAGCTAAGAAGCTTCCATGCTCCACGATCCTCCGCTAACCTTTTCGTCTTCGCGTATGATCTTTCTGTTTTAATATCATCCATTAATTGTAGTCTCTTTCGCCCCCTCCCTCTCTTTCCCGCCACCATACCCTCTAGGACGTCCCTCATGATACAATCTCTTCTTATGCAATGTCCCAACAAGTTTCTCTTCCTCTTCCTAATAATATCTAAAAGTGTTCTTTTCTCACCCACCATTTCTAACACTCTCTCATTCGTTTTCCGCTCGACCCAACTAACTCTTTCCATTCTTCTCCACACCCACATTTCGAAGGCTTCCAGTCGATTTTCGTCACCCTTACGCAATGTCCACGTTTCCGCCCCATACAGCACAACACTCCACACGAAGCATTTTATGAGTCTTTTTCTCAACTCTTTGTTCAAGGTCCCACAAAACAGACTTTTCTTTCTTTTAAAGGCTTCTTTCGCCATTCCTATCCTTGCTTTTATTTCACGTTCGCATTTCATGTCATTACTAAGAACACTGCCCAGGTATCGAAAACTATTCACTTGTTCTATTTTCTCCCCTCCTACTTTTATATTTGACACAGTCCCCTTCGTTCCAATCACCATGGCTTTTGTCTTTCTAAC
Organism: Thermobia domestica; assembly: GCF_964235325.1. Lineage (NCBI taxonomy): Eukaryota > Metazoa > Arthropoda > Insecta > Zygentoma > Lepismatidae > Thermobia > Thermobia domestica. The sequence goes on from NC_137468.1 coordinate 91,890,876, forward strand.
ATTTATTTTCATCCCATATTCTTCAAAGCCCCTTCTCATTTTTTCTAACATTTTATTGATTTTCTTTTCAGATTCTGCAACAAGGGCCATATCGTCTGCAAATCTTATGCATCTAATCATTCTACCTCCTACCGAAATGCCATCATCATCATGTAGGCTCTTTTTTACTATCTCTTCTAGATAGACATTAAATAGTGTTGGCGAGAGGCAGCATCCTTGTCGAACTCCCCTTCCAATTGTACTCTCTTCCGTCAGTTCTTCCCCTATTCTAACACTTACTTGTTGGTTCATGTATAAGTTTCTTATGAGTCTTCTATCTTTCCATTCCAACCCTATCTTTGTTAGAACTCCCAACAACAATTCCCAATTCACGCGGTCAAAAGCCTTTTCTAGATCAATAAATACAACATACACCTCTTTCCCTTTTTCTATAAATCTTTCACCGATCACCCTTAATAATCCAATAGCATCTCTTGTGCCCTTGCCTCTTCTGAACCCGAACTGCTCTTCCTCAACATCTTTATTTGTTCTTCCATATAACCTGTTCAGTATTCGGAGCAGAATTTTAGCTGCATGAGATATGAGACTAATAGTTCTATAATCCTCACATCTCTTTGGGTTCGATTTCTTAGCCATCGGTATCATGATCGTTTTCAGAAAGTCTCTTGGCCATTCTCCTGTTTCATATATTTCATTGCATAGTCGCCACAATTCTTTCTTTCCCTTGTCTCCTATATTTTTAATGAATTCAATTGGTATGTTATCTATTCCTGTTGCCTTTCCATTCCTAATCTCAGATATAGCCTTTTCAAACTCATTCCGAAGTATACTAAATCCTTTATCATCCTCGCCTACTTCATTTTCCACTTCAACATTTAGGCTACACGGTCTATCCCTACTCTCATATAAGTCTTCAACGTATTCTTTCCACCTTCATATGACCTCATTTCTCTCGCTGACTACCTTCCCATTCTTATTTTCTACTGCCATCATGATACTCCCTTGTTTCCTCCGAAATTCCATAGATTTCACCTCCTTGTACATTTCCTCATATTTCCCAACTCTTTCTAATTATTCTATGTCCTCGCATTTTCTTTTGTAAAACTCTTCCCTCGCTTTCTCTGTTTCTCTTCGTAATTCATTATTTAACTTTCTGTACATCTTTCTGCCCTCTTCTGTATCAACCTGTTTCCACATCTTCCTCTCCCTCATTTTCTGCAACATCTGCTCTGTAACCCATGGTTTCTTAGCAGTTTTGTGTTCGCGGTAACCTACTGCTTCTTCTGCAGCCTGCTGTAAGCAACGTTTAATATGTTCCCACCGTGCGTTACTACCTGCGCCTATCCTTTCCTCGTTTGAACATTTTTCTTCGAATTTTTCAGCGAAAAGATTTCTAATTTCCTCGTTTTTCAACTTTTCAGTATTCAACACTTTGTTACCTACTTTTCTTCTGCCTACATTTTTCAGTTGAATATCTACTTCGGCCAGCACAAGATTATGATCAGAGAAAATATCAGCCCCGGGAAGGGTCTTCGCGTTCTTTAAGCTATTCCGATACCTGTCCTGAATCATAACGTAGTCTATCTGATATCTTCCGCCGTCTATTGGTGATTTCCATGTATATCTTACCATGTAGAGATGCAAGGGCTCGGAAAAAAACCGGCTTTTTTGAAAAAAAACTCGGTTTTTTCTGCTTCGCTTTTTTGCTTGGGAAATTTTGGGCTTTTTTTCAAAATTCTGCTTTAATTCAAAATTCTGCTTTAAATTGATAAATCAGATTTTGTTTCGCTTCTCTATAACACAAAAAGTCATTTAATTAGTGGTTGATGCCGATGATAATATAAAACCTCGAAAATAAACCATGAATTTCGAAAAGATATTACAAACAATTTTACTTCTCAACATATTTACATTATGAATCCCAAAGGATTAACCAATGCATATAAGAAGATTTTTTAACCCCCTATATACAAAAGTAAGCAGGGTTGGGAAGAACCATAGTTGTTTTTGAAAATGCCAAAAACTCGTTTTTTTTTGGGGGGGGGGGAGTTTAAACTAGGCTTTTTTGGCTTAAACCAGGTTTTTGGGGGGGTTAGATATTTTGCTTTATGTATTTATATTACATATTGACAGAAATAAGTTTGTTTCGCCGTGGTGTTATTATGCAACAACGGGGTTATGCTGGAAGAGGTCACATAAGATTAAAGAAGTCCGGTCAGTAAATTTCTTAAATTGGGAAACTCCCGCCCTAGCCATCGGGAAAATCCCGTCATTACTCTAAATGTAAAACAATAACGGAAAAATCCTGTTATTGCTTTGCATGTAAAATTTAAAGCTCAACGTATCATAATCAGTACGCTAAAACTGAGGTATTAAATTACAAATTTAGTACGTATATGTCATTGAAAGTCCAATCCAAGCTAATGTTCCTGATAAAAATACGTTGTACTGATCTTTACATAGGCCTACTTGTTAATATAATTGTCAAGAGTCATTTCGAAGGACAAAAAGATAAACAGTTACACAAGTAAAAACATTATACAGAATTATATACAAATCGGGAAACTCCCGCCTTAGCCATTGGGAAAACCCTGCTATTACTTTAAATGTATTTGTATGTAAAATTTTAAGGTCAACATATCATAATCACCACACTAAAACTGAGGTATTAAATTACAAACATGGTATGTAGATATCATTCAATAAAATAAAAACCAAGTCAAATCCAAGCTGATGTTGGAAGCTACGTAGGCAGTTGATAAATTTTGCCAATTTCTATCAATATATTTAAGCAACCTTGGCTTCTTTATAAAACAACAGGCATTCATTCAAGTAGAAATATATAATTTGGTTTCATTTCGTATGTTTAGGCTTAACATCCTTATGAAATGCCAAGGTTATCACGGAGAAGACTTTCGCTTAGAGGGACACCTCGAATCGCTACTTGGTTTACACTTGAAAGATGAGTTGTGGTTCGACTGAGAATTGAACACGGGACCCCTTGATTAAAAGGTGAAAAGTAGATAAACGTAATGCGGTTGCTATGATATGTGAAAACGTCACCATGAAATTCACACGATTTAAAGCATTTTCGTTCTTTTTTTTTTTGGTTTAAACCAGTTTTTTTTTTTTTTTTTTTTTAACAGCCGGTTTAAACCAGCCAACCCTGCTTCATATCATTACCGAACTCTCCCCACCCCACCACCACCAAAAAAAAAAAAAAAAAAAAAAAAAAAAGGAATACGGAATATATTTAAGTTAAGATAAATACAACTGCACAACAAACATGACTGAGTGGAGCTTTTGCGCTTCTATCAGGAAGTTCGGGATTCAATCCAGCATTCGACCATTCTGACAAAGCTTTTCTTCATTCCATCTGTGAAGTAGAAATAGTGCGTGTACTGTGAGTTGGCCGACTTCCTTTCTTATTGTTTTTAAATCGTTATTATTACTAATTACCAGCAGTGACAGTTTTGCGAAGGTTAGAGGGGCGATCTTTCGGACTGAAGCCTGTTCCCCAAAATTACGGAATGTCTAAAACAAAGGAAATATCTATTAGTTATACGTTTACTCATAAACTTTAAGCTCCCGTCAAATAAAAATTGCGAATGTTTAGAAAAATAAACATTAGTAAGAAAAAAACCTCCCAAAATACTCTTTTAAATCCGCCACTGATTCTCAGTATAAAATGATCTTCAAGGTTGTATTCGGAAGATTATCGCTAAATATATAAACGAAACGAAATATTATGTCTGTACTCATAAGCTTCAAGCTCAATGTCCCAAATAAAATTAGGACATTTTAGAAAACGAAATAATCAGAGAAACTCCTCCCAAAGTACTTTTCTCAACCCGCTACTGATTATTTGTATAAATTATTGTTCAAGATTGTATCCGGAAAATTACTGCTAAATCGTTGCACAGCTACAGTATAACAGAAATGTGGAAGTACGGTTTGACGCATATATTGAAAAACGTACGCTTTGACGGATATATAGAGAAACATAAGTTTAACTTTTGCGCTAGAAGCTAGAGTACTAAGCTCTTAGAAATGAAACACGGATGACAACCTATAATGATCTAGAGAAGAAAAAAATGTCGATAACTCAAAAGTTAAATATCCTCTAAAATTGCCCTCAAATACTACATTCTTTATGTTAGCTTTAATTCGTAAAACATGTGCTCCATCCATCTTGATGGTGAATTTCAGAGCGAAATATGGCATTTAGGTCATGGAATTTTATCTAACTATAGAATATACTATAAGAAAGCTATCTTACTATAAGAAAGATAGAAAAATCATGAAAATGAAACAAGCCAAAATTTCCAAAATTCTCGTTTTTTCCCAAAAAAGCCGGCTTTTTATGTGAAAAAAACCATCGATTCAAAAAGGCCGGCTTTTTTGCATCTCTATTTACGAGTAAAGGAACTTTGTAACATTCAAAAATTGTATTACACATCATACTCTACAAGATACGCAAAAAGAATTGGGGCTTTTACGATCTGATTGCCGTTAATGTTAAAAAATTAGATATATATATATACACACTTTTAGTAATTTTTTCTCCTCTAAGTTTTCGATTTGTAATTAACTGACATATGGAAAAATACATTTTATTATCTGTACTAATACGCGAGTATGTACTATGAAAACAGAAGGAATGTAGACACATTGTTTTGTATTCCAGATTAGCTGAAATGCGCGTTCTTTGCACGGGAAAAATTATGTTCATGGCAGGGTTGTCTGGTTTAAGCCAGCTGTTTTTTTAAAAAAAAAAAAAAAACTGGTTTAAACCCAAAAAAAAATGTTCATAAAAGTGTAAGTGTTTGTAAAATATTGATGAACATACATTTGTGGGTTATCACGTTTCACTCCCGTATATTATTCGTATTATATTCACACCTAAATTCCCCATTCATTACTCAGAGAGATTATACTACAAAAGCAACTTTTTTAAAATATAAGTTTATGAATGTTTCTTTTTTGATTTTTTAATAGTGTTATTATTGTTATGCAATTGCAATCAAAGAAAAATTCTAAATATTGTTTCGTTTTAATAATGTTTACTATTGATAAAATACATCGAAATGCTGTACTTTATTTCCGGGGGGGGGGGCATACAAACCCCACGAGAGGCATTTATTTAAATCAGAAGTATCTTTCGTATCTATTTATGTATAAATGGGTCAGAACCAAAGTGGAGTCAATTCGTATCTTTATTCACTTTTCTTACTGATATGCAAATTAAATCGTTTTATTTCTTGGACTAATAAAATTCGTAGTAAACCCGCTTGGACTAAATTAGTTCTTCTGTACTCTTCAGTATTTTGAAATTGTCTATATGTAATTCTGTATAATGGTTTCACTTGTGCAACTGTTTATCTTTTTGTCCTTCTGAAATGACTCTTGGCAATTATATTAACAAATATGTAAAGATCAGTACAACGTATTTTTATTAGGAGTCCTTCGTGAGTGAGTCGGCAGACGTATCATACTTGTGGCCAATTAGTCCCGGTTTCGAGTTCAAATGGAGGACAATTTCTCTCGGATGTAAGTCGGGAAACGATTTGGATTCCGCTTTAACCCTTAATTAGTCGCGTGAAAAAAAGTTACTTAATTAGTCGCGTGCGGAATTTTGTTCCGCATAATAACTACATAGTAAAACTCGTGTAATATTTGTTTTTTTTTTTTTTAATTTTTATTTAATTTTAGGTTAAAATATTTGTTTTAATATTAATAAAATAAATATTTATTTTATGCTATTGAAGACCTAAACTAATATAAAAATACGTTAGACATAAATTCCTAAAGAATGAAGAAACTATTCTGCCTTTTTCTCAAATAACAAGAATAATAACATGTATAGTTAGACCTGATAAGAAATATAGTTTTTATGTATTTTGAAATGTTCATATAAATTATGCTTTTGCCTCTCGGTTTACATATCCATAGTACTTACATATCATCGTCTTCAAGTTCCTCCACTCTATCTTGATGAACACATTCTTTGCAATATGTGACAGTTTCTTTATGCACACCGCACGCAAATTTTTGACACTTGACACAACAATATTTGATCTTGCTGTTTTCTTTCCTCGTGCAGAAAGCACAACGCCCTGAAATTGGAACTGGATCAGAGACAGTAGATGGATCTTCTGGTATTCCTGCATACTTTCGGATATTTGATTTTAATTCTCTGGGGAGATATTGCATACTTACTCTTGCCTTCATGTTGTCCAAGCAAAGATCTTTAGCTAAGACTTTCAGAAAATCTTTCCTGGTCATGTTACTCTGTGTGTTGGACTGAAAAATTATGAAGCTGTTTATACCGGCGATATTCATCAAAGCAAAGAAGACAGCTAGTGGCCATCTATGAGTTCTTCTAGATACAGAATATGTAGCTTTCATTTGGTGTAACGTATCTACACCTCCTTTTGTTACGTTGTAAAAAGTTAACATTCCTGTCTTTTTGGCTTCTCCTGAAGATTCATCAATAACATCAGAAAAGTGCATGGAAGAGATAAGAGTAACCATTCGATTTTTCTTCGGTACATACGAAAGGAGAGTCATATTTTCACCGTAACAAAACTACTGCATTCCTCACGTCGCTTGCCTTCAGTAAATATTGCAGAGGTTTCTCTTTTATTCTTCCACAGAGTGGCAACTAGAGACAGTTCACGTTTTTGTAGTTCTTCAGCCAATGGTATGGAACTAAACCAGTTGTCAGTAGTGACATTTCTCCCTGTTCCGGTTATAGGATCTACTAGCCTAAGTACTATCGGATGGGATCTATTGTCCTTCTGAAATGGTCCATCGGGTTGCTGACCAACATATACCTCCATGTTGAAAGCATAAAATACTCTTGCATTGCACAAAGCAAATATTTTGATTCCATACTTAGCTGGTTTTGACTTCATATAAACACGGAAACTGCATCGTCCTCGAAAAGGCTCAAGCATTTCGTCAATTGTGGTATATTCCCCAACAGAATAGCAATTTTTGCAGTGCAAGTTGAATTCTTGAAAAATATCTCGAAGAGGTGCAAACTTGTCAAACTTTCTTCTCTTGTATCTGTCAACTTTGTTATCAAAACGAAGAGCTTGTAGGAGAAATGTCAGTCTTCTAAGAGACATTGTTGCTGGGAAGAATTCAATTTCAGTCCCATCCTTTGCATAGAGATCGTCCAGATTAGCATGAGATGACTTCAGTCCTCCTGCAAGATATAGAAGGCCCAGCAAGGCCTTTACTCCTGTTATATTAGTATTTTGAGCATCTCTTTCTCTGCTATAAGCGTCCCTATGTGTTTCAATCCACTGGTTTGTAAATTCAACGATTCTCTCCAGCATAGACGTACTATAGAACAAACTCCAATATTCGCTCGGCGTTTTCGCTTCTTTAGCATGTCCTTTGACTCCTGGTAAATGGGTCAAAATATTCTGAAGTAGTATTTGAGAGTGGTTCCACATGATCTGCTTGTGGCAACACTTCACCTTCATCTGCTGATTCTTCACTGTCAGATATATGGTCGCTTTCTTCAATGATATCTTCTTCATCGCCATCTTCCATATCCGGAACATCTAAATTGTCGTCTTCAGCCAGAACTTCCAGCAACATTTTTCTAATTCTGTCCGCATCACGTTCATGATGATCCATTTTGAAAGAAAAGACTGACTCTCTTCTCTATGTATTTATTTTCAGAGCGCACAATGCACATACGAACCGCTTATAAATTCAGTTGCTTACAAATGAACTGCACCTGAAAATATATTCTTTAAAATAAATTTTAAAAAATAGTGGTGGTGGCGCTTACTTGTGGTATGTTTTGTAGTCACCGAATCGCTTAATTGTTGTCGGCTAGAAACAATAAACTGAAAGAAAGCGTAAAATTTGTAGGAGAAAAAAAAGTGTAACTTATTTAGTCGCGCGCGGAACTTTGTTCCGCAAAATGCATCACTCCAAAATTAATAACAAAATATTCACTAGTGGCTTGGGCAACAATTCAAATATGTATTGTTGTTTAATCATGAAACTTTAAAAGACAGCTAGACAAAAGTTCAAAAGCATACGGTCGAAAGTAAGGAAAACAAAAAGAAAAATGTAAAAGTGCGGAACAAAATTCCGCATGCGACTAATTATGGGTTAAGCTTATGTGACCCCTTCCAGCATAACCCGGTTGTTTAATAATAACACCAAGATGAAACAAACTTATTTCTGTCCATATGTGATATAAATACATAGAGCAAATTATTTAAACAAACAAACAAACAAACAAAAAAAAAGATATAATCCCCCCCCAAAAAAAAAAAAACGATTTTTTGGGTTTTTCAATAAAAACCATGGTTTTTGCCAACCCTGGTTCATGGAAAATATTTGGACCTCCTCTCCCCCATAGCATACTCATATCAATGAAAATGTAATACTAGAAACCAGGGTGGATTGAGTTAAATCAGTCTATCACGTTTTTAATCAAGATTTAAATCACCCGATTTTTTTCAATAAAAATCATTAATTTAAATCAAATTCCGATATAAATTAAAGTGAAAATAAGTGAAATCCCGTTACTGTTCTGGCGTCGCCCGCCTGAATTGCATAAAAAGTTACGTAAGTTAAGGTATGTGTATGAAGTAATGGTGTTCGAGCCTCCCTTGAATCTTTTTAGTGCCTCACTGACTATAAAGTCTGAATTCAACACTGCTGGGAACCAATAGATTAATGTAGATTTCTAACCACTTTAGTACCCACTAGGATTCGAACTCGGACGAAATTTCTTGTGTGTGTGCGTTTATTTCGATTATGGAAGATAATAATCAGAAGCAAAAATATAATTGTAAAACAACCAGGTTGTATAACTATAAAGTATCAAATATATAAAATTTCTTGTATTTTTACTTTTTTTTTATTTAGTTTTATTCATGTTACAGAGTACAGTAAGGTGACCAGACGTACTGAGTTTCGCAATACAGTACTGTTTTTTAAAGAGCTGTCCTGCGTGTTACGTTGCTGTAGTTTTTCCTTTAATGCTTAAGAAACATTGTGTTACGAAAATGCCTAGAAAATCAAGGAATGCCCTTCTTTTTAAAAATGTCCTGCGAAACGTCCTGAGTTAACTTATTTGCAATATTTTAATGTTTCATTCTTTATCCACAATATTTTGAACCACAGATACTCTTTTTCTGAATGATGAACCTCTGTGTTATACGTTTTACATAACTTTAACGAAATTTATGTATTTTATAGTACGTATTTCATGCTGCAAGCTAGTAATGGACCGCCCGATTTAAAAAAAATTTCGCTGCCAAATATTAATAAGTTTTGTGAAAAAAGCGCTATGTTGATAAACGTTGCTGTAGTTTTTCCTTTAATGCCTAAGAAACATTGTTTGGGATTCAAATAGGTTTCACTTAAGGATGGTCTAAAGCCACAAAAAGTTTGTTTCTGTGATAAGAGATGGCGTTGCTATTGCCCTATCTTTTCAATGTTAATTAATATTTACAAAATTGACTAATAACTTTTACAAATACTGAACTATGTTCTTCACTGTCAGTCTGTTTGAAGATAATGACTATACGCAGCAATTGTTCCGTGCAGATTTTCGAATTGTTGACTCGTTCATTGTTGAGTTCAACTAATTGTTGCAGAGGAATTCAATGCCTCTCCCCTTACCATTTGTTCTAGGACTCTGGAATTTTGGTATTTAGTACAGCATGATGTAGTCTATAGGTTCCAAGGTGACAATTTTTCGAAATTTTGTTCTTTCCATTGTTGCAAGCTTGTAATTGTTGCAGAGAAATCCTATACTTCTCCCGTTATCATTTGTTCTAGGACACTGAAATTCTGGCATTTAGTATAGCGTGATCTAATGTACGAATCACAAGTTGAAATTTTTTTGTAATTTTGTTCTTTCCATTGTTGTAAGCTTTTAATTGTTGGAGAGTAATCCAATGCTTCTCGCGTTACTGCTTGTTCTAAGACTTTGAAATTCTAGCATTTAGCAAAGAATGTAGTAATGTATGAATATGAAGGCGAAAATTTTATTATGTATTTTCGTTCCCATTGTTGTAACCTTTTAATTGTTGTGGAGAAATCTGATCCCTTTCCCGTTATCGTTCGCACAAGGGCGATGAAATTCTGTCACTGAGTACAAAATGAAGTAATATATGAAACTCAAGGCGAAAATTTTACAGCATTTTGTTCTTTCCATTGTTGTAAGCTTTTGATTGTTGAAGGAATCCAATGCTTTTCCCGTTATCATTTATTCTAAGATTCTGAAATTTCGGCATTTGGTATACCATAATGTAGTGTATGATTCATAACGTAATAATTTTTCGATATTTTGTTCTTTCCATTGTTGTAAGCTTTTAATTGTTGTAAAGGAATTAGATACCTCTCGCGTCATCGCTTGTTCTAGGTCTCTGAAATTCTGTCATTTAGTACAGGACCAAGTGATCTATGAATTTTTATATGAAAAATTTTACTACAATTTATTCTTTCCATTGTTGTAAGTTTGTAAACCAACCATTGTTGTGAACCAACTTAATTTATGCAAAATGTTTTGGTTATTCTGGGTATTATAATAATGGACATGTTCAGTTTAACCGAACCCACAGTTTTCTCCCGCGTTCTTTCACATCTGTTTTCTTTCCAAGTGTCCAATTTCGTTTCTCCCTCCAATTCGTTTCACTGTCCTTGAGGGGAGGGACAACATCCTTCTGAAGACACTGGACACGACCGGCTTGTGAGTTTCTCTCTAAACACCAAACACACACAATATAACTATACATTCACACGCACCTTTCTGTTACACATTATATGTGGAAACAAATACCAATCACTCAAAGGTTTCTCAGGAACATTTATGAACAATTTAGAATAATTATGTAACTGAAACTGCGATTAGAAAATTTTGGTTTCAAATTTGATAAATACAATCAATACGGTTTTCAAGCGAGCAAATGCAGCTATATGCTATGACAACTCACCGCGTGTTGTTGAGGGGAAACAATATTGTTTCAATGTCTTATTACTGCATCCATAAAACTCATGTAAATGGACTGGATTAGATTGGATAAACCGCTCACCTCTGATTGCAAAAAAACATTCGAGTTATTTTGTCTTTACACCACTATACTGATCTTATGAAATTATGTAAAAATATTTAACTAAATACTTAAAAAAAACTAAACCAAGGATTGTTTACACTTGCTTGTTATCTTTAATTTAAAAAAGTTATTAATTATATTTCTGAAATTTCCTCAAGCACGATTATTTGTATTCAAAAGCATCATCAGTTAATTTATTAATCTTCCCAAGATTACTCGCAATTGACAATGAATGAAATGCATTTATTTCTCGAAGTGTACTTAGCCTCATCAACTTTTTTTTTTTTTTAATCGTCTCTTTTTATCGTAGTCCCTTTGTGCGCTGTATGTGCTCCTTTGAGGACACATGTCAAATTTGTGCAATTATTATCAAAAGACAAACTAAAATAAATGTTTTACTCTTCTCCACTTTTGAATTTCCAAGCCCTTTCTTTGTTCGAGTATTGTTCGTATAAGAATCTGTTCACTTTCCCAACTATATAGACGCTTAGAGACTGAGATCATAAAATTTTAATAAGATAAGTAATCACTTCCAATTTCAATCAATCTTTGTCGCTTGGAGGACGATACGATGGGTCACTGGTAGAGCGCTCACCTCTAGTTTCAGGCATCCCTGGTTTTATCCCGCCAACGCAAATTTGTGGGGGGAAACACTGTAGCCGCAGTTTTCTCGGGGCTTTTTCATTTCCAAAAACATTCTCATTCCGCCAATTCTATCATGATCATTCACTTCCATTACAGTCACCATGTTTTCTTCTCTTATCGTTACTGGAAAGTAAAAAATATCCAGAAAGCAACCAAAAGTGTTGTTGAATTAAAGCAGTACTGAGAAATCGGACTATTCGATTATGCATATAACAGTGATGGAATGGGACATGGGCCACTTGGGTCTTGACTTTTGTCCGAGTCATTCGGGTCCGGGTTCGCTTCTCAGACTCGGTCTGATTCGGTGACTGAACGAACCCGGACACCAAATCATATCCGGAAACTCAGATACACCTGGTGACTGAGAAGCAACCGAAATAGCTCTGTAGAATTACTGCAAAAATTTTATTTATACTTCATTAATGATGTTCACTGCTTGAGCTAGGCACCCGATACTTGATGTGACATTTCTTAATCAATATTCCATGTTTTGAATATTTCAAATATAATTTCATGTTTATTCGTATTCAAGCATGTGGTTTTTGATTATAGCCTATACAAAAAAGAATTAACAAAAACTGATTAACCTCAGCGGTATTTTTTATGTTCTAAACAAGAAGCTTTACAGATCGATTAAACATTAACGATCTCTCATAAGACAAACATGTGACTTATCTTTTCTTTGTAATTTTGAATGTTGGTACCCTTATAAGCGTTGTAGTTATCTTTCAGTGTAACACTTGACACAAGGAAGCAAGCAAGCGTAAAATAAAATTATATTTAGTGGAAAGGCGATGAAAGAGGAGAGAATCAGGTTTGTTAGAACTGCGTTAGTAGCCTCACACACACTTCTCATGTATATGACTTTCCATCTCTGGGTTCTATCGAATCATCGGGTCACTCCGGATGATTGGTCGTGGTTTCTCAGTCATGGGTTTTTCTGGGTCTGATTGCAATGTCTCTTCCGAGTCATGTTACACGAAATTCGTGACTTATTCCATATGTGGTAGACTATCTATATGGCAACATCAAACATGTTATAAGAAAAACGAAAAACAGAAATATGGAAAGATATTGAAATATCAAAAAAAAAAAAAAAAAGAAAAAAAAAAGAAAAAGAAAGAAAAAAGAAAATATTGAAAATATGAAATACCGAAAACATCGATTCGTAAATATTTCGGTATTGATGTTTAGATATTCGAAAATATCTTATGGATGGATCAATATAGCGAAATATCGCACAGCACTAGTTAGGATGCAGATAAGCATGTAGCCACACGTCTCATATAGACTCGTTCTCGCATTCTCCAAACAAACGATGTTTAAATACACTGTCTAGTATCAAACTCGTTATTTGGCTTGGTCTTCAAAGTAGAATTTCTACCACAGAATTATTGTGGTTTCTGAACCCGCGATAATCAAATTTGTGTGCTGTCAATAATTACCTTTGTTATTAAATATAGAAAACAAGTGACGTTCTCTACCTGATCTTTGCTTTTTTCATCATATACAACTCAAGCTCGCATTATGATATTACGGCTCGTATTGGCCGTAATATAAGCCGAACATTTTGTTACCATTTCAATTCTGAAAAATTAGAGTGCGTTATATGTTCCCGACCTTACTAAAATTATGACACTTCTTCATATCATATGCTGCTTCAAGTAAGTTGATTCATCATTTTGGAATAACGATTATACAACAGCATTGTAGAAACTAGCCATATTATACAGCAGCGTTTCCCAACCGGTGTGCAGCGAATGGGCTGCTGGTGTGCCGCGAGGAAATGAAAACAAAATTATTAATTATATAGGAACCTAATTGCAAGACAGGAAATATGTGTATTTAAATTTCACATTACTATGAACCTCTACAATGAAAAAATACTGTAATTGTACTATATTATTATAGATACATTATTACTACATAGATTGTATTTCGAAAACAAAATTTTATTAATATTTAAAATTCTGACGTATATTAACCATGTTAATAAATTATAAGTTTCACACTGTGTTACTTATCTGTTCATTTTTAATGTTGAAAAAAGTATTAATTATCACTGTTATGACCATTTTTATTGTTTCTTTATTGTTTCAGATTATTTCGTAACTTCAAATTTTAAAATCTCATTATATCCTTTCGACAAAGCAAACACTCATACAAATTACCGCAATTCTGTTTTAAAAGTACAAGAGATTTGTTTGTTCGTTCGTAATTTAGTGATCATCCTTGTGACAGGTTGGATACATTCTTCGAAAAAGAAAGCGTATTTTTTAAAAGACTGAGTTCTATATTTCATTGGAATTGTTTTCTATTTTTTAATTTGAATGAAAAGTAAGTATAATGATTTACGATGGAGGAAAACCAGTGATTGAGCTTTATTCTTTGTGAGAAGGAGGTCAGTAATCAAAGAAAACAAATACGACGGTATTTTCTATTTACAAATAATAATAATAATAATAATAATAATAATAATAATAATAATAATAATAATAATAATAATAATAATACCTATGAGTGTGCAGTGAGAATTCAAGTTAGACCCGTAGTGTGCCGCAAGTTGAAAAAGGTTGCGAAACGCTGTTATACAGCATTGTCGAAACTAACTTTCGGTAGTTAACACAAGGGGTTTGGCAACGGTTGATGACTGGCAAAAATCAATAGGCAGTGCAAATTCTAGGGATGCACACAAGACGAGTCGAGACAGGATTTTCCTGACAAAATTCGAGTCGAGACACGGCTCTTCCAATAGAGAAATATACATTTTTCGAGTCGAGACATCACTTTTACAGCAAATTTTCGAGACGAGACAGCCACAAATCTTGTCTCGTGCGCATCCCTAACAAATTTTATAACACATTAAAATATGTTAGAGCACTCAAAACAATTAGAAATACGTCAGATGCACATGTGTGAAATTGTCCCCTAATAAATTTCGATTCAAAGCCAAAATCAATCATTTGTATTCTATTTGTGATTGATTCTTTTGAAGAAATAATTTATTTCACCAACAAAAACGAAATATTTAAAAAATAAAGCTCATACTTCACCCTATCCTCAATTTTCAAAATTTGATTCAAAACTAGGAACGCGCACAAGACAAGTCGAAATTTAAGTCTGTCTCTACTCATATGAAGAAAATGCCGTCTCGACTCGGCGAATTCAAAATCTAAAGCCATAGTTTGTTTGAAAAATATAAAAATAAATTTTTACATAATACATATGTATATAGATACTTTATACAGACACACACACATATTATTTATATATATATAAAGATATGCTTGGGCCTTGAATCGAAATTTTGAAAATAAGTGAATATCGTTTCACAGTGTGGAACTAAGACTTCCAAACTATGTGAATTGAATAATCAAACATGAAGTAGTGCATCTGTAAGTACTTGTTGCAATAGAGTAATAAGATCAAAGATAGAACCTGTTACTCGGACGCTGAATTCATATCAAAAAGCCATTAGTCGCTGTTACTTATCGTTTTTATTCTATGTCGATAAAGGTTGAAACTAAAAATCGTTTATTTCAACCACTTTCGGATTGAATGGAGGCCTAAGGAAGAAAATCAAACCTATTTTTGGGACACTGAATCAATTGCTAAAAACCACATCTTGATAGCATTTACAGTTTTCGCTTTACGGAAATCAGTACTGAAACCGGAAGTAATAGTATATTTTAGTCAATTTCGGTTTCGGTAGAGTTTGTGGATAGTCATAACATGTCGTCTTGAGACGCTCAATCGTTTACAAAAAAAAAAAAAAAAAAAAAAAAAGAAAAAAAAAAGAAAAAAAAAGGCTTTTGGCTATCTATTACCGACATAAGTTAATGGTCATAAACAATGAAACCGGAAATAATAGTAAATTTGAACCACTTCTTGTTTTGGTAGTGTTGTGGATAGTCATATTATGTTGTCTTGAGATGCTGAATTGTTTGTAAAAATTGTTTCTTGCTATCTGTTACCATTTTCGTTCTATGGTGAAAAAGTTGAAACCTAAACCGGAAATAGCTAATTTGAATCACTCCCAGTACTAAAAGAGAATTAACGAAGCAAGTGGAACTTACTCTTAAAACGATAAATAGTTTTCAAAATACCGCTTTTCTATATACCGGTATGTTACCGTTTTCGTTCTATGGCGATAAACGTTGAAACGGGAAGTGTCTCATTTTAACCACTTCCGGTTTGAATAGAGAGTTAACGGAGGAGATGGCAACTATCCTTAGTATTCTGAATGGATTGCAAAAATTCGCATCACGATATCTCTTGCTGTTTTTGCTCTGATACTTGTCAAGAGACCGACAGCGCCCCTTATGCACAGCATAGTTTGGAAGTCTAAAAGAGGGATCAGTGTGAAGTTGGCCAAATTAATTTTGTAAATATATATTGAATTGTTTCGAAACGAACTATTTTTTTCAAAGCTGTCAATAACAAAGGATTGATTTTGGTTTTGAATCGAAATTTAAAAAGGGAGAGGCTCCATACACATATGAAAATACCGATATATTGTTTTTGTTGCATTTATTTTTACACAGTCGTGCAACAACATTATCATTCTGTGCATACATATATTCAAAATTGCGAGTAAAATGAAAAATTACTCCATTTTACGCAACTAGGTGAATCGTATGATGTATACCGATGCTTGAGTCAAAAGTTACTCGCAGTGGTTGATGTAGGTACATATTTTGGAAGAGTTTTTTTTAAGGGGGCGTTAATCTACGGCTTAAGTGGAATCCAAACCATATGAGCTCCCACCGGGAATCAAATTCGAGTCTCCTGCGCCGAAGACGCTTATGCTAAACATATAAGCAATAGCTTATAGACTATTTTGTGTTTACATAGCGTAGACATATAGTATCTAAATTACTACTTTGAAAAAAAAAATGGATACACTGTAACAGCTCCTTTCTCCATAAAAACAACACTGACGCCCACCGCTGTTGCTTCATGCATGTATTTACGTTACATGCTTTCTTAATAAACAAACAAAAAAATCGAATTTACACCTTTCATCTTTTTCTGCATCTCATAATGCATAGGAAGGGAGTTCATATATAAAAATATACTCTCTAACATGTAAGAGTATAGTTTTTATATATAACAATAAACTTAGCAAGAAATCTCACTATACTTGTTTTCTTCATCCGAAAAAAAAAAAAAAAGTACGGGTCTCGTTTCCCTTATATTTCCTGGACGTGAGATTATGTTGGGTAATGGAATACACTGTGAGGATCGATCTTTCATGTTGATCTATGCACTAGCCCAGAATCTTAAACTTTCCGATAACGCGGACCCCCTGTTCATTCGGGAAGTGATCTGCGGACCCCCTTGTAATGCTAATTTGAAATTTCACATGCTATTAAAAATATACTAATTAGAATTATTACTGACAAGAAAAAGATTCAGAAAATTTATGCAATAAGTAATTTATTCTAAAGATACATGATTGTTTCCTAGTGAAGGAAATTTCAATTGAAAATACAGTAACTTTCAAGACTAAAAATCATTTTTTTAAAAAGGGAATTCACTTGATAAACAACGTTCTCAAATCTGTGGGATCACTAATGTGAGAAATGAATTTTTTTGTGTTTTTTTTTTTTTTTTTTTTTTCATAATTGCATTGAAATGTGGAATCAGTGATGAAAAATTTCCGGAAAATTTATATTGTCTTCATCGCCAAATAGCGTTATGACTCCACACCGATAGTACATGAAGGTTTAAAGGAGTAACGCATTTAAAAATTCCTATGCTCGATAAAGAATTCAAATTTTTGTACTTTACCCGTTAATACATTGCACAGATCAATGGTATACGATATGAACTTGTGTGCCTGAACTCCTCTTTATAACGTTGTGTATACGCCACTGGGGGTTCTTGTGTTCAATTTGAGTTGTCATTTCTGAAATCTTTTATTAAATCTGTGCTGAGCAAATGTATTTCATTGCAAGTTCAGTATCACGTGAAAAAAGACAAGCAATATACTGCAAATACCGAAAAAAAAAAGTGTTCTCAGCAATCGGCATTTTCGCTATTCAGCGTTCTTTACCAGAAATGGAACGATTAGCTTCAAACTCCTCTTCCGTACAAGCTGCAGATTACTAGACAGTGGTCAGTGGTGTTAGGTTACTTAGAGGGATGGAAGTATCGAAAAAGAAAATTCCTACGAAGGTCGCAGACAAACGACATCCCACACCTTCTGCCCCATCCTGCGCGAGGAAAAAAAATAAAGAAGGGGAGGTAAACTTCTAACTCAATCTTCCAAATTGGGTTCGACAACACTGCCATCTATTTTTGTAAATTTCGTAAAAACTGAAAGCTATGCCCCCTGCGAACGTAAAATTGTACTTCTTTCTGACGACACTATTTCATCCCTTTAGACTAACCTTAAATGGCATAATTAACATTTAATACTGATTCCTAATGTTTTTTCTTTAGTTCGCAACGTGTACTATACAAGGAGAAAGAAGTGATTTAAATTAAAAATGTTTAAAATTATGATTTGTTTCCACTCTGCTATAAACGCCATAAGATATTCCATTTTTGGCATAAATTTTGAACCCCCTTTCTTTTAAGATATGCCCTTAAGCAAAGTTAATGATAAAATCTCAGCTTTAGGTGGGTACTATGTTCAAAAACTCATTTCAAACTATTCAACCATTTCCCCGCGACGCAACCACGAACACTGATGTAAATGTGAATTAAGAAATTATAGAAATGCCCTCCTTCTCTTAAAACTGAAACTTTCTAGAACTGTGAGGGACGTTTCCCCTTATTTTTAATGAGGTGTTTATATACCAAGGTTCATCTTTGTAACTTGACAGGATCGTGATATACACAATTTTTCGCATAGCTTTTGACTCTTCTCTCCCTCCCCCTACAATACGCATTTTAATTAAAATACGGAAAAAAAAAAGAGTTTGAGATACGTGATAACTACATCCAAAAGTTCATTTCAGACGGTTTAGTCGTTTCTCCATGATACGATCACCAACAAGATCCTTTTCATTTTTGTATAGCACGAGGGTTGGGGAGAAAGTCATGGCAACCTAATAATACTTCGACTATTGAAGGATGTATTAAAAATGTGTTATATACAACTGAAAGAGTATCCATGACGGATATTTTGTTGATAGGAATCATGAAAGAAAGCCCGAGCAACTGTTTTCTGAGCGCTCCGTGCTCATCCAGTACAATACACAGAGTCTCTATTAGCCAGAGGGTAAAGTACTGGTGTCAGGCTTTCTTCCGCAGTTTGAATTTTCCGTCCACATTTGCATGTCGTTAAAAATTACTGGTTGGCATGACGTATTTTCAGGGTTCATCATAATGAGACGAGTTTTGTAACGTATGCATTAATACATTTATGTCATAGGGTTGCTTGGATTTCCTTTCATGATTTTTACCAATAAAATATCTATTATGGATACTCTTTCAGATGAATGTAACACATTTTAATACATCCTTCGATTGTCGAAATAGTACTGGGTTGCCGTGACTTACTCTCCAACTCTCGTAGATTCTAGTTGAACACTATTACAGCGAATTCGATAGAATGTGAACAAAATGTGTTGCGCATGATTCCTAACACTTTTTTTTTAAAAACGGTACTCTGTTCTGATGTTGATCTCTTGATAAATACATACTTCAAGTCAATTCTGAAGCTATGCGTGTACTAAGAAACACGATTGAAGAAAGTAATTATAAGCACCTTAAGGTTATTATTTTAATCCAAGTTTTGAAGTATGTTTTTGGAGGTGAGATTCTTTTGGTTTTAGTTTGAATTTTTTATGTGGGTTACCCCCCCCCCCCAAGGAAAAAAACACTGGGGATTTTGAATTAGGGATAATTCCAGTGTCCCTGCCCCAAACTACACCAATCCCTTTCCAATTGAAGCAGACATTGCCGAACTAGTGAAATCACACCAGGCTCAGGTTTCACACTAGCCTTCATTTTGAATTATATTTCAATATGCAGTTTTTCACCATTTTCATTCTTCTTTTATTCCATATTTTTAAACAATTCTTTATTTGTTTAAAATTTTCTTTAAATCTGCTGTATTTGACAATCACAATAGAGATAAAAATATGTCTATCGAAATAAGAAACTCAAAATAATTTTTAAAAATACATTTTCCAGTACTAGGTCTAAATTACGTTTGTCTTTTTCACCTCCCTTCCCGATTTGAAGGTTGAGAAACCCAGCACTAAAGTAATACCTTTTTTCTTCCTAGTATGACTATTAATTTGTATGTTAATTGATAATGTTAAAAATTAAGAAATATTAATTTTGGATGAGTATTTATATTCTTTATTGTTGTTTTACAGATATGAACAGATGACTGTATGATACGAAATGTCACATTCCGTTAGAATGAGAAGGTTTCAAGGTATGGAGTTTGTATTATTTCATTTTTATTTCTAAAATAAACTGTATTTTCAAGTGATTTTGCTTTATGTTTATCATTCAGTATTGTAATTTTAGCTTCTACGTAATTGAGGTCTTTGGTCGTACCATCTCATCCCTCATTCAGGGCTGGTTTTTACCACTAGGCCTGAGCTACAGGCGCATGTTGGATGCAAACTAAATAAGCAGGAGCAAAAAAATGTAAATGTTGAATAATAATAGTATGCATTAAGTCAGGATGCAAAGTAAATAAGCAAGAAAAGAAGAAGTTGAATAATAATAGTATGCTCTTCAAATGCTTATTCCCTTAACAAGTGTATTGGTTTCAATCATTGGTGATTTAAGTAGAATTTTAACGTTATATATGCAGTGAACAGTTGCGTAAGGACATGTGCGTAACTATGGTGCTGCTGCCTCTCTCGCGTGAGGCACTCCTGGTATATTCGCCTTACAACACCATACCAAAATTTATACCAAAATGTACATTTCGCGTAACGATAATCTGCAACCCTTTAAACATTTCGGAGTTACTGGTTACATAATTATATAGGCAAACATATTTGAGGGCGATTTGAAAAGTACCCTCCGATTGGTTAAGAAAGAAACACCAAAGTAAATAAGAATTTATTATATACATCTTAAAACTACTTCTTTGCTCTATTTTTGAACATAATTTCCGTAAACATTCAAACACTTATCATATCTCTGCAGCAGCTTAGAAATTCCATCAGCACAAAATCTCCCGCTTGTGCCTTGAAACAGCCTGTGACCACATCTTTGAACTCATCATCATCACCAAACTGCTGAGATTCAAGCCACTTCTTCGTATTTGTGGAAATTCATCGGAAAACTCCGAGATTGTGAGACGTCTATTTTCACAAACTTCTCCATCAATTTTCTGAACGAGTTCATCAGTGACCACTGATGGCCTGCCACTCCTCTCTTTGTCATGAATGTTTATTAGTCCATTTTTAAATGAATGAACCCATTCACTAACAATTCCTTCACTCATCACACTTGGTCCATACACGGCACAAAGTTCCCGATGAACAGCTGCTACCGAATATTGTTTTGCCGTAAGAAAACACATAAAAGCTCGTACCACCACTTTCTGGAGTTTTCTATTGCAGCATACATTTTGAGACGCTACAAAAGTGGAACTAGTGATCAGATAACCTTCACTCTACCACGGCTGGATGCAGACTGATCTGCCGCGCACGTCTTTGCAGAGATGGTAGCGCTGCCCCAATGCTTTACGCACAGTGACCAATCGGAGGTTACTTCCCGAATGCGCCTCGTAGTTATTCGTAATCCTTATTATAAACGCAAGCCCAATCATTTATAACTGCACGTTTCACATGATCCTTTATACTGTCTCACCAGAGTTTATTTTTATTGTGTTGTTAAAATTTTGTAAGTGGAATGAGAGGGGGCAGACACCTTTCGGCAGTATAGGAGCGACAAAAGATTAAATCCAGCCCTGCTCTCATTACTTTGACCAAGGAGTAGAAGACCGTGTATGTATTTGCAATTCTACTACTGTACCTTCAGGCAATGTAACCTTGGGGACAAATCGCAAAAAGATTCAAAATATGAATATGGAAAAGTGTTCTAGGCATACGCCATTACCACTACATCTTCCCGCAACCCGTTGTATATATTCATTTATAGGTAAACTGAAAAGGATAGGTTATTAATGAAGAATGTTTCAATTTTGTAATTAGAAATCAGCTGAACGAAAAAGTTTTAATGTTGAACCTTACAGTGGTCGCACCTTACCTTTAAAATAGTGGTCGCCAAACTTCTGAAGCTTCTGAGCTACCGTACTGTTTTTAAATCCTATTGTGTGCTACCAACTTAAAAGAAATCTTACATTTATTTATTGCATATAAACTTACATTTCGAGTAAATATGAAATCAAGCCAACCCAGGCGTTAACGCGATCTACCGAAAATGTCCCCGCGAACTAGTAGGAGCTCGCGATCGATGGTTTGGCTATCACTGCTCCAAAATATACTATTGCTTCTTGTTTAAAAAGTAATGTTGCTGTCTATTGTGTTTTATTTGTTTAATAACGTTCATGGATTATATCAAGGATTATGTAAATAGACCATGAAGTAAAACGAGAATTACAGTTTTTTTTTTTTTTCTACAATCTTTGACTCAATGCAGATTACACAGAAGATAAAAGCAAGGTGGGATATTGTATATCCATGTATATGTGTTCTGTTTGCTTTCAGGTCAACAAGTTCCATATGATAATCTCAATGAAACAGTTCTGCATGTGCAAGAATTAAATAGTAAAACTGATGAACAATTGGAATGTTATGGATATAAACGAAGTACCTGCAAAAGTTTCCTATTTCATTTCTTCTCTATTATATTTGGAGGATTTCCTTATCTTCTAGTATATTGGCACAAAGATTGGAGCGTATATGCCACTTGTGTTAAGTGTCCGCTTATGGAAGCAGAGTATGTTGTCTTGATGGTAAGATAGTTTTCCATTTAATTTTTAAACTTAAAATTAGATTTCAGTGTGTGACCGACCGTATCCTCGTGCTTTAATTTGTTCCTATCGCTTGGGCTGCATTTCTTGACTTTTTAAATTTTCCTAATATCGTTTATAAATGTCATCTGCATAAAAGAAGAATAAACGTATGAGATTAAACACATATCGTAAAAATAAAGACAGTTTTCACTCAGTGGCCTTGACCCATATTTTTAGGTATATACATATATGCACTGGGATCCAAATTTTCACTTTTACGTCCCACGGATATGCCGTGTACGCCAATGAAATGGTGCAATAAAGAAAAACCAATGAAATGGTGCAATAAAGAAAATAGGAGAAAGTGGGAGAAGTCCGTGAAAATACACGCACAGGGTGTTTGTTTACCACAAAACTCACTTGGCATGGGCTGGAATCAAACTAGGGATCCAGAGGTGAACTCTCTATCACTCAATTACCGCGGTCCCATGTTTATGAACTGTATTCAACCATGTATGAGATAAAGATATTAGTGTTATCCTGCTGTTTCGGCAGATATATGCTCTTTCCTACATAATTTCGTTTACATAGATTTTTGTTCCGTTTTGAGTGTTGTCATATTGCTCGAGTTACCATTTACCATAAAGAGGAGAAAGCGCTGAAGGAAATTGTGTTTTTTACAATGTTTTTGAATAGTTTAGTCCTTAAGTATGCAAATTTACGTTAACGTTTGCAAAGTCGCTAATTAAAACGCGCTGATCAACAAAAATGGCCGCCAGTCACAAAGGGACTGGGATTACAATTTTTATAAGCCACTTTTTTTTTCTGCTAATGTGCATGGTAATAGTATATAAAAAGAATTTAATAATTAAAAAGGGCCAGACAACCCTCATTGGATCACTTCATATAGATTGACCCTACTCTATAAGTTGGTCACCTGTCTATCTTGTAACTTATCCTTATAACGCTATTCCTATACTGTTAATAATAAAGTCATTTCTTTCTGTTTAGCATCTACGTGATCTTCATTCTCTTCTCAACATCTTTTGCTATTGCATGCCTGAACTAAGTCAGTAAATCCAATTGAAAAAGGAAGGGAACATTTGGCCTTTAAAAGTAATTTCTCCGCAAGGTACGGGAGACGATGGAATTCTATATTACTTTTATGTATATTGTTGGCGTGTGTATGTGTGCCATTAAGCCTTCTCATTCATAATCTACATTGCAAAATATTTGGTAGTTCAGTTCAGACGGATTTATTGAGCTATGAATGTCCTTTGTTTCATCATATGTTCGAATATTTTTCTTTCTGAGGAGCTTGCAGGAAATTTACAATAAATTACAATTGGATTTATGCTCAAAGTAAAAAATATATATAAAGGAAAATGATAACAGACAAGATTTTGTTCCTCTGCTTGTTAGACAACATCGATTAGCAGGATAAATAAAGCTCTTCCTTAATCCAGAATACGGTCGCTTTTGGTATTTCGCTACATACATGGGCGTAACAGTATGAATGTTGTAAGTATTTTGTGAAACTGACGATTTTATTTACACCTGTCATCATATGCTGGAGAGAGAAAAGAATAAGAATGTGTCAAAGCATTTTATCGATAATTAGTATTGTGAACTTCAACATTTAAATCATGGTGTACGAATGTAGAATTTGTTTATTAGATACAATGTTTTTTACAGTATTCAAATAAGGTGAGAATTACTGGATTATAAGTGCCCATATTGCGATCTATAATAATTTTTGCTTCAGAATACATATATTTTCCGTAAATTAATCACTTTCACATGTAGGGATACGTTAATTCTCAAAATTTCTATGAATAAGCAAATGAAAATTCCAATGTGATAATGAAGAGTTGCTTTATTCAATGAATATCAGTGTTTGGTGTGGAATGTCCAGATAGCACTTAATTTATCTCATCTTCTTTAATATATCTATCACAACAGCTGCATATATGGAAATCTTCAATAGGGCCGCGGTGGCTCAGTGGTAGAGCTTTCACTCCTGGTACGTGGCGTCCCTGGTTCGATCCCAGTTCACGCCAAGTGAACTTTGTGGTGCACGAATACCGTGTGCATGCGTTTCCTCTGGGTTCTCCCGTTTCCTACCACTTTCTTTATTCGAGCATTTCATTCATTTCTCATCATCACCGTCTGCTTTTAGCCGGCATGACGCGCGAGACGTAAAACTGAAAGATTTTATTTCATTTCATGGAAATCTTGAGCGTCTTTGTAAATCAGTTTTGGATATTCCAGCTGTGTGAAAAGATATATTACGTAGTAGCAGACGAAAATTCCTTGTTTGGCGACCACATCATTTCAAATGAGCTTCGCCTGAATTGACACCACTCGTTTAATTTTTGGGGAGATATCTGAAAGATGGAGTTTGCGCTTTCGCAAACAAATCACAAAGCACAGACACCATGAAAGCAAACATAAATGAAGTAATTTCAGTAGTGACAACGGACGTACTGGCAAGGACATTTCAGAATATGGACAGTCAGTGTTATCTCGACGCAGGTAGTGTCCACTTCGATCTCTTCGTAGAACATCATCACATTTCTTACCAAACGTGCCAATCTCGCTTCAATTCTCGTTGCAATATCTTCATCTGTGTACAGATTGTGAAAGAAATTCGGATTTTACTAACAAGTTTTGAGAATTGAAATTCAAATGAACAGATCCATTTATGTTAGTATACTAATAGTGTGGTATACTAACTTATTTACTGCATGTGTATGTTTTTAATTCTTCATCTTCCTGTAATATTTTATATTTGTAGGACATCCATGGTCAGTATTTTGTGGAAGAAGTTTGTTCCCTTCCAATAAATGGACGATTTCCTCAAGAATACGTTTTTACTCCAGTTGAATCCGAAACCACAAACATTATAGAAAATAGGAGAACATTCAAGTATTTTTATCATCATAAAGTAAAATATGTATGGGACAACAGCCGCCAAAGTTTCACGAAACTCACTTCATATGACAACAACACAAAGCTTTCTAATTTTTGGGATATGGCGGAAGGCCTTTCATCAGAAGATCAATCAATTATGTAAGTAGAAGAGACAGTAATTTATAGTGGAGTATAATAATTTTGAATGTCAAAAGGAAGTTCTTAATCCATACTAGCTATATTCACTCTCGCTCCCTCTTAATAATTAGTCCATAATGTGTATTTTAAAATTAAATCTTAATGTTCGCTTGTTTTGCGTGGGATTTAACATCTGTTTTTAGCACATATACTATATGGAAGTGGATTTGATTTGGTTTCCAGTTTAACATCCCTTTCAGTAGCGGGGCTACATGAGACGTGGAGCTAAAGCTTAACGTGGGATCCAAACCACATGAACTTCCCCCGGGAATCGAACCCGGGTCTCCCACGCCAAAGGCTTGTGCGCTATAACCCCTTAACCACGACGGAGATCAAGTTTATAGAAATGGACTTACGGTCTAATGTAGGGCTCGAACTTTCGTTATTCCTCACCAAAGACAAGGACGTTAATAGTTTACCCATTCTTCTTATGTGTTTTCAGCATAAGTTATTCATATAATTTTGTCTTAATTTCAAGAAACCCTGTTCTAAATTACAGGTAAATCTAAACTGTAACTTTGCATCTTACTACTATACTCTTACTCCATGTGTGTGCCGTGCATTTTCTTTCATACGTAGAAGTATAAATCCGTAAATTTTGTTATTGAATGGTGAATAGAATCTGTATCTTCATATTTTAAAATATTTGTTTTGATTCAAACGTGACGTTTATTCAAGAAAGAATAAAGTTCTCAGCAAAACACACTGTAGCAAACAAAGTGTACATAAGATTTTGTTATATTTATTTTATTGGACTAAAGATAAATTTTGGTACGTTTAATTGAGTTTTCAATCCGGAACAAATGCCAACTTATTGTGTCAGAGGTTACCTACTATTAAAGCAGCTCTCGAATTGCTTGATATGAAATAGTCATGTGTGTATTTACATAAATAGTTTAAGTTGTAACCCTCCTAACTTTCTACGGCGCAACAAATGAGATGAATAATGAGAATTACTTTATAAACATGAAAAGTTAGTGTAACAATGAAAATTTGTGTATAACTATAAAAAGCTAGTGTAATAATGTTAAAGTAGATTGTACAGAAGTGGTGCTGTGATGATTAGTGAGATGACAATGTACTTCTGTATAGCGAATTACAAGATTATGAATCTACTGGAGTGGTTGCTAGTTATTGCTGCGTTATCGATTAGTCTTAACTACAGTGTGATAATAAAACCACAGGCACGATTGAGAAGTTCCTTTAGAGTTAACAACTTGACGTATTGTAATTCAGTGCTAAACTTGTTGCGCCAAAGACATCCCAGAGATGTGATGAATTAATAAAACCATTTATCCGAAAACCTGATGTACTTGTTTGCGAATTATGTGTGAGCCCTCCAGTAAGTTAGTTCGATCGTCGAAATGGGACACTTTTAATTGGCGTGGGGGGCGCGGTGGCTCAGTGGTAGAGCGTTCACCTCTGGTGCTTGGGGTCCCGGGTTCGATCCCAGCCCCCGCCAAGTGAACTTTGTGGTGGACAAACACCGTGCTCGTGGGTTTTCTCGGGGTTCTCCCGTTTCCTCCCACTTTCTTCATTCCACCATTTCACTCATCTCTCATCATCACCGTCTCCTTTAGCCTCACCGGCATAACCGTGGGACGTAAAACTCAAAGATCTCACTTTTAATTGGCGTATCTGCTTTCTTCGGAAGAGCTATTAGTTTTGTTGGTTCGATATTCTGTCATACTGAAGTGTTGTGGTTGACGTTTCGTTAATGATATGTTGTAGCTGTAATGGTGTTACAATGTGGAGTAGAATCATGTTGAGAAGACGTTCAGTCTTACATGTGTTAGAGCGGCCAACATATCGTGATCTAATCTTTTATGAGTACGTACAACATTTTTTTGGAATGCAGAGGGTTCTGACTTCCGTTTTATGGACAGCACACATCCACATCGAGCGGCTTTTGGCCGATGAGATTTTGGGTTGGAGGATATCAGGCGGATAGCCTGGACTGCCCATTCTTCTGACTTAAGTTCCGTTGAGCGTGCATGGGATGCCCTCGGAGAATTGTAAAATGTCATCTATCTCCTGGAGCTTTCAGTTCCTTGCAGTTGCGTTAGTGCAAGAACGAGATACCATTTCCCAATTGTTGATGGATAATCTCAATGGCGCTGATATACGACGTAAGTGCAGTGCAATGTAATCATGCATGCTGTTGACATCTTTTACCCACGCCATGGATGA
The DNA here is from genome assembly GCF_964235325.1 of Thermobia domestica. Classification (NCBI taxonomy): domain Eukaryota; kingdom Metazoa; phylum Arthropoda; class Insecta; order Zygentoma; family Lepismatidae; genus Thermobia; species Thermobia domestica. The sequence continues at coordinate 91,918,824 of NC_137468.1, forward strand.
AACCTCATGATTTCTCCTAGGTAAATCTTGCTTCTTGTACTGGCTCCAGCTGATTACATTGTGTTTATTTGTGTGCCTGCTTTATGGATGTAAAATACCTGGGTATTTATTTCAGCGGGTAAATACGCGGGTATTTACCCAAAATGGGTATTTTAGTGGGTATTTTATGTTTCAATTAGCAATAAATAGATTTTATCGTTGTCAATGAAAAATATAATGGTCATTTGTATCTCCTGCAACAGGACCACTAAATAAACATCTAATTAATAATGTTTTCTAGTAATTAAAGAATGGATTTGATATTTATTAAATAATACAGTCGGATTTTTCACCTACTCACCATAATTTTCTTTCTACTTACACTAAATTTCTTTCTTTTATCTTCGGCGGAAAATAATTATCCATTCTACCCTGTGAATTCTTACCTTGGTGTGCCCCTGATGCGTCCAATCAACTGCGCGGTAGAATTTGGTAGTGGATCAAACCAACACGAAAATTTAAAATTTATGACAGAACCTAACGATGACTAAAGAAAGTGAAGTCAGTTACCATCAAACCAGTCATACACTATTATTAAGTATTCTGTCTGCCAGCAGCTCATGGTATTAGTGACACGGAATTTAAGTTCTTCCTTAGGTTCGCCTCTCATGAAACTTTCTCCATTTTTATCAATCTGGCTTATCTTCTTTTATCTTACAATACATTCTCCAGTTTTTCAAATCACCAATGAACACACTAATGGAAGTATTTAAGTAACAGCAGGATCTCTATTACTAAAGAAATACGTTTTTGTTTGGTTTAAAAAATTTATTAATGGCGGAAAATGAATTATTAATAATTGCTTTCCTATTTTAAAAATCTAAAGTTTACAACAAGTTTATATATATATATATATATATATATATATATATATATATATATATATATATATATATATGTGTGTGTTGTTAACATTACCTTAAAAATTTTTGAATAGTAATGATGAAAACAACCGTTTTAATAATTAAAAAAAAAACTGAATTGATATTAAAGATACGGCTGGTTACTTTCTTCACGCAAAATAATGTTATTTTTGGTATTTTATCTATAGGCAATGAGACGTACTGAATTGTCGAGTATGCAAAGAATTGGACTAATAAGTTTCTTAAGCTTTACACTTGGTTTACGGAATTAATAAATTAATCTGTTTAAGAAACTACACTGTAACAACGAAGTTGTTGATATGGTTATATCATAGTAAATCTCTTAGTAACTAATAATCGTGAAAATACTTAGAAACTTAAAAAAATTACACATTTACCGATTACGAAAGTTGCAGAATAATCAAGGTAATTAATTTTAATAAATTAGTCGATTAAATTATTTACTAAATATGCCGTTGAAAGAAACTTATCCATAAAATATGAAATAACATTTCGTAAAACACTTAAGTAACTAATTCCTGATTTTTAGAAGTGTTCACTAAATGGAGTTTAACGCTAACAATAAATAGATTTATGGAAAATTCTTTGTGGATTTATTTCTTTGTGAAAGAATTTGTTGGAATAGCATATTTAAAATATTAATATGATAAACAACATTAAGCTGTATAGTAACTCAGTAATATTTATACTTTAAATTATTCAATATAGAACAGCAATTAACCTCTATCATATTTGGAGTACTATAAAACGACCACAAATTTTACCGTCCTACTCACAATCAACCGTAAGATCAGAGTCGGAATCATCACATAATTCTTCAATATCAACAGCACTATTACTCGCTTCTTCATTTCCTTCTATGTCACCCATTTCTCTGTATCCTCTTCCAATGTCACTGGTGTTTTGTTCTGTTCCATGCCAACAGCTGGTGACTTGTTCCTTGATGATACTGGTCCTGAGTGTTGCATCTGTGAAACTTCAGGCAATCTCTTATTCAAAAGCTTCCAGTTATAAGAAGGTTATATTAGTTTATGTGTTATGTTAGTTTTCCTATCCTCTCCAATGATAAACGATTTATTGTTTTACTAAATGTAGAGAGAGTTCTTTCTGTGGCAGCAGATGTAACCGGAGCACAAAGGATTCGAATGGCGACATCAGCTATTTTTATGATGTCTCGAAACCGTCTTTACCAAAGTAGTGAGCTCATTTGCTCCACTCCGTCCCACAAAAACTTTCTTGCCCAATTTCCTTCCTTGTCTCTATAGTCAGTCAAATGTGATCTCAGTAAAACAGAATTCAATCCCATTTGTTTTCCAACTTCACAAAAGAAGTTTACTCCATCCAGCAATTCTTCAGCGATCAATTTGCAGCCGTGAAAAGTGGGATTGAGGAGATATGCAGCAAGATGAATTGGACCCAGGGTTGGCAAAAACCATGGTTTTTATTTAAAAAAAAAACAAAAAAAAAAAACGGTTTTTTTTTGTTTAAACCAGGTTTATTTGGTTTAAATAATTTGCTCTATATATTCATATCATATATGGACAGAAATAAGTTTGCTTCGCCTTGATGTTATTATGCAATAGCCGGGTTATGCTGCAAGGGGTCACATAAGCTTAAAGCGGAATAAAAACTGCTTCTCGAGTTACATCCGAGAGAAATTGTCCTCCATTTGAACTCGGAACCAGGACTAATTGGCCACAAATGCGATACGTCTGCCGACTCACTCACGAAGGAATCCTAATAAAAATACGTTGTACTGATCTTTACATGCTTCTTAATATAACTGTCAAGAGTCATTTCAGGAGGACAAAAAGATAAACAGTTGCACAAATGAAACCATTATACAGAATTACATATGGACAATTTCAAAGTACTACGGAGTACAGAAGAACTAATTTAGTTCAAGTTAGTTAACAACGACTTTTATTGGTCCAAATTAAAGAAATACAACGACTTAATTTGCATATCAGTAAGAAAAGTGAATAAAGGTACGAATTATTTGAGTCCACTTTGGCTCGGACTCATTTATACATAAGTAGATACCAAAGATACTTCTCATTTCACTAAATGCCTCTCGTGGGGTCTGTATGACCCCTCCCCCCTACACAAAAAGTACGGCATTTCGATGTATTTTATCAATAGTAAACATTCAAACGAAACAATATTTAGAATTTTTCTTTGATTGCAATTACACAACAATAATAATAACTACAAAAAAATCACAAAACAAACATTTATAAACATATAAAAAGAGTTGCTTTTGTAATACAGTATAATCTTTTTGAGTAATGAATGGGGAATTTAGGTCTGAATATGATACGAATAATAAACGGGAGTGAAACGTGATAACCAACAAATGTGTGTTCATCAAGATTTTACAAACACTTACACTTTTACGAACATTTTTCGTTTTTTTGGTTTAAACCAGTTTTTTAAACCAGCTGGTTTAAACCTTGGTTTAAACCAGCCAACCCTGATTGGACCCAAGCTGGATTCACTTCTTTGTTTAAATTTTTTCCATCATTGATTGCTCTTCTCTTTTCGAAAGGATTGATGATGGTAACTGTACGGTCAGAGTTAGATGAAGGCTCTGGAATTTTGAGTACAAAGTGTCTATCTGATACTCATTTTACTCGAAGCAATTAATCAGATCTACTATAGGTTTCAAAATGGCTACAATGTTATCAATTTTACTTTTTAAAAAAAGTAAATAAAAAATAAATAAAATATAAAATAATAGAGAAAATAAAATAATAATAACTGTGTTTGTGTTTGAATTATGTTCACTTTCCTTAAGATTACGGACTATACAAATGTATCACCGACTGGTGATAACGAACCTACTGGGCCCGTGTAGGCTTGCCATCAACAGCCACTGACACATTCACCAAGCCAATCGTCTTCGGAAAATAGCAGTGTTGGGCAAAATCAATTGCAATTGATCAATCAATTGAAAGTAATTGTTCTGAAAATCAATTGCAATCGATTTCAATTTGTAATTGACAATTAATTTCAATTGCAATTGAATTCAATCATAAAATTAGCAATTAAATTTTCGTCAATTGTTAATTGTTAATTGGTCACCAGGCAATTGAAACTTTTAATTGTTAATTGTCAATTGCAAAGGGTGCAATTGAAACATTCAATTGTTAATTGCAATTGACAATTGAAACTTGTAATTGTTAATTGTAATTGTTAATTGCAATTGAAATCAGCAATTAAAACTGAAGATAAGATGTGTGTATATTGTATTGTCCACTTGTTACTGTTTTACATATTTCAAATAAGGTACTTATAAGAAATGCTGGATACCTACCATCCCTTTCCCCCCTGGGAAGAAAGCCGTGAAACTAAGTATTTTTTAAATATATTATGTTTATGCTTCTATCCCCCTCGAAAGAACTCTATATACTCGTCATGCATACAATAGGAATGAGCACGAGCGAGTTCGAGCGAGTTTTCTTTAAAACTCGACTCGACTCGAAGCAGATATCTTTGAGTTCGACTCGAGATCTCGGCTCGAAAAACTTCTCCCAACTCGACTCGAATTCGGATCGAGTTTCCAGTCGAGTCGAGCCAATTCGAGCTAAATCCTTTGTGTAGTTCCAAGTACTACTATCTTCAAGTATCCTACATAGACAATATAATTATCAATGATACTACTACTACTACTACTATAACTAATTATTATTATAACACCGTGTACCTGTATAAACATGGAATATAGGCGGTTTGTATCGGAATACTAAAAATTAGTTAACTGTCGATCTCGGTAGTCAAGAAATCTTCAGGAGGCAAGGACATCGGTCACGAGGTTCTTGGTGTGAGTTCAGGAGGAGCAAGTATTCGGGCTCGAGCCAAAAATTGTTAGAAGTTATGGGACTCCAGCCAAACATGTTTAAAACTGCTCGACCCGGGTTTAGGGTTGTCATCGACTCAAGCGGCTCGCTCACAGCTCATTCACTTATCGAGCCGAACCGAGAAGTGAGCCGAGCCAACAGCTCATCCAACCGAGCCAGCTCGAGCCGAAGGCTCACACAAGCCGAACCGAACCGAGCTGATTGCTTACCCCAACCGAGCCGGTTCGAGCCATTGGCTCAGTTAAGCTGACTCGAACCCAGCCTATGGACTCGTTTCAACGGAGCTGGTTCGAGCCATTGGTTCCAATCGAGCCGAGTCGATAACTCGTTTTTATCGAGCCGGTTCAAGCCATTGGCTCAATTGAGCCCAGTCGATGGGTAATCACAACCAAGCCAGCTCAAGCTGTACGCTCAGTTGAACCGAGCCGGGCCGGTTGACATCACTATTACGGTTGGGCTTCTACTTTGGCTAAAAAATTGGACCGTGCAGTTCTCAGCCTTGATGGTAAGAACTACCAAAAATGATATGAAATCTTTAGTTTTACGTCCCACGCTTATGCCGATCAGGCTAAAGGAGACGGTGATGATGGGAAATGAATGAAATGAAAGTGGGAGGAAACAGGAGAACCCCGAGAAAATCCACGAGCACGGTGTTTGTCCACCAAACTGCGCGAGCTGGGATCGAACCAGGGACCTCAAGCACCGGAGGTGAACGCTCTACCACTAACACACCGCGCCCCCTGGTAAGAACTACAGTATATACTTATATTGGTGCTCACGGCGTCATTAACTTGTTCCACCACCAACGAATTTCGAGGTACTTTGTTTTGCATCTTTTGTGCGTGTTTTGTGTCGCTTTGTGCGCCTATTCCCACATTTTGTGCATCACCGGAAGTGGGTCAAAATGGGCCTACAAATATGGCGGAACAAATTATTGCTCTTCCGCCACCAATGAATTTCGAGGTCGTTTCCTTCACATCGTTTTGTGCGTCTACTTCCGTTTTGTGCGTCATGGGAAATGGGTTAAAATGAGTCCTTAAGGTGGGACGAAAATGACCAAGAGTTCCGCCACTATTGAATCTCGAGGTCGTTAATTTGACACCGCGTACCCTTTTGTGCGCCTATTTCGACGTTTTGTGTGTCACTGGAAGACGGTCAAAATGGGCCTCGAAGGTAAGACGAAAATGACCCACTTCTCCGCCACTACCGAATTTCGAGGTCCTTTCTTTTGCATCGACTAGTAAATATTTCGTGCTGTTTCGTGCCCCCATTTCCACGTTTTGTGCGTCACCAGAAGTGGGTCAAAATGGGCTTCCAAGATGGGACGAAAATGACCCACTGCTCCGCCACTATCGAATTTCGAGGTCGTTAATTTCACATCGCGTACCCTTTTGTGCGCGTATTTCGACGTTTTGTGCGTCACTGGAAGACGGTCAAAATGGGCCTCGAATGTGGGACGAAAATGACCCACTTCTCCGCCACTACCAAATTTCGTGGTTCTTCCTTTCGCATCGACTAGTGAATGTTTCGTGCCGTTTCGTGCCCTTATTTCCATGTTTTGCGCGTCACCAGAAGTATGTCAAAATGGGCCTCCAAAGTGTGACCAAAATGACCCATTGTTCCGACACTATCGAATTTCTAGGTCGTTTCTTTCGCATCGTTTAGTGCCTATTTTTTAAAAAAGTTTTCTGTACCTACTTCCTCGTCTTGTGCGTCACCGGAAGTGAGTTAAACGGGCCTTTAAAGTGGGAGTTAAATGGCTCACTGTTCCGCCACTATCAAATTTCGGGGTCGGTTCTTTCGCATCGTTTAGTGCCTGTTTTGTACGTTTTGTGCGTCACCAGAAGTGTGTCAAAATGGGCTTCCGAAGTGTAACGAAAATGACCCACTTCTCCGTCACTACTGAATTTCGTGGTCCTTCCTTTCGCATCGACTAGTGAATGTTTCGTGCCCTTATTTCCACGTTTTGCGCGTCACCAGAAATGTGTCAAAATGGGCCTCCAAGGTGTGACGAAAATGACCCACTGTTCCGACACTATCGAATTTCTAGATCGTTACTTTCGCATCGTTTAGTGCCTTTTTTTTTAAAAGTTTTCTGCACCTATTTCTCGTCTTGTGCATCACCCGAGGTGAGTTAAACGGGGCTTTAAAGTGGGACTTAAATGGCTCACTGTTCCGCCACTATCGAATTTCGGGGTTGGTTCTTTCGCATCGTTTTCCACGTTTTGAGCATCACCAGAAATGCGTCAAAATGGTCCATCAATGTGTGAGGAAATAGAGCCATTGTCACGCCACTATCGAATTTGGAGGTCGTTTCTTTCGCATCGTATAGTGCCTGCTTTGTACTGTTTTGTGCTTCTATTTCCACTTTAGTGCGACAACGAAAATGGGTCAAAATGGCCTACAAGTATAGCGGAATAACTTAATGCTGTTCCGTCACCATCGAATGTCGAGGTCGTTTCCTTCACAGTATTTATGCATGATTTGTGTCGCTTTGTGCATCAGTGGGAGAGGTCAAAATGGACCTTGAAAGTGGAATGAATATGTCTTTTTCTGCCATATTTGTAGGTCGTCTTTGACCCATTTTCGTTGGCCTACAAAACGTGAAAATATGCGCAGAAACGGTAAAAACATGCACTAAACAATGCGAAAAACCAACCTTGAAATTCGATACTGGTGGGAGAGTGGATACTGGTGGAGTTTTTCTTCCCACATTGAATGCCCATTTTGACCCACTACCATTGATTCACAAAACGTGGAAATAGGCTTACAAAACGGTAGAAAACACGCACAAGATGATGTGAACGAAACGACCTCGAAATCGTTCCTGACGGAACAGCATTAACTTCTTCCGCCATATTTGTAGGATAACATTGACCCATTTCCGGTGACGCAGAAAACGAGGAAATAGGCGCACAAAACGACACAAAAAATTTCCATGTAATTAAGCTGAATTTCCATTTAAGTTTGTAAGCTTAATTATATGGAAAATTTTATACATTTTTTCTTTACGCTGGTCTACTTTACGTTGATTTGGGACTTTTAAATTTTATTCAGTTTTCCACTGAAAAGTATCTATAATTCAACAAGGAAATAATTATTAATTATAATTATAATTATTATCTATATAATTGAATTCATTGTAATTTGTTCCATGACAACACTTTACCATTTCGTACTAGCTGTTATGCCCGTTCTTCGCACGGATCAGATAAAATATCAATGTAAACGAACTGAACAACGGGAGAACTATTAAGAAACATTTCTAAAATTGGATATATTTTGTGTAAATATATATCCAACAACGTACATGTGTTTTCATTGGGAAGGCCGATGGGGCTGAATTTGAACGTATATACTATCGGGGGTGTCACTATACGTCTGTGCAACCCCAATAAATATGGATTCGACACAAATTCTACTACATTCACATGTCCCGGTGAACCCCCTCCTCAGACCCCCTTGGTTCGTATTGTGAAAAAAATCTGTCCCCCACCAACCCCCAACCAATACCGCGAAAACTATGAATGTGACACTAACATCTGCCATTTTCTACTACTTTTTACATATGCCGGTAAAAGTCCCTATAATCCTCTGGTTCCAATTTTGAAAAAAAAAAAAAAAAATGCCTCTGGCCCACAGCAAATGGAGGTTGTATTTGGAAGTCAACGCCTGTGGAAATATCACCATTCATCTCAGCGACAGCGAAAACTATGGATTTGACACTAATATCGGTCACTTTCCATTATTTTTACATGTCTCGCAATTCCCCACCCCCGGTGACTCCCGGCCCGCATACAATGGTGGCTAAATTTAAAAATCATCGCTAATGAAAGTATCACCATTGATCTCAGACACCGCGAAAACTACGGATTTGACATCGGTCATTGTGGATTATTTTTACATGTCTCGTGATCCCCTTTATAATGCCCCCCTTTCTTAGCTGATGGGGGCTAAGTATGAAAGTAAACGAGGTCTTGAGTTTCACCATTGAGCTCAGCTATCCCGAAAACTATGGATTTGACATTAACATCAGTCATTTTCGATTATTTTTACATGTCTCGGAATTTCCCCCTCTGGTGACCCAAGGCCCGCATACAACGGTGGATGAATTTGAAAGTCATCGCTAATGGTAGTGTCGCCATTGATATCAGCAACTGCGAAAACTATGGATTTGACACTAATATCGGTTATTTTGGATTACTTTTACGTTTCGATCCCCCTTCCCCCCCCCCCCCCCCCCGTTGACCCACGGCCCGCAGCCGAATACGGTGAATTTGGAAGTTAATGCGATCGGAGTTTCACCATTGATCTCAGCGACCGGGAAAACTATGAAATCGACACTGATATCGTTCTACTTTTACATGTCTCGGTAAACGCCCCCCTGTGACCCCCTGGTTCGAATTTTATTGAAAACGCTTTGCCTTGGCATGGGACCTGGACCAAGGTATCTTTGACCAAAATTTGGTAACTCTAGGTCGACTTTTCTGGTCCCCAGGCCGGTCCCGGTAAACGTCCCCTGGAGACCCCCGAGTAAGCAATTGAAAAAAAAAAAAAAAAAAAAACTCTTCGTCCTAGTCTGGGGCCTAGACCAAGCTACCCGTGACCAAATTTTGAAAAGTTTCGGTCCACTCATCTCAACCACAGGCCGCACAAAGATAGACAGACAGACACACGAACAAACTCTATTTTATTTATATTAGAAAGGTCAGATCCGCCGTTATTGTATTAGTGCGGTGCTTGAGCGATTGATCGTAGGAATTCAAACTCCGATGAGTGATAATTTTATAGGCTTGCTTTATTACAAGTTTAAACTCTTTAGTCAGTAGAGAAGAGGGCGTGAATCATGGGTCAGAGTTGATGACAAGAGTTTTGGTGGGTCTGTGGGTCACAGTGGGTAAGAGTGGTTTATGGTGGGTGGTGGGTCAGAGTGGGTCACGGTGGGTCGTGGGTCACGACGGTTGGTGAGTCAATTGGTCGTGGCTAACGTTTTCATTGCCCCACGCCCTCTCTGAACTACAGCGTTGAAAATTAATCAGTGAAAATCAATTGCAATTGATCAATCAATTGAAAGTAATTGCTGTGGAAATCAATTGCAATTGAATCAATTGCCAATTAATTTCAATTGCAATTGAATTACAGAATTCAATTGCAATTACTTTCCACTGCAATTACTTTCAATCGATTGATCAATTGCAATTGATTCTCTTTTTTTAATGGCCAACTGCAATTAACAATTAACCATTACTTATTTCAATTGTTAATTGCAATTAACAATTAAATTTACAGATTAATTGTTAATTGTTAATTCAATTGAAATTTCCCCAACACTGGAAAATAGAACTCAAATTTTGCCCAAATGAGAAGATTCCAGAGTCTTTTCCATCTCAGCTCTCAGTCCGGTATCCAGGCCTGCAGTTCATCATCCGCATCCCATCGTGAACTAGGTTGCGAACCACAAACTACCGACACAGGACATCGACCTACGAGTGGAGCTGGCAATGAGCACCATGGAGATCTTAATTTTGTCTGTAAAGGCCCTATCAAAATTAAAAAAAAAAAAAAAAAAAAAAAAACTCATACAAATCCCAAACAGAATTTTGTAGCGGAACGGAAATAATAATAAATAGGAAAAAAAAAATCCAAACTGAGATTTTGATCAAAACTAGTAGAAAAGATAAAAAGAAAATGAATTTCTGCAGACTCGGTTGTTTCCAGCCCCGGTCACACTAAGGAAAAATCTCTTTCTTCGATTCACAGCTATTTCATTTCACCAGTAAAATAATTGTGTACGTACTGCTCTTTGTCTTGTTCATACTTCACATACATTTCAAACATAACTGTACTCAAATTTACTACTTAAAACTAAAATGCTATATTGTGTACTTGAAAAGAAAGATGTTACTTCACGGCTAGTAAATTTTTATTTGACATCATTCATTGAAAATAGAGTTGACAGGAAATCTAATAAATAAAAAAAAAAAAAAAAATCTTTACATTTGCTTATACGGATATACCCATCTGAATTGAGACAAAAGAGGATAACATTAAATATTCTAAGTCTTCAGAGCCGAAACATTGTTTACTTTTCATTTAGTTTTCAAGAAAATTCTTAAAATATACATATTCATTAATATTCTCGATATTCGTAGACATTTACATTATAACGACACAAAACAATGAAAATCAACAAAACACATTACATTAAATCTACACTAAGCCAGTCTACAAATTCCCTGTGGTTAGCTACTTTTTTTTTTTTTTTTTTTTTTTTCATTTTTCATTCCGGTGCTCAAACCTCTGTGCGCTAAAGTTGTGGCCGGCATAGAGGGTTTACGCTCTCTTCGCTACCTCCCTTGAAGCTCGGACCTCATTGGACAACTAGCACAGGTAAAACACTCAATGGAAAATTGCACAATACTTAAATCTAACTAACCTATCCTGACCTAACTATACTACCTTAACCTAAGAATAAAAAAAAACTCATACACATGGAGCACCCTTTTCATTCACAAATTATGTTTCTTTTAGCTACCACACTATGGCAAAGACGTAGTGGCTATTCATGAAAGTGTCGCTCTGAAATTTTCTCTCTTCCACTTTTAGACTACTGAAATATTTATACTAATAAATCTTTAAACTGTATCTGAAAATTTTTTAGATGGGTATCAGAATAAATAATGGAGATCTGACCTATTGACGACAATCTCTTCTTATCGGTATCCAAATTCATGTACCCTTGTACTAACCATTAGCCGTGATTCTGACATTTGTTTCCAAAATTCTATGACCTTTAGAATGATTTAAACAAAGAAAAGCACCATGCCAAATTGTAAACTATTCCGAGCAGTACTAAATTTCCGAAATAAATTAAATAATTTTGAGGTTAACAGAGGATCTAAAATTTCTTCATTGGGGAAAATGTGCGTGTGGTACACACATTTCTTGTTGTTATGACAATCGTCTTCGTTAAGATGATTCTAATTTTCTTCCCCCCCATTGAGTGTATTCACGCGGTCACATTCCGAATCCGTATGTATGCAATTTTGGGGAAAAACTTACGGCAATTAGCACATCAAATTAGAATTTAACACATGCACAGGAAAACCACACTCGTTTGTTCTGCCAGAAAACAATGACCTTTGAGGTTATCGTGCCTAAACAGGTTTTCTTGATTTCTCGTTTCACTCACTTGGTTTTCATCCAACGATGAGCCGAAACAGTTAGAGCAGAAAATGTTCAAAATTTATACCTATCTTATTCCACGTGATTCTCTAAAGAATCATTTGTCGTGGTTCCAAAACAGAACATAGCTGCGAAAGCTCCGTTCATATTCCTCTGCAATATGGCTTACCAACTCACTTCTTCTTCCACGACGCTAAATCACCAAACTCGAGATTTTATTATTTCGCCACTGTCTTAATCTGCTACCACAATAATTTCTCACTGTTCTAGATCGTGAATTTTGCAAGAATCACCATTCCAAATGAGTATCACAGTTTTACAATAATAATTTTAACAAATTATTACAGACGTCGAACACTTCACGTCTATCTCCTATGGCTGCTTCTGATGTAAGACAAAGAACAATGGGAAGATGATCCCTAATTGGAGTATTATTGTGACGTAACTATAGGATGATAAGATTTCTGCTGAGATCAAAGAAAGCCGAAAATCTCAGCCACAGCTGTGATTGCGGATGATCCAATCACAGATAGTTTACTCCGAAACAAAGAGACGCACTAAGAAGAAATTATGGCTGACTTTCTAAATTTGGAATTTTGAAGAAAATTACGAAATAAAAATTTTAGTTTTCTTTTGAAGATTCCCTATACCAAAATACCCCTAGAAATAAAATGAAAACCATAAAGAAAGCTAAAATATACACTTATTTTCTAAAATAATGTCATATTTTTGGTTAAATACGTAAAACTTATTTAACCATGTATTTTCATGTAATACGTATTGAAACTATTTACCTGAATAAAATTACGCAAAATTTGCGACCTAGTTTTTTCATAATACAAGAAATAAACATGTTTTCTAACATTTTCACTAAAGATAAAATTTCTTTATATATACTAGGTGTCCCAAAAGTACCGGGCCATGTTGCATTATGCCGAGCATAAGGTAACATCAATACAAATCCAAAATACATCATCAAGAAGTATTTTCTTGATTTGTGAAGGTAATGACGATTCCTCACTCACTCAAGCGTCTGAAGCCCAGTTTTATTGACAAGCACACTTTGGAGGCATTGTAAATGGTTTCCCCATCTTGTTTTTTCAGGCAACTTTAACAAAATTGTAACCCTTTTCTCCCTTGAGTTTTGTGTAAATCCTGCTTGCAGGGTGATGACTATGTTTGATTGTTTAACAACATCAATTACGCTTCCCAGTAATGTCTTTACCGATTGACATCCGATGATGTCAGAACAAAGCAAATGGAGAAGATGGGCAAGACAACCCAAAGATACTATACTAGGATACTTCTGTTTTACTAATTTAAAAGCTGCTCTCATGTTGGACGCTTTGTCTTCTATGATTATTTAAAAAATTTCAAAGTTATGTTTTTACAGAACGTTCATAATCTCTTCGACAAGTAATATGCATCGTGTTTATTTTCTTTCGACAACGCGAAATCAACAAAAACAGGTTCAGGCTTTAAAATGACGAAATAACTAATAGATTCATTTCTTAAGTTACTCCAACCGTCACACTGCAAATATAGGTTTCTTGATTCCACTAACTTCATTTTAACTTCCCCTTGCATTTCATTCTATTGAGCATCCAAGTAACTCGTAGCCAGGCGATACATTGATGGGAGAGCATACAAAGGACGAATTTTCTTTTTAAAAAATTCATTCCACAAAAGGTGATCAACAAGTGACAGGGGACACCCACTAACGAAGATCGCTTTGGCAATGCTTTCCTTCAACGCTTCCTGTAAGACTTCATTCAGGTTCCATACGTCGGCATTTGTTTTAAGAAACATCAATATTAAGATTCTATCAAAAATCCGAAATAGCAACGTTGAACCTAAGAAGCCATAAAAAGTCAAGAAAAGCCTCTATATTTGATGGAAATTGATGTATTTTTTTTCGTATAATAAATGCGACTATACCTACTGTATCAAACTCACTTTCTCCTTTCATTAAAATTAATACAAATGTTCTTTTAAGTTGGAAACTAGTAGACATAAGATACCATCTTTTCATGATTAACTTGAACCTCCATAATGTTCGTCTCGGAAAGATTTTGATAATTTTGGTCGTCTTGATTCAATTAGTTGTAGCCTCTGATATGTAATGCTTTAGATACATGATCCAGATTCCGTTTATCTTTTATTCATATGACGGTTGTCTGAGTTGTCTGTGAAACATTTCTGAGAATTTTAAAATTTCAAAATTGCACATTTCAGGAAAAATTGTTGGATTGAAGGAGCCTCAAAACTCTGTTCTCAAATGAAAATACACAATAACTTGATAGGGTTCTTAAAAATCGGCGGCATATCGCAGACTTTACATTTAAAACTGGAGCTCTCTCCCAAAGATTTAACAAAGAGGGTTTATATACAATTTCTATGTTTGGACAACCTAAGGCTTGAAGTCATACTACGATTTCTTAATTGTTTAAGTCTTGGAGAAACTAATCCAAGTTTAAAAGCCGTTCACACTTTGGTGAAGAAAGGGCATAAGTGGATAAGCATAGTAAAATAGCCCGAGATCAATCTTGAGACGACAAGAGGGTGGTAATGTAGGTACCCCCAGGAGAAATTAATTTCTCATGTTTCAACTCTGACTCTGATTTGTTCGTGAGCAATGACGTAAACTCGGAAAAGTTAATTATTTCTCAAGATTGGCTTGATCGATGTTGTTCAAACTTAGATGCATGTATAGGTGTACACGAGGGCTTCGTCTGAAAGTTGTAACAGCTCATCCTCACCATTTCCTTCTTTCAAAACACTCGATTCAATAATTTGATCTCCTCTTTACCTATGAAGTTCTACGAGAAAAATATTTCAAAAAAAAAAAAAAAAAAAAAAAAGATTTTAGATATCGTTGTAACCTAGAATAACATATAATATCCAAAATTGTATCGCGTGTGGGCCATGGTCAAAATTGCCTGCAAACCCGCATCGCACATGAACGGGGTCAATTGGTTATTATTTTGCATATTTATAGTGAATGAATGAGAAAACACGCTCGACAGACCCGAAAATATTAAAAAAAGGTCACCGATATGGTTAACAATTTTTAAAACTTCAAAATAATTTAACTTTCGGAAAATACCCATTTTTTGGGTAGGTAAATACAAAAGGGGTAAATACCCATTTTTTATTTACCTACCCACCGGGTATTTACCCGACCCACATCTCTAGTTTGCTTCAATTATAGTCATTGCACACACTATTTTTGTTGTGTTTGCATGTCTACATTCTGTTGTAACACTGTGACTATTACCTATACTATCTCAATTTCCCTTGATTTTTGAGCACAAACGTGTAATCAAGGCTTGTAAAATAGAAGTTTATATAGAAGCTTTATTATTATTATTATTATTATTATTATTATTATTATTATTATTATTATTATTATTATTATTATTATTATTATTATTATTATTATTATTGAAGGGAAAGTTGTTCCTCTAAGTAAATTAATTTCTCTTTCTGTTTTTCAGGTTAAAATTACATGGAACAAATACTATTGACGTTGAGGTGAAATCTTATTCGAAATTATTCATTGAAGAAGTCTTTCATCCATTTTACATATTTCAGATAGGAAGTATCATACTTTGGTCCTTGGATGAGTATTACTATTACGCGGGATGTGTGTTTTTTCTCTCAGGAGTTTCTATTGGTGTCTCTTTGTATGAAACTAGAAAGGTGCGTTATACCTCTACACATTTAATATTGTTGATAGTAACACGGTTCAATGTATTCTGCTATTTTACAATAAAATGGTGTCCGAATGGACTTTAAAAACATTAATGCCTTTTGTTAATATATCTATATCTATCTATCTGTCTATCTATTTATCTCTCTCTCTAATATATATATATAATATAATATAATATAATATGTATGTATATGTATATGGGGTGGACCATTTACCTTGACACGTTCTTGTAACTTGTAAACTAATATATAAAAAGAACGCATAAATGGTCCACCCCACTGTGCAAATATCGACGGGAGGGGTTTGTTTGACATGCAAAACAATGTTATTAGGTTAGCAGTGTTATCAACCTAACATAAAGTTGTATTTTTTTCAAATTGCACTACATCAGGTTATTATATATTAGGATTCCCAAATTCTGGAAAATCGGGATGTCAAGGAAATGAAAACATGTCAGGGAAATCATGCATTTTACGTGAAATGTCATGGAAAGTCAGGGAACGTAAATGTGGAAGTGTAACACTTTTTTTTTTTTTTTTTTTTCAATCTAACATTGTTTCCTGTCTATCAGTTGTACAGATTCACATATGAAGAGGACTACAATGATACAGTATTCTCATGATGACAGTGTTGGTATTTCGTGCTGAGGGAGTGAGGTACTGTGTCTGTGTATTTGTGTGTGAGACAGAAAGGGAGATAATTGATCATGTAAAAGTAGAGATCGAAGTATGATCGAAGTATGACTTATCATAATGGACACCTACTGAAAGAACTGAAGACATCAGATAAACTATCACAATATTGCGAGCGGTAATAATGTTCAATGAGAAAAAGCAAAAAGGCTACCACTCACCGCAAAAAATATGTAGCAGAATTTTCTTCTACATGTAACAGGTAGCGCTTTCGGAAAATGCTACTTCCTTCTTCGGCCTGTAAAAGACCCAAAAAGAATTTAAAAACGTGAAGGAAGGGTAAAAAATTTGATTAAAAGGTTAAGATATGTAAAAAACAAATCTTTTGTCAAACATGAAATCACACGGGAATAGACACTCACTAACATTGTACCATTCAGTGTATAATGTTAGTGAGTGTCTATTCCCGTGTTAGCATATTTTATGAATGTATTGTATGTATGAAAGCAAATTTATTTTCATGAGCCTTGATTTCCCACACAGAAGGTTTCAGAATCACTCTTCTGTAATTTAGCAATTTGTTTTAAGTTGACCAGTTTTCAATGAAACAGTGATATACAAAATGGCGGGTTTTATTTTCTATTTCTAAATCGAGACTTATATAGTTATGTTTTTCTTTCTTTGTCACCTTATAGTATTGTATGTACATGATGAACTAGTAATGTGCGCTGTTGGTATTGTGAATTTCTAATTACAGTTACATTTTCATTTCAGCAAAGTGTAGCTTTGAAAAATATGGTGGCTTCATCAAAATCCAACACCGTAAGAGTGTGCCGCAAAAATGGAGGTATGTATTAAGATGAAAGTTCCGAATAGTGTTCTTTTTTTGCGCTATTTTATGAATTACCTGTTCTTTAAAAAATATCAGTATGTATTATTTTTAACACTAGGTTTGATAAATGATAATTTTATCGTAACATTATTGTTATTATTATTAGCGAAATAACGTGTAAAACCCAAAATTTAAAATTTAAATATAAAAATGAACCCCTTACCACTTATGAGTGACATTTTCGAAAACATTTAAATATGTATTTCGTTTTTTTCAATTAAAAGGTTTATACACCGAACTTCACACCCCGAATTTAAGCAAATTCTCGAATTCACCACTTTTTGAATAAAATTAGGAAAAATTTCAATATTACAAAAATTGCCAACTTCGCCCCTAGGAGCAGAATTTTAGAAAATGCTGAAAATATATACAAGGGTAAGTCAAAAATTATCAGAAATTTTGACGTAATTCTTCTTACATTGTTCATACTGCCCTCTGCCCTCATAGTGTTCATACTGCCGTGTGTTTTATTGTTATGCTGTTGTATTCAGCCTATGGAAGTTTAATCGTAATTCCTCCATTTTTCTTCCTCTTGTTGTAGATAGATCGTGGCCGTTCCATTAAAAGTTTGCACCAAAGAGGATCAACAAGCAGTGATCCGGTTTTTGTGGTCGGTAGCTGTATCAGGGACCACAATCCATCAAAGGCTTTCGGCACAATAGTCAATAGTCACTCGTCTGTGTAACAGAGCCATGTCACATGCATGCTTAATGTTATCATCATTTATAGCCGTAGATGGTCGTCCGTCTCTTTCCTCGTGCGTTACACTTGTGCGACCAATTTCTGAATTTTTCAATCCATTCGTAACACACTGTTGCGGGCAAAACACTGTTCCCGTATTGTGCTGAAAGTCTTGGATGGATTGCAGCCCCTGATACATTTCGCAGCCACAGTTGCGTGTGGCGCCATTTTCTTTGCGCTAAAGTGTTGGCGATGATCAGTGGTTTGGAAATTTCAGTCTGATCGTGGATGTTCAGATTATGCAACTCGTTTCTGACTGTAATTGTTGCAATAGGCTTTGAAATGCGCAGTCACTTTTGCCACATTCACTCTACAGTAGTGACAGTTCTCTTCAATATTCAGTGATCCCTGTCACTGAGGTTTGTCTTCCGTCCTCTGTTACTTCCGCGGGTGTTTTGCCACGAGTCCTGTAAGCCGTCATCACCTTGGACACTGTTCCTCGCGGTACACCTAAGACACTGGCCACCGTAGATACACTTACAATTTGGCATCTTTGAAACTCAGAGAGGTCTTCCATTTCACCGTCTGGCCACTTCGACACACACCTCCGTTCTGTCCCACTTGACATATTGGAGACGATCATCAAACACATCAACAAGTATCCGCAGGTTACCACACCACTGATAGCTTGTTACAAACTACAGGTGTTTCCATTATTTTGATAATCACGTGCACATAGAACTGTGATTAGGAAAGCAGCATTCGAATATGTTTAGCAGAAAGGTTTTGGTACTTAATCATAAAAATAAATAAATAAATAAATAAAAGTATAAATTACTCTTAGTCAATAACAAAGAGAATTTAAACAAATTTTATATGTAATGTGTATTTTGTCATTTTAGCTGAGGAAGAGCTGGATGGTTCGTGTCTGGTTCCTGGAGATGTTATCTCTCTTCCACCTGAAGGTTGTATAATGGCTTGCGATGCTGTTTTAATAGCTGGTAATTGCATTGTCAATGAAAGCATGCTAACAGGTCAGTAAATTACAAGTGTAATACCACAGACAACTCAGACGCACAACGGCTATTTGGACAGATTTTAAGTACTTGGTAGAATTTTCGTTCTTGTGGCATTAGTGCCAAATTAACTACACTTCTAAAGTAGTAGTATTCTAAAAAGCTGTTATTATTTTAGATTCAGTAAATGTGTTTAAACATTTTGAAACAACCAAGTTGAATAAATAAAGTTTTCAGTCCATAGCCTCAATTACTATTAGTTATTGGCTTTGCTTATACTAATGTAATCTATTCTATAAAGTACTTTAGGTGTGGGTTCTCCCATTCCCTCCGACTTCTTTCATTCCACCATTTCGTTGATTATCATCATAACCGTCTCCTTGAGCGTCAGTGCATAATTGAGACGTTAAACTATATATGTATATATACACAGCATGTCCATAAAAGTACTATCATATTTTAAAGTGGTATTATGTCGCTTTGAATAATCGTATTAAAATGAAATTGGTCACATTTGAAAGAAAAAACTCATATTTTTTCTATGCCTCATAGACATTGAATGTGGGCCACATGAGTGGCGATGCAGACATCAAGAGATATTTCCATTCACACCATACACACTTCAACATAGCTGATGAAATGGATTGGATGGCAGCACTGATACGAACTTGAACTTCTTGCAGGTTTTGAGGCAGTGAGGGTACATAGACACAATCGTTTACGTAACCCCATAAAAAGAAGTCACAGGCGTCAAGATAGTTGTTGAACTCGGCGGCCACTTGTAGAAGATATCATCATTTCCGGCACGTCCAATCCATCTTCTTGGAAGCTGCTCATTCAGATGTTCCCGAACATGTAACTGCCAGTGAGGATGTGCTCGATCTTGTTAAATTAAAGTGTGTGTAGGAGCCTAATGTTGAAGTTTTCGCCTAAAAGCACGCTGAACCTGCACTAGACTCTGTGTGCTGTGATATTCCAAAACACACCGTTCTTGTGGGGTCGCCATAACTCCTTAAAACTTATTCTTTATTGACAACACAACACAACGAAAGGAAATAAATTTACATTAGCACATTACAGCATAACAGTACAGAAACATAAAAGCTTCCCAAGTGACCTTCAGCAGAAACAGCAACTTCCTGCTAAATATCCAACAATGAACCTATATCAACTAATCACAAAGTAAACATGAGTGAATTTATACTTTTTCTATGTTTGATTCCGTCAATTATTGACATTGTTGCCCATTGTTGACATGCACAAAAAAATATTTGAGTTTTTCTTTCAAATGTGACCAAGTTGATTGAAATACGGTTATTCAAAGCGACGTAATACCACTTTAAAGTATGACAGTAATTTATATACACGCTATATATATATATATATATTAGTATTTGAAGTAGTTGTACATCTGGGTTATCCGTGGTAAATACTAAATCGTGTACATGTAACGATGGTACAACTTAGTTCTTGTAGTGTTCATGCTGTGACTTCATTAAGTTTTAGCCGAGATTGGTGCTGTGGTATTGTAATCCAACTCTCTTGAATGCGAAATAGTGTGGTGGAAACGGCCTATACTGCAAGGATTGATCTTGAATAATGATCTGCGCACTCGCCAACTGTATCAGATTCAATCTCCAGTCGTAGTTCGGAGTCCACATCAACAGTAGGTCATAACCTTTCTATTACCTAGGCCCGTAAAACACAAAAAACGCCAACTTCATGATGATGATTATTATGATTGATGGTGATGTCGATGTCGTCGTCGTCGAAGTGGAATTCAGTCATTATTGCATTAACATTGCTTTTGGTTTGCTATTCAATTATAATTAGTAATAACACTTCCTAGTCATTGCACATACTTATTTTGTAAGTAAAAATATTTTTAAGAGAAAACTCACTCACGTCTTATGTGCCATGGAAATCCTAATCAGATGATAGTATTCCTGGTATGATTTCGGCGACCAATCCTGTTGCCTTCAGCAGCCACTTGGTTACCGAAATCATACCAGGAATATAATCATCCAATTAGGATTTTCAGGGCACATATAAGGTAAGTGTTAATTAATCTTAACAAAATATGCCTGATTGGATCTATATTAGAGCTCCAGTTATTGAATCCAGTGCAGCATAAGGTTACATTAATTTCAAATTTTAATTTCCATCAATCTTAGCACAAAAAGATGGTCTGGTTACAACTCAAGAAACCATCTCGATATTCCCTTACCCGAATTTTAATTTTAAAAAAAGTCAATAATTTGAAAACGGCAGTGCTCTGATATCGGGAACGTATTATTGGATTCCGATCACATGATATGCATAAATCTTTGTAGTAGATCAATTCATAAGCGTATCTGGCTACCACGCCCCCTTGTGTATTATGATTTCACAATTACATGATCACCGTATTTCTCATTATTTGGATTCTGAAATACCGAAATGTTCATAAAATCAAAATATTTTTCGCTCATTCATTCTAAGATTGAAGCAAGGTTTCTGAATTTTAGGCGAGCTGCTGAGCTAATCCACAACACATTTAACTAAATTATTGGCATGATTACATCGTAACTATTTATTTACTTGATTTGTGACTCATCACAACCCGTTATCTTTGTTCTGTCCGGGAACAAGGTAGGTGTATATTGTTATTATAGTATTTAGTTTGTGCTGGCAAAGAACAGAGAAAGAACTCTTAGAATGATTGATCCATGTTAGTGTTTTAAAATATTGTGGACTGCGTCAATGTACAGTTCGCATCAACAGCTATGCAATTTCGCTAATCGGGCGTTGATTACCTATCCCTTAACGTTGGAATATTTTACTAGCCACCAAAGCTACAATCTACACATAAGCACCATATAACATAAGTTGATTCTTGACTTCAACTATATTTTTGTCAGCGCTGGTACAAAACTGCTCAATTAATCCACTTCACAAGTACGCATAACAAGCAATATGAAATGTATCAAACTTTGATTCAGTTCTTAGAAACTCCCGAGAAATTTACGGTTAATTCAACAACAAAAGTATTAACAACAAAATCTTATTAAATTATTTATCTCCGTTTCCTTCCCAATACCATAGTTACCAATTAAAGAACATTTACTGCCCAAACTACCTTTCTATTACAATAAATATGGTGTAGAGAATCGTGATAGTTAGTAATGATGAGTATGCGAAGAAATGAGAATTAATAGAGGATTAAGAATATTTAATAGTTGTGTTCGTGTGAAGAATTGCATGTGATTGGAGTAACTCGGGGAACCATTTGAAGTCGTTGTATGTTGATGGAGATACTGAAAAAATACAGTAGAAGGGCGTGATGACAATAAAATAAATCCAAAAGAAAGTTTCGAACATTAGTCTAGAGTTGTCTTACAGTAGTAATAACTGTAGTACGGTCGAATACGTGATAGAAATCGAAAATAGTAGTTTATTCGGAAGCACAGTCCAGATTATACCCATGAAAATGTTTTACGTTCTTTTTCAGCACAGAGGCTTCGTGAAACAATTTAAAATACGATCCGCATATCAGTGTACTCAGGAAATCGCACCAAACACTAGGTCGCTAGCCATTTAGCCACGAAAAAAACTATTTTGTATAGACACTAGTTGAGTTGTCCATTCTTCGTACAGGAAGAAGGTTTATGCAAAATATATGAGAATAAAGAAATTTGTGAAATATATAACGACGAGCAATGCCTTTGACATTGCCCCTATTGGTTCTCAGATTATGCGAAGAATAAGACTAATGCAAAAGAATTCAAAGATCTGAAAAGTGTGCAACCTACAACACAAATAAAACAGTTGTGTTTCCTGCCTCACAGACAATATGGTTCTCTGTACTATACGTACTTTAAATTTTGACTCCCCAGTCTGCCTAGACATGAAAATCGAGAAAACTGCTTTGTACGTGATACGAAATTTGTACATAACATAAAAAGGAAGGAAATCGTGGCGAACACACATACCCAAAACCATTTTAATTTAAAGATACTGCTGTCCGAAACGTTAGAAACTTATTTCGGGACGTAGTTATTTAAATAGTGTTTAACAGTCTGGTATGAATATTAAACAAAGTTATTTATCCGAAACAGTAGTATTACCATCGTCATAGGCGTGTACAAAGATCTCCTCATTGAAAGTTTTTTTTTAATACCCCCAATAATTTCTTAATGATGAAAGTGAAGATCAAGAAGTCTTACTAAAAATAACGATACTCATATTTTAGGGAAGAAAGTGTGATTTTCTTTAGTTTGGTGTGTGCGTTCATATTCTTTGTACCAAAAATGTAAATATATTTTCTGCTTACAGGTGAGAGTGTTCCAGTCACGAAAACTCCAGCATCGCATACAGAAGAAATTTATAGCCCTGACGTCCATAAAAGGCATACGTTGTTTTGTGGAACACATGTTATTCAAACACGTTATTATGGAAATAACAAGGTAGCTATATTAAATTGATCATTTCGAATAAATATTATAATTTAACCAAAAGAAAAACATGTATAGAAAAGTAGAATAATGTACGGTTGACAATTACTAAGGACGAAATACATTTGCAGTCATAAGTTTTGAGAACGCGGCTTCGTGAGTATATAGTGGCATAAATATATCAGTAGAGGGCACTAGTGAGCCATTGCATCCAAGAGGAGAGGCAACCGAGCTATGCAAGGTTCTGCTCACGAACAAACCCCAGACTGACAAGGGAAGCTATCCAACTCCTCGACGAGTATCGCATTGAAACTTGCACAAGTGGAAGGACATGTTGAAAGATGGAAACATGCTTACTCCGACGATTCACAACGTCGTCGAACAGGTAGTATAGTGATCGTTCCCCATAGCCCATACTCTGGTCATACATGCCTTGGATGGGATATGAATGTGGATTCACTGGAACTGTTTTCGCATGAAGACAAATGTTGCAAACTCAAAATGATAACAGTCGGTGGTGATTGTGATCTCTGGTACGTCACTGATGCGAATCGATGTCAAATGGAACACGACATGCGATCGTTAGTTCCAAACGAACATGTATACGCGAAAAAGAAAAGGGACACGTTAAAACAGAAACGCAAAAATAGCTTTCGATGGTGATGATGATGATGATGATGATGATGGTGATGGTGATGATGATGATTATTATTATTATTATTATTATTATTATTATTATTATTATTATTAATAATAATAATAATAATAATAATAATATGAGCGAAAATAATAATAATAATGAGAAGGCAACAAACGTATTGTTGGGCCCGTTCAGTAACGAAGGACTTCGGCCCTTCTTGAGCATCCTCTAGCACTGCTATGAATTTTTAAAACTCTACAAATAACCATACCCCAGCCAGTATTCGAAGTCGGGACTCTTGAATAATTGTTGTTTGGCTGTTGAGACCAAGCAGCCAAACAACAATTACGTTTTTCATCGAGTGCTCTTTGTTCGTAAGTTTTTCTCAGACTACAAGATAATTATCGTTTCCGCACCCGCCCTACTCGCCATGTTTAGCTCATGTACATGAAGCTGAACATGAAGCTAAAGCTGAAATGTCGTCGCTTCCACATCGGTGCCGAGATACAATGCGAATCGCCAAAGATTCTGGTTTTGCTGACATAGCAGGACCTCGAAGCAGGATTCAGCAGAGGCACGAACACTGGCACAGTTTCGTTGCTGTCTTGCTATGCATTCCGTCGGCGATGATGTTCAGCGTTACGTAATGAGCATATTTTCTATCCACAGAGCTATTCCGGGAACTTTGTTTTCAGTTCTCCCTCACACAATTTCGTACTATCACATATGCATTGTGACTGACCAGTAATAGTACATATCACGCATGCTATTACATATTCTATATTCTTATTAGCGGGCCCGGCGAACGTAAGTGAGTAACGGTTCCCTATTGTATTCACTTGATGTGTAACCTCCCTCCTGTTCATCTCCGGAAATGGGCGTGAGATCGGAAAATGGGTTGCATATTTGGAAGCATGATTGAACGGAGATGTGACAACGAACATAATTCGATCCCGATTGGCCAATTCCGGTTGGATTTCGAGAGGTCACGTACGGCCGGAAGTGGCGAAATCGGGATCAAAATATTCGTTGCCGTCTCTGGAATCCACATATGAAATCCATTTTCCGATCTCACTTTCGGTTCCTGAAATTAACAGGAGAGTATATATTCCAGTTGGAAGTGACCACTCGGACGTTGGGTCAACCTATATATATTCTTAGGCCTAGAGACCCAGAATATGTGAATCTGGCTGCCCTGCAATCACTTTGTAACGTTATTTCTTCGTTACCTTTCCTGATTCAATTATATTTTGAATACTTATAAAGTTCACGAGATCACAAACGAATTGCACCACAGTTATGCACTTTTAGATTATATATTTTTCCACATATACCTTATTTGTTACATAAAATAATATACATTCAATTATAACAATATAGTTCTTCGTTCTATATCTTTCTACATTACCGTGTCAACCAGATAAACAAGTTGTCATAGCAACGACAAGAAGAAATATCTCGATATAATACAAATATTTAATTTTTTTTTTTCATACATACTTTCTTCTTCTTCTTAAAAGCTTGTGCCTTGTAAACAGCACTTTTGCCCGTAAAATAGGAACAATATTTAGAATTACATAGAAAATATACACTATCGTTGTATAATGGCTCTCGAACTACGGGACTTCTTTAAATTGATTACAATTAAATAATCTTGGACCGTTAAACATTTCATATACACAGTTACCTTACTTTTTGAACAGCCTTTATATAATATGAAAATTACAATTCATGAAATTACATATTATCATCATCTTATCTCAATATCATTCTCATATTTTTCTAAAAATCAATTTTATTTTAATTCTATAAGAATATCGATAAGAAAGACATATTCAAAATATGATAAGTGGATTGATTATTTTTAGGTCTTAAATAGATTCTTTAATTCAACACCATTTATATTTGACAACAATAAAGTTGGTGTAAGTTAAAATGCAACTTAACCTGTTTCATTTATTCGGGCATAGTTAGCATAAATTTGATAGACAATATTTGTATTGATGCATAGATGTAATTGCATACAATGTGAACGAAGTAAAAATTACAATGAAATCATCATAATATTCAAAGTGAAACAAAACAAAAACTAATCGATATTATACAAAAATAATCACACAACAAAGAAATTATTACCTTAAGAGTTAATCTGAAACTTCGATATTATCTGTATTGATCTTAGATAAAACTTCTGTAGGAACTAACTTTTCAACTAATTGTCCATTTACTTTTGATATGCTTTGACGGACGCCATAACTTTAGCTCAAGTTACATTACCAAAAGATTCGATGAAGTTACATTGAATGGCACAATCTTGAATACAGTCCTGTATACTATTTACTTCACCAGTTCTTTGGTTTCTATTTTGGAAATTTCTGCCACCTATGTAATTACTACGAAATCTGGGAGTACGTGGAAAATTAGATCGATTGTTTACATTACTCTTAAAAGCGGTACGATTATTATTTCTGTTTCTTCTAAAATTAGGTTCGGTCGTATTGCTATTATGAGAAAATCTAACATTACCTCTCGTATTACGACTACAATCCTCTATGATATTTCGTACAGAAATATGATTAGCTTGGTTTCTGTTAGTATTACCTTGCAATGTAGACTGACTCTCATAATTTTGAACTATAATAATTAAATGATTGAAATTAATACACTCCGAAGAGATCAATACTTGCTGTAGCCTAAACGGTAATAATATTCTTATTGATGCAATAATACGTGATTCTTGCTGATATGGATTGATCTGCTTCAAGTCATTATATGTTAAAATTACAAAATCTGTAATACTTTTGTCTACTTTACGATCAAAACGTCGGTTTCTAATTTGAGCATCCTGGTCTGCTAACATAAAATCATTTTCAAAATTTGCTAACAACGCATTTTTAAAATCTGAATAACTACGCAGACTACCTTTGATCGCTTTATATCATACCGAACAAGGTGGTAACTATATATATGGCAATATTTTAAGGAAATTAGCCTTATCTATACCAATTAGATCACATTCTTCTTCGAATTTTTCCAAAAAGGTACTCGCTGGGATGTCCTCAGTTCTACCGCTGAATTTAGTTAAAGATCTGATTTTACTGAATTTTACGCGATCACACTTAGTACTAAAATAACTTAGATGTCTTGGCTTTGTGTAGGTATGGTTCCTTCGACGTGGTCTTATTTTCTCGTCCTCAATATTAGAGATGGTGTCCTCCCTTTCAGAATAACCTTCTGATGGGTTGCTGTCTTCTTCACATAGTCTTGATTCATTTCTCCTATGTTCCTCATACACCACGTTGAGGGCAGGATCAGGATTACACTTTGCAATACTGATTTTCTCTTTGATGGCCTACACCTCTTCTTGCAGTCTCCGAATTTGATTTGTATATTCATTGACTTGTGTTTCTAGTACATCGATGGTACTTCTCACCACTGCAAAGCTATGGATAATTTGTTCTACCCTATTGTCGTTTATTTCTAGTTTGGTATTTATCTGCTGCGTTACTTGCTCCAATTTAGAATCCCTCTGCTGTCCTATTTGTAGGGTTACTTGTTCCAGTCTGGAATCCAATTTGGAATCCATCTCTGTCCTATTTGTTGTGTCACTTGCTCCAATCTGGAATCCAAATTTTGTGTCATGAAATTCATCTGCTGTCCAGGCTGTTGTAAAAAATCAATCACGTCCGATGAATTCTCAGTTGCTGGAATATGAATGTCTTCAACTCCTGTACTGGCATTCATTTTATCTCTTCGATATATTTTTCTTTTATTACGTAGTAAAATGTATTCCGTGATGTTGAGATAGTTTACTAAACTTCTGACTAATCTCAAGGTTCCACGGTTTCGGCACCATATATGTAACGTTATTTCTTCGTTACCTTCCCTGATTCAAATATATTTTGAATACTTATAAAATTCACGAGATCACAAATGAATTGCACCACAGTTATGCACTTTTAGATTATATATTTTTCCACATGTACCTTATTTGTTACATTAAAATAATATACATCCAATTATAACATTATGATTCTGTGTTCTATATCTTTCTACACTACCATGTCAACCAGATAAACAAGTTGTCATAGCAACGACAACAACAAATATCTCGATATAATACAAATATTTAAATTATTTTTTCATATATACTTTCTTCTTCTTCTTTTTAATAGCTTGCGCTTTTTAAACAGGACTTTTGCCCGTGAAATAGAAACAATATTTAGAAATACATAGAAAATATACACTATCGTTGAAACTTCCGGTCCGAGATTTCTATCCAGAATTGAGATCAACCTACATATATTCATGCTTATAATGGCCTGCCAACTTAGAGTACAGTACGTTCGCTATCCTTATCCGATGCCGACAACCGCGAGTGGTGGAGCATGTCACCAAACTCAGTATGAGGGCTTATTTGTGGCTGGTCGAAGGAAAGTCGGTGAGGGTGACAGTTCTGGTGTTGCCAAATTTTCCTTTTTGTTATTTCTTGGTCTTTTTTTTTTTTTTAATCTCTGCATTAAAACATAATACTTACAGATTTTGTATACAAGGAAACGATTGCCAAACTGCTATAGAAAAGTGGTTAGCAAGGGACAATTATTATTTAAGTATTGCGTTTGTCCTACAGATTGCCTAAGTAGGTTTGTAATGAGTATGTATGTTGTTTTTTTTTTATTAACTACTGAATCCATAATGACTTTAAAAAACAAGCAATTTAAATTGTGCACACCAGGAAACAAACCTTCATAATTATGACAAAAACATGATAACATGAATTCACACAGATGTTCATTTCTAATTTATGTTTCATCAAATGCTACTGGAACTTTTTTATTTTATATTACGAGGTCACGTAAACGTATATTTTCACTAGACTCTTAAGAGATTTTGCTAGTGTAGCTTTTAGTTCTACATCTTTCCTACACTGGTAATTAAGCGTAATTTATTGTTAAGGTGTACAGTATTAAACTAGTGTTGCCCACGAGCTGAGAATTATCTTTTTAAATTCGAGATGAGATTAGAAATATGACAATTCTCGTCTCATTTTCGAGACTAGAATGGAGACGAGACGATAAATTTCACGAGTCTGATGGGCAACTCGAGTTTATCCCAGACTTACTCCTCAAACTCTGTTTTATTGTTACATGAATCATAGCATAAAAATAAAATTCATAAAGTGATAGTACGAACACAATGAGGAACATTAATCAATTTTTAAAAGATATGCAGTCATTAACCTACTTACTCCAATTATAAATATGCTTTGAATGTTGACACACAATCATAGTCAACGTCTTGCGAATAAAATCAGAAAAATAAACACACTGCTGAACAAGACTGCACTTATTTAATATATGTGTTTTTATATTAAATAAGTGCAGTCTTGTTCAGCAGTGTGTTTATTTTTCTTTGAATGTTGTTATATCACTCCCTTCATGAACCTCTCATTATACTGAAGGATTCTGATAACTTCTAGATGAAATTAAGACAATTGAATTTAATTTTGTTTCACAATGTGAAGCTACGGATATCTTCCAAACCATCCGAATACAATATTCGACATCTACAACTACTAGTTGTAAAGAGGAATAAGATCAAAGGAAAAACCTGTTCCTAAGTCCATATTAAAAAAATAAATAAAATAAAATAAAAATTAAAGCATTGCCCGCTATTCCTTACTGTTTTTGTTCTATGACAATAAATGGTGAAACCAAAAATCGTTATTTTGAACCACTTCCGGTTTGAATACAGGGTTAAGGGAGGGTATAGAACCTATTCTTGGAACGTTGAATCTGTTACAAAAAAAAAGTGCTTCTCAATATCCTTTATAGTTCTTGCTCCATGAAAATCAGTATTGAAACCAGAAGTACTAGCAAATTCAACCACTCCTGGTTTCGATAGAGAGTTGCAAGGTGTGACTAGACCTATATACTCTTGAAACCCTGAATCGATTGCAGAAAATTGTTTGTCGCTATATATTACCATATTTGTTCTATGCCAATAAATGCTGAAACCGGAAATGGTTAATTTACCACTTCTGATTTGAATAGAGAGTTAGTGCAGAAGACAGAACCTGTTTCTGGGACGCTGGATCGATTTCAAGAAACTACATCTTTATATCTCTTGCGATTTTTGCTCTGATACTTGACGACAGACGAATGGAAGGACACAGCCATTCTATCAGATTGCAGATACTTATGCATAGCATATTTAGAAGTCTAAAAATTCAGAACATAAATTTTGTATGTGAATTCACAAAATGAGACGAGAATACCTTTTTCGATAATAGAAATGAGAGAACAAAATCTTCGAGAAGCGAGAGGAGATACGAGTTACAAAATTTACGAGGTGGAAAAGGGAAATCTTATTTCTCGTCTCGTCTCTTGGACAGTACTATATTAGACGCATTTATTACTATATTGATAATAGTATTTGATCTACGTTACGCAATAGATTCAGTGTTTATCAAAATTTCAGAGTGCATCTATTACAGTCAGAGCCGGATCTCCATGTTTTGCGCCCATGGGCCCTAGCGAAATTGCCACCCCTAACCACACGAATCGCATCGCTCTCCAAAACTTCCATTATCCTGGATCCAACTTTTACCGTTTCTACTAAATTATGATTATTACTATTACTAGTTATTACTGTTCTTATTTCTTATTACTCGTTTTATGTAATATATTTTAATTCCTGTATTTGGCCAGCATTTGGAGTAGATTCATTAAAACTTACCTGGCTTTTGCCTAACCTATACAACATTACATGGTGTAAAAGACGGCAAAATATAAAACAGTCTTAAATGACAAAGAGTTATATTATTGTACCTAAAAATTTACAAAATGACGTTTCTGAAACTTTTGTGTATCAAAACTGTTTACGTCTTGCTTCACATTGGCAAAACCATTAATGACGTAATCAAAATCAAGTTTAAAGTCAAGTCATTTTTCGATGGCTAAAACAGTTAGATGAACCAGTTTCTTCTGACAAAGAGTACATCTCAAATAGTTTTTGATTCTTGACATTGTGGAAAATGATCTTTCCGCCGCACAGTTAGTTGCTGGTGTACATTCATGTCCAAAATGATTGTCCCATATCTATAACTGTCTTCTTGTAAGAATATAACTTGGTACTACAGGGTACTTTTGAATTATTTTACAGAGTACTTTTAATACTGACACTATTTTTATAATCGGGAAATGAATATTTGTGGTAAAATGTCATAGGAAAAGAGCTATGAATACGAAAATTAGAATGAGTAAAACAAAATGTTGCTAAATGGACAAGAAAATTTCATTTTCGTTTGATTGTTCTTATTTACTGCTCTTTTGACATGAAATTTGCTACATACATATCTTTGCCGATTATACACATACTGACATTATAAGAAATACCGGGCGAATTCGTTATCAAATTATATTCCTACAACAACATATTTATATCGATATGCAACAATAATTTTGGACATGAGTGTATATAAAAACACTTTAAGGGAAATAATTATGTTAGGATGTAAGATTTTTAAGAGCAGTGATCTAAATAAATGTAACTGACTTTTCTTTCCGAAGCAAAAATGATGCTAATGTAGGCCATACTGCTTCAAACCGAGCGAAATAGCACTGTTGGTAGAGCTTTGGGTTCGCATTCGGAAGGTCATGGGTTCGATCGTCACCGCCGACCATCTTAACTGGGATTTTCTCTATTTCCTTCCCTTGTTGTTATATATCCAGTATAAAATGACCTGCAGGCTCTATCTGGTATTTGTTGAATAAATAAATAAATACACGTCAATTTGTAAAAGTACGAATGCCGAGCTGCCTACTGCCGTCCTTTTCAACAGATCAAAACATCATAACCAGTCAAACCACCATAAATAACCAACTGAACTATGACAATATTTACTACGACTAATCTGCTACATTATTATCGTAGTCACGGCCATTTAAAAATGGTTTTCGCTTATTTTATTGAGTCGTTGGTGAAATATGTATTTTCAATAATTCTATTGTTTTTATTTTTTAAATTGCCGCCCCTCAAAATCTGCCGCCCTGGTCCCGGGCCCATGTGGCCCATGCCTATATCCGTCCCTGTTTACTGTACATTTCTCTAATTTTGCTACAGTAAAAAGTTACTATTTATATAGCGCTTAGCGCTTTTGTTCTATTGATATAGTATTCAATCAGTGTTAAGGGGAAGCATTTATGCTTGTTGTGTTACATTGCTCTAGTTTCGCGGCAAATACGTTTATTATATCTGAGTTACGGGAAAGAAAAGAAAAGTGTGTTGTGAAGAGGATTTTAAAGAGAACTGATAAAGAAAAGAAAAAAAAACGAAAAATAGTCACTGACCATCCGATCCCTTTCTTGGTAATTTGAAGACATAGGCAAGGTCGTACAAGCATTGATGAATAGGTTTTAGCAACGGGAGGGTTGTCCACTGTCGTTATTTCGGTGATGTTTTGTGGTATTAGAGGGAGAGGGACCGAGCCTTTGAGTTTCTGAAACTGTATATCAGGAAAGCGAACGTTCTATATATGGTTTGGCCAGCTCTTCGACCTCTTTCTGCTGCTCAGATATCATTTCCGGTTTCATCTGAAAAAGTTCTAGAGAACTCTCCAGCCCCGTTTATATTTGGCTGTAAATCCTGATGTCACCCACTAGGTTATTATTATTATTATTATTATTATTATTATTATTATTATTATTATTATTATTATTATTATTATTATTATTGTCTTCGTTTTCTTCTCCATCTTCTTGCCGACGCGGTGATCGTGTGGGTTGAGTCGTCAAGCCAGCGATTCCAAGGTCCCGGCTTCCAATTCGGGCTGAGTGTGGTTGGTTGTGGATGTTAAACCCTTCATAGCAGTGCTAGAGGACAATCAAGACGGACCGAAATCTTTATTACTGAACGGGCCCATTGTCTTCTTCTTCTTCTTCACATAATAATAATAAATATAGAAAACTATTTTTGCATTGTGGTATCAGCGTTTCCTTTTTCTCCACTCGTGTTCGTTTGGAACTAACGATAGCATATCGTGCTTCATTTCACATCGATTCGCATCAATGACGTACCAGAGGTCACAATCACCACCGACTGTTATTATCTTGAATTTGCAACATTTGTCTTCGTGAGAAAACATATTCCAGTGTATCAGATTCATATCCCATCCAAGGCATGTATGATCACTAGAGTACATAACTTTCAGGGGATATGGGGAATGATTATTATACTTCCTGTTCGACGACGTTGCGAATTGTCGGAATAAGCATGTTTCCATCTTTCAACATGTTCTTCCATTTGTGCAAGTTTCAATGCGATACTCGTCGATGAGTTTTTATAGCTTCCCTTGTGAGTCAGAAGGTTGCAGCCAAACGACACGGCCAAGCACGACAGACGCTGTTGTGAGTACAATACTGTAAGGCAAGCTAATTGGTCTGTTGAAAAACAGCACAATAGGTTCATCTCAGCATTTGTAACCGTGGAAGAGCTATTTGTTGCCTTTTAGTTATGTAGGTTGCACGTATGTTGGGAGCAGCAGGAAACGTTATTTCCCGATTGAAGAAAGTTGCTGTGACCAGAGGAACGGCTGTGCAAGTGTTCCAATATCCTCCACCCAGTACTGTGCCAGATGGTAGTGGTGTATAACACATGGTGATTAGGATTAGGGTAACTGGGTAAATGTTATGTTCTCTGATGAGCCATGGTTCTGTGTTTAGTGATTCTGGCCATCAACTAGTGTGGCAAGAAAGAGGAACATGTTTCCATTCACCGAACATCCGTGAATGGGACAGGTGTGGTGGGCACTGATATTATGGTCTGGGCAGGCATCACGAAAATTAGAAGAACACCACTGTACATTTTTGCTGGTGGATCTGTAACCGGGAATCAGTATTACAATGAGATCATAACAGGATATGTTGTCTTTTTCGTGATGCAGTGGGCCTAGACATGATAATGTTCATGGATGACGACCTTCGTCCACACAACCGCCTAAGTTGAAGAGACCCTGGAGGGTGAGAATATCTACCGCATGGACTGGCCACCGTATTCTGATCTTAATTCCATTCAGCATGTCTGGGATTCTCTTGGACGATGAGTTGCATAGTGGAATCCACTATCTTTGACCTTTCAAGACTTGAAAACTGTCCAAAGGGAAGAATGGGACAACATACCCCTGGAACTCATGAACTCTCTCGCGGACAGCATTACAAACAGATGTGCAGTATGGATTGGTGCTCGAGATGGTCATACGCTTTACTGATTTGCTCAGAACTCCTCTCTATTCATGACACCTGACATTTCATGTCATTATTCCATGGTGCTGGCCGTGTGTTTGTTGGTTTTTCATGATAATAGTCGTGGAATATTAAATTGAAAACTTTTAGTTCCATAGTAATACCGTAGAAAGGACAATCTGTCACAAATGCTCATAGACAAATGGCAGTGTGCTGTGGAACTTGGCCTTTAGTGCAGCGTTGCAAATTTATTTGGCCATATAGAGGTGGCTATTGTATAATGCAGTTTCGTACAGTCATTTGTATTTTGTGTACGCAAATTCTTCCAGAACACTTTTGAAGAGCATTCATTCTATTTTACTTAGTGGTGAGTTACTTATACTTTCTCGCCCACCAGTTTGTGAACAGTTGGATTCCATACGGCTAGAAGTGAAGAAAATAACTTAGATGTCATATGTAGTTCTTTGTGTTAGCAGTATTGCTCCTTGGTGAACGCTTAGAGCTGTGAAACATAGCTCAGTAACTTCTCAGTATTTTCTTGAGTTCTCACACTTATGTTCCTGGGATGTAATTGGTTTTCAACACTTCTAAAGGTACGCCAAATATTTGTCCGATTCACTAGTTGACTTCGATACAGAGAAATTAATCTCCACACGCTACGCTTGAGTGAACTCCTTTACTTAAAATACACGTCTCTGTACGGGCCGTCACTTCAAGGCTATTTAAAGATTGTTGCATCTATATGGCAAAAAAATACAAAGATGTATCGTACAGTAGTGTTTCTAGAGTGTTTAGGTGCATAGTACTATTAAATCCTTATATGGAAAGCAAATAATAAAATTACTTGGTGTATATAAAATACGAAAGCTAAAGCAAAACAGGAAATACAGGCCTTATGGGCAATTTCAAGCTTTTTTCTGTAAAGTAATTTTCGTCCGGATTTCAAATATGTAAATTAGTACATAAATTATTCTTTTGCAGTGTGTTAACATAAAATTCCATTCTGATCCCAAAATCTTTTTCATGTAGTCAAAATAGAATAAGGAAAATAATATAAAGATTTCTACATATCGAAGTTTTTTTATTTTATTTATTATAGTAATACTTCCATTTCTAAATGGTAGGTCAAAATGTCCATAATGTATACAAACTTTTCACAATGGTTCTCCTTCGTTTTACTCCTGCTACTGAGTTAATACATTTCCTTTTTATTCGATGATTAGATTCTTCACACATTACTTGTAAGATTTAACTGACGCACAGATGGAACCCAGACCACAAGGTAGTTTCACCTAGATGTTAGCACCGTCCGCATATCAGCTGAAACCTGCTATCACTTACGTCATCCGTATTGCTAGTTGATGAACCGTGAATGAAATGATAAAGCTCAAACATTGAGAAACCTCTTTTCTTCCATTTTATTTTCCTCAGAACAAATAAGTATTACAACAAGGTGATTATTGGCTTTTCTCCTCCTTTTTCGTTTCTTTTGTTAAATATTTACAGAACCAAAGAATAATCATTTATCTCGGTACTTTTCTAATAAATACTTCTCAGTAAAATAGTGGGTATTTTTGAGATGTTCTTCATATTTGCTCATGTTCTACATATAACCCTTGGAGCTCATAACTAATTCGAAGTATTCTGTGATCCATAGTCCTTTTCATCTGAGACAAGTGGTTTATCTGTGAGACATGTGCTCGCTAGTCGAACGTACCACGGTATGCGTGATAACGAAAAATCTCTTAAACTGTTTTCATTTTTGACATTCAAAAGTGCGTATGAGCTTTGTCCTCGCTTTTCACTATTACCAAAATATTGCAAAAGCCAAAGAACAAGCATTTCTCTGTAATTTTCTAGTAATTTATTTAACCAGGATAATTTCGAGATGACCTTCGTTATTGTTCAATTCGTTATGAAAGAATATGTTCTCATAATTGATTTCAAGACGTATTCTTTTAAGTATTGAGAACAAACTATTTTACTAAAGTAGTATTTTCAATACAAAATAATTATGCAGAGAATTTTTACTATTCCTTTTTGATTCCCACAATACTTTTAAAAAGATGAAAAAAGTGGGGACAACCCTGATAAGTACTTACGTCAGAGGTCGCAAAAATATAAACCAAGCTAACGTTTCATTTTTTTAAGGGGGGTGGTGTGCTTATCCGAAACAAAGTAGCCGAAAGCTTTCCACCCTGTAAATGCTACATTCTTTAGAACTTCAGCTCACTAAGGAGTTATGGCTGCCAGATTGTTTATGCTCAGTTTGCGATGCAAGGTAATCACATAGGTTTCCAGGAACTCTGTGTTTAGCTTACATTGGAGTTCACTATTTTCTAATTCACTCAGGCTCTAGCTGGACCACATGGGTTATGCCCCTGCTGTACTCGCCATCGTCTTCATCATACTGCGTTAGATGGCCGTCGTCGGTCTGGCGGCAGTAGGAAAAACCTTAGAAGTCCTTATCTTAGTTGGCGGCACATATGCAGATGTGGGCTTCAATCTGCAATAACAAAAACTTTCCCTCACAATCTCTCACACACATATACACACTCAAGGAAAACAAAGCTGGCTAGTATTTAAAAGAAACCAGGGATATCGAGGCATTTTCCCGAGTTTTCAATAGAAACCTGACCTCTGCCGAGAGACAGATAGCTCAAATGACAGCCTAGGCATGGCTTATGGAGTGGTCTTCAGAGCAATCGCACTCGGCCCTAGCCTTTGAAAGAAGGCAGACCGTCTGCAAGCCAAGATTAGCATAAGTCTTCTGCGATATTCTGATTGATATAAATTTCACATGTATTAAATTAGAGCAATAGTTATTTTTATATTATGTTAAAAATATTTCATAATCCCATCGTTCTTATCTTTTTAGTTACAACCAATTACAATTTTGATTATCCAGAGGTATAGGTGTCCTTTAGAGCACGGCAGTGGCATGGTAGTTCCGGTCTAATAAAATTTTAATTTCCTAATTCCCTCATGGTGCTGAATCAGCACTAAAAACTCATGACCACACCGAGAGTCAATCCCGGCATTACATAACTTCCTAAATCTAGAGTTAATTACTTTAGATGAACTGTCATACTGTATAAAAATTAGATTAGTCCTTACATTTAAAATAAATAAATAAATTCAAAAGAGCTTCATTAAGAATAAGGTTGCAGAAGATCTTGTATAAAATATTAACAAGAAGTAAATGAGTTAAATATGACAGAAATATTAAAGGCAGTTTTGAATAGGAAAAGTTGTAATTTAATTTCCATTATGAAGTACCACATTTTATAAACATTGGAAAGTTTTTGTTTGTTTTGGTCTAACATTATTAACATTGTCGTCTATTTTCTTCTAGGTATTAGCAGTTGTAATTAGGACAGGATTTTCTACTGCGAAAGGAGAATTAATTAGGTCCATACTCTTCCCAAAACCTATGGGATTCAAATTTTACAGGGACTCAGTAAAATTTATTGTCTTCCTGTTTTCTATAGCTTCGTGTGGAATGGCCTATTGTCTTTATATATACATTATAAGAGGTGTAAGTATTTTTAATTATTTTTCTGTACGTGGGGTTTTAAATTTGTTTTTTAATTCGAAATATGAGTCCCAAGATTTTTATTGCTGACAGAGATGTACAACGTATTATCAAAAGAAAACTTCTTTATATTATTATTATTATTATTATTATTATTATTATTATTATTATTATTATTATTATTATTATTATTATTATTATAATTATTATTATTATTATTATTATTATTATTATTATTATTATTATTATTATTATTATTATTATTATTATTATTACTTAAATCTGTTTGTGTTGATTTAATAATTCTCTATGACAATATTAAACAATGCAAGCAGTAAATGATTTTTATTTGACGATGATAATACTCTCACAGGATTGTTATATATTGTTAAGTTATTTGTTTCAGTAACTTGTGTTGAAATTTGTTCTTTTTGTGCTCTTATGACAAAATCATTGCCTTTTTTTTTCAAGAAAAAACAAAAGCGATTTCTGGAAACTGTTTTAAAAGAAAAAAAAAGGAAGGCGTATGAAAAAATATGTACTGTTACAATTTCGTACGTTTTCTGTAATATCTGAAGAAAATTACGGCTCGATCTGAAAAAGAGTTGAGGAGTCTTACTAGCAAAACATGAACTTTACAGGAATTGACGACGTAATTGACGTTAAGCTGAATGCTGAAGTGGTGCGAGCTCAAAGTGTGGTTTCTTGTTATTGGGTTGTTGAGCTACAATAATAATAATAATAATAATAATAATAATAATAATAATAATAATAATAATAATAATAATAATAATAATAATAAAGAAGAAGAAGAAGAAGAATGACATAAAATTCACTTTCTCTTCCAGGACTGACATTTTATGAAACTTATTATCCCATCTACTCTATAAAATATTCTTAGGAATCTTTTTATTATTTTTTAAAAAAATGTGTCTTTTCTTCTATTAATACGAAAATAAAATTAAGGGAATTATAATTAATACTACTTTAAAAATATAAATATACAGTCTATATATAAATGTAACTATGCTAATATATATATACTCATCTGCAGAATTTAAAAATAATGCGAAATTGCATACAAACTGTTGTTGATAGCAGTCGTACATGCATTGAGTTTATCCCAAGACGAGTTTGCCACACAATTAGCACACATGATTCCCGATGCTACCGCTTTTACAGTTTGGCGGCGCTGAATACCAGTAGTTGTGTATGAGAAGTCACATACAACGTACATACAGCTGTACTTTTGATCTTATTGCTAGCATGTGTAGGAAAAAGACACAATAATAATAATAAACATTAATGATGTCACGGATGGAAGAACTATAAGACGACTAGAGAGGAGTCAGACTCAAGTGGAAGTGTCGCGTGAACTCGGTTATTCTACAGAGTGTTATCTCAAGGTCTGGGCAATAGGGTGAAAATATCTCTCGGAAGTTTGGTAGAGGACGTCATCAGTAGGCCGAGTTTTGTAGGCGGTCATCACCTTGGACACTTCTCTCTCGCGACTCACCTAACACACTTGCCACTTGCCATTTGTCACGCTCGCACCGCATGACCGGTCACTAATAATTTGCCCTCTTTGGAAATCAGAGAGGTTGCCCATTACATTATCTCCGTCTGCACAGTTTACTGCAGACTGTCGTTCTACTGCTCCTTATGTAGTACGGAGTTGTGCCTAACACACCACTACCTACAGCCGGGTGAAGCAGTCGCCTCCTGACTATTGCCAATCCAGATATCTAATATGTTTTCAATTTCAAGTGTTCCTATTACTTTACTTACCATCTTTATAGTTACAGGAATTATTGAAGCAAATAGGTTTTGATAGTAGATGCTACTAAATCAAGCTATTAAATAAATAAAAGTAGGATGATTTTAATCATAGCTTTAATCGATTTTAATCTAAACCCATAATACTAATTCTTGAGTACCAAGGGAATCACACGCTATTTTCTTACTTATTTTATTTTTATTTGTCGTTTCTTTTTTATTTATTTATTTATTAATTTATTTCTACGAATATTAGCCTGAAACATTTTCTGAAAGTTGGGAGGTGATTTAAGTAATTTTCTGAAAAGTAATTCAAAATCTAAAAATAAACATTTTTAAAGAGCTATATTTTATGAAAGTGTAAAATTTGTACGAAATATGTCGTTCAACAAGTTAAAAATGAATGTGTTCCTTTTATGCTTGACCAATTCAACCCTAACTTACGGATCACTGAGAAGTCTCGAAATAGATGTATTGCATGAAAAGTAAATGTTTTTTACGAAAATTGTAGGAAAAATTATTTTTCTTATCGCATTATCTATGTGCTGAAACTCCTAAGTTGGGGGTGAGTTGACTTCTTTTAACCCTTTGTCTTTTACCGACTACAGTTCCAAGCAATTAGAATGATAGACAAGTCAAAATGAGAAACTATAGATCATGTTCCATCAAAATCAAATATTTTTTACGAAACTTACAGTGGAAAATTTATATATATATATTACCGTATGTATGCGTGAACTTTGAACTTGGTTTCTACTCTTCCTTCCTATTTAAGTTTTATCTTAAATAGATTTCACGCCCAAGCAATAGGCTTTTTTCGTAAGACAAAGAAACCACACGCCAGATTTTATTTAAAATCTTACAAATTTTACAAGACTTAACCATGAAAGAGTATGTCAGTCAAACGGACAGACTGCCTTACTACTATTTATTTATCAGATTTCATTATTATTATGTCACACGGATCCTGAATGCACTAATTTTGTTGTATATGTAAAAATACTTGCTGAATGTATTAATCTAAATAATTTAATTTCAGGCTGATGTAGAAACCATTTTGTTACGGACGTTGGACATCATTACAATTGTAGTTCCTCCTGCTTTACCTGCAGCTATGACTGTTGGTACCGTATATGCTCAAAATCGTCTACAGAAAAAAGGAATTTTCTGTATATCTCCGCCAAGAATAAACATCTGTGGCAAATTGAAATTGATTTGTTTCGATAAGGTGAGTTGTAGCTTTGGATTTAATCTATACGTTTAGCCCGTGTTTTGTTACGAATATCCTAGCATAATAATGTTTAGTTATAATAAACCTGATGACCAAAACCATGTTTGCTAGTAAGATTAATGGTTGCAGCTGCAATAATAATAATAATATATAATAATATAATATCATCTTGAGACATTGTCTCTTTGAAATATGGAGGCATATCCAAAGAAATTCCACTGTCATTTGAACTGCTCTTTACTCTTATTCGTAGATGTTACTAAATTAATCAAAGCTTGTCATCAATAACTGGATTCACGCTTTTTATTGTGTGAAATGTAAAGTGTCCTATTCTCTTAACAATAAAACTGTTATTACGCCTGTGTATTTATCCAGTGGTATAATTTCAAGAAATTTACGATTTTCTTCGAGTTCCCTCGTGGCTATATGATTAGCATACGCGCCTTGGGTGTGGGAGAGTTGGGTTCGATTCCCTAGGGAAGCTCATTTGGTTTTGGATTCCACAAGCTTTAGGTCTGTAGACGGCAGACTAAAAAAACTGCTTCTTCACGTCTCTATTGTCAGTTGCATCAGTTACAGAAGCAGCCATCAGGGGGTAGCACGGATGACCAGTGCGGTCTTCTTGGAACCCAGCAAGAAGTCATTCTTCATCTGTTGATTCCAGTGCAGTACAACAGCAGACAAATCTCCTGCGACCATTGTCAGTGCAGAGAACCATGTGAAGACGAGGCGGATCCAAGGATAACCAAGGCTGGCAGAAACAAGGAAGAGTGTCTAACACTAAGTACTTTGGACAAGTGTAACGTTTATTTAACCTGTAATCGGAGCGCTCAGCTCAATATTTTGTAATTTTAATTTCATTTTTTTTTAACATATAGATTTCTCTTATCTAAATATTTGTTTCTTTTACCCCCTAATAATTCCTGTGAGTGTGTTTGGCAATACATATTGGCGCAAATACCTACGCTTACTGCTGGAGCAAGTGTACTCTTGTATTCATTAGAATATGATAATCACAGTTCCACGTCTCATATATCCTCGGTGCTAAAGGGAGACTAAACTCCAGTCCACTCAACCAACCAATCTATTGTGTCCCTTCATCCGTCATAATGTACGTTGAAAAATCTTATGTCAGAAGCTCACAAGTCAGCTTCCGTTAGCATACATCGCTAAATAACCGTTGGGATACATCGCGACAGATGAAGGGGACAGTAGAATTCTTGAAATTATATCAGTGAATAAATATACGGACATAATGATATCAGTTTTATTGTTAAATTAATAATTATGGGCCAAACATTTTCCTTATATCCTATTCTCGTTTGGTCTCTCAAATTTTCTATCCTAGACGGATGTAGTTTTCTTTAAAAATTTGTTTACTAGTTATCTCTGTTTAGGATTAACATAAATTGAACGTTTTTTTTTTCATCAAATTTTACCAAAAAGAACCAGTTTTAGATATAGAGACTAGCCTTTGACTAGCTGGGTGCTCTGCCCCCAGACCCCCGAGTTCGTTCGGCCTACGGCCTCGCATTTCTTATCTATCGCCCTTTGCATCAACAGCGAATTTCGTGAACTTGCTCTTCATATTTCCTGAATCTGTCCACACGCTGTCTTTGCTCGGCCTGCGGCCTCGCATCTCTTGAACCCACAATTCTATCATTTCTTTTCCTATTTCAACTATTTAAAAGATAAGATTTTGTATCCCAACAAAACGCCCATTTAAATAACATGGGAATTTCTTCATCCGCCTTTAGACCCCTAAAAAATTAAAAATATTCACTTTTGGCAATTTTCGTGTCGATTAATCCTGGGATGCTATAATCATGTCAAATTTCATTATTCTAATCATGCCGGAAGTGCCTAAACATTTTGGGGTGTAGAAGACATATAAATAACATGGGGAAGATTTTTCAGTTCCCCATAAAAGCACTCTACTGTTGGAAATTTTTATTTCTGATGATTCACTTAGGTAACGCTTACGAAAACGTACAAGCATACCGAATTTCAAGATTTTATTCCAATTCTAAGTACCTAAAACATGAGATTATAAGTCCATAAATAGGCGCATTTAAATAACATGGGGAAATTCTTCATCCAATCTAGACACCCTCAAAATTAAAAATATTCACTTTTGGCAATTTTCGTGTGGGTTTGTGCCGAAAAGCTACAATGATGTCAAATTTAACCATTGTAGCCCTACAGGAAGTGCTCAAT
The DNA here is from genome assembly GCF_964235325.1 of Thermobia domestica. NCBI lineage: Eukaryota > Metazoa > Arthropoda > Insecta > Zygentoma > Lepismatidae > Thermobia > Thermobia domestica. The sequence continues at coordinate 91,961,801 of NC_137468.1, forward strand.
AATTTTTGGATATAAAAGGTGCCCCATATAAATAACATGGAAAAGATTTTTCAGTTCTCTATAAAACCACTCTAAAGTTGGATTTTTTATTTTTACTGATTTACTTAGGTACTGCTAAGAAAACGTACAAGCATACTGAATTTCAAGATTTTATTCCAATTTTAATTACCTAAAACATGAGATTATAAGTCCAAAAGAAGGCCCATTTAAATAACATGGGAACATTTTTCATCCCCTCTTTAGACCCCCTAAAAATTAAAAATATTCACTTTTGGCAATTTTCCTGTCGGTTAGTCCCGGAAAGCTACCATCATGCCAAATTTAATCATTGTAGCCCTACAGGAAGTGCTCGATAATTTATGTCAGTTCATGTAGTTTTATATATAGCTAGGAAATATTCTTACAAATGACAGAGAGCTTCTGGATTCCCTGTATTTCCTGCAATTTTAAGGAGTCACTGAAGCGAAAGGTGTTCAAAATAAAACTTGTAAGGAAATTAAAAGATTAAAACCTACACTGTAGCTTTAATCCTCATTATGACGCGAACTTAATAAGTAATAAAACCATCGAAGCAAAAGAACAAGCACATTAATATCTTGAACGAAATCAATAGGACAGTTTTAACAAGATGCAGATACTGATAAGTTTTGCATAATTATTTACAAGAAAAATCGCTACTAGCAAAGCAGCTATTTTGAGTCTTAATCAATTACGTAGTTTACGAGGCATTTCTCAGAAATTTGACGGGCCTGAGAAGATGCTAGTTCTCAATATGTAGATATTCAGCTCTTCCGTACATATTCCCTACCGTTTACTAACTCTTTGTAATAAAAGCAATTAAGAATATTGTGAAGTGTTGCTTCTGGTTTATTTAATAAGAACTAATAATTTTAATAAGAAATAATAATAAGAGAAAATAATTTCTAATAAGAAATAATAATTTCTTTAATAATGAGAGTTTAGAAAAGTTAGAATAATTCTGCCAACAAGTACATAGAATATGGTAAAACGTCCTTTTTCTTTTCTGAATTATACCTTCTTTTTCAAAAGATATGTTTACCTATAATTTTTCTAGTAATATATTATTATTTCTTTTTAGACTGGTACATTGACGGAAGAAGGTCTTGATTTATGGGGTGTTATCAATAAAAGAAATGGAGGGTTCGAGAGTCCGATTACTGATGTCTCATTACTTTCTTCTAAATCCTCCATTATAGCAGCAATGGCAACTTGTCATTCCTTAACTCGAATCCATGATGTACTAACTGGTGATCCTTTAGATCTGAAAATGTTTGAAGCTACAAACTGGGTAAGTACTACAAACGTTTGAAGCTTTCTTTACACTTTACGATACCTCTCTTAACGTCGCTTGCTTTTACGGGCGGAAGTACAGCCACCCTCAAAAGTTGGGACAGTATTTATGGTAAAACTAATGAATGTAACAATAGACATTTTCATCAAAGAAGCACAAATGATCGAATATTTGCAAACTGCTACCGCACATCACAGACCTCACATGGGAAGAACAAAACACACTATCAGTATACAGTTGCATCATTAGCGTACGGCAGTGATGCCAAGCGGTGAATGTTTCCTTTACTGGAAAATGTACTGTATATCACATATTGGTTACATTTAAAGTGCCTGAAAAATGTCTCACATGTTAACACTTAAATATGCCTCTGCGCAGTTCTACGAGATATCATTGGTAGCTTTTAAAGAAAGTCATATCGGTAAAAAGTAAACGTTATTTCTTCAGACTAAGGGAAGAAAACGTACCTAATGTCTGGGTCACTGAAATGGATATTGACACTTTAAATGCAATAGAAGTCCAAATTAGCCTCCCTCGGCATGGGGAGAGGATAAAGGAAAGGGAAACATGTAACAATAATCGAATGCAACAAATATGAGTGTTGAATCCATAGTTTTCCGGGTCACAGAGGTGAATACTGACACCTTCGAAGGCAGAAATATGCACTGTACTTTCTATCATGTACCGTGCCTATGTAGAGGTGCACTATACAGCGCTTTATGGGAATACCTGTAAAGTACCTGTATGTGTCTCGCATATTTACAATAAAACATACGTAATGTTTTATCGAAATGTTTCGGAACTGTGGAAATTGTTTGTACAACATTGTGTGCAACTAGACTTTGTCAAATATTAAAAATGTGCCTATACGTTGCTGTTCACAAGATCTATGTACACCTAATGTACGGTACAAACCAATATCAATCTGAGTAGACTTTTCAGTCGAGTTCCATGTCTCCATGGCAGAAATATGACTGTATTTATAACATATACCATGTTTATGTAGATGCTACTGAACATACACTGTACAGCGCATTATGAAAATACCTGTAAGTGTCTCGCATGTTTATATTAAAATACGTATCTCTACACGAAATGTTTCAGGACTGTGGAAATCGTTTGTCCACCACATGTGCAACTATTCTTTGTCAGATGTTAAACATATGCCTGTGTATTGCCTGTATGTTGCTATTCACAAGATCTATTATAGTTAATGTACGGTTAATACAAAACAGATATTAATATAGGTATCCTTTTCTGCCGAGTGCATGTATTCATTAAAAAAATATGTTCCGTACATGCAACCTACAACATGTCTACGTAAATATGTACAATACAATACATGTTTTGAGTGCCTGTATAGTGCTGCTTACCCTTTCTTTTATTACATGTTGAAGGCAAAACCAGTGTCTGTACATGCACACTATACGTTGATTGTATCGAGTATACTGCACAGCGCATGTACGTTCACTATAAAATAGGTCTTAAAACCGGTAATTATAGATCAAAACACATGTTTTTCTTCATGGAATAGGTGCAATACATGCAACATACATAAAACAGGTCCCCAGAAAATGTAACAAATGCATCTGCACCTCTACAGGTGTTTATAGCGCCTGTACAGATTTTTCTTTTTCGTATGAGTAACATAGGGAAATTCGAAATATTGACATATCATAATAATTGCAACAATTTCACCCCCTTCCACGTCGAATCTTTTTCTTTGTGGCATCTTAACTATACAAAACCTGTGTATAGCCCATTTTTCAAATGTCTAGCTTAAGGCAAATATCTAAGTGTTTATTGAGTCAGTGAGGACTTCTTTTATGTAGAGAGATAAGTAGAGAAAATAACAGATTTGATTTTATAAGAGATGGTTTATATATGTCTTTTTCTTCACTGCATATGAAGAACAATTGTGAATGGGTTAAAGTACATACCAATACAAGGAAATAATAACCAGTAGAGAATCTGGCTTCTTACGTAGTACTATAGGAAATGTCAGATTCCTTTCTATCGTAATTGATATATGTAAGTGACTACCCGTGAATCATGCTATAATTATGCATTTCTTATATGTATAATAACCGTAATCTATTCTAAACCTATTCCTCCACTCCAGGCCTTTAATTTTTAGTTTTCATATACTTCTTTGAATCACTGGGAAAACTGGCCATCCTCTACTAATTTAGTAGTCTCACATAGCTACTACATTATAAGTTAGTGTAAATAGGAGTGTATCCGCCTTGGGTAGAACACTCAAACAAGATATAGCAAGTAGGTTAAGGTAAAAATGTAAAATGGTTGAGAATTTGTAAGATTTTGCTTCATATTCATTCTATAAAATTTTACAGGAATTCGAAGAGCCTGCTCAAGATAATTCACGATTTGATCTTCTTATGCCAGCTGTTGTTCGTCCTAGTCAAAATATTGTACAAGAGGTAAGTTTTATAAATCTCATAAAATGACAATATGAAATGTCAGTCAACCAACTGTACTATTTTACTTCATGTGATTCTAATTTCTGACAAGACTTCTTGGGATGAGCACCTTTTCTTCCTTGAAATTTCGGTAAGTGAAAAGAGAGGCAAGAATTCAGTCATCCAAGATTTAAAAAGGAAAACAAAAGCAGCGATGACATCTGTTAGCCGAAATCTCGGTATAAATTAACCTTATCACAGGAATTAGAATCACATGTAAATGAAAATTTTAGTAAAATGTGTATACGCGGCATTAATAACACAAAATAATCTAATTTTAGAATAACCACTAAGGTTAAATTTTAAATTCAGAGATGGGAGGCACGTGACTTGGTAGGAGAGTCCTCACCTCGGGTGTGAGGATCCATGTGAGTTTGTGGTGGACAATATCGTGTTTGTAGGTTTCCTCGAAGTGCTCCGATTTACTTCCACATTCTCATTCCACCAATTCTTTCGTAACCGTTCACTGCCATTATTCATCCGTTCCTCTTACAGGGTGTCTATCGGTCACGAAAGTCACGAATGTCACGAAATCAGAAAACGGTCATGAAAGTCATGAAAGAGTCACGAAACTTAGCTTTTGGGTCACGATTTTTTTTAACTGCACAAATGTAAGTACAGATTGGAAAATTTCGTTCTTAAAACGTCAAAATTCACCACCAAAAATGTCTATGGTCGGCTTTAGACGCTACCAAATCGCAAGCAAAATATGTTTCTATCGCATGGATGAAAAGTCGGTCTAATTCGCACTCAAATTTGCTCTTGAAAATGTTAGGAAATTTTATGATTTGGTGAAGAAAAGGTCACGAAAAAGTCACAAAATTTCATTTTGGAATTTTAGTAGACACCCTGTATTAGCGTACAGGAAATAATCGTGGGACGTAAATGAACAAATTTCATTGAATCAGAGCGCACTTCTTCATGGAGATATGCTAGTTTTAGTATCAAATGTACAAAATGCTAAGATTTTCGTGAGAAGATGTATTATTTAAAACTTAAACAGAAATACATGTGTTCTAATCAAGTCGAATGTTTATAATCCGTCCTAAGCAAGGTAAAAGAAGAAAAATGGATTTGCCAGACAATAGGAAAGAAATGTAAATAAATGATCATATGTGTCATGCGTCCTATTGAATCGCGTGACAGAAGAACAAGTTGCAGACCAGCTTCAACTATTTGTTCAAGAGATCCATCGAGTTACTTGTTTCCTTCCGTTTCTTGATGATTCAACCAATACATATGTTTGGTCAGTTCTTTTACCCTGCAGTGACGACTGAAAGATGAGAAAAGTTGAAATTTGTAGTGATTTACTTTAAAGATTTCGCACCAAAATTTTGTTTAAAGCTCTGCATTTAATTTAAAATTCTAACGTAGGTAATTTTTGTATCATCGCTACTTCACTAAGGGTGTATGTTATTGTAAGTATCTGTAATAAATTAGGAAGTTTAGAATGGTCATTTAGGACAATTCTGAAATGAGCTTCCAGATAGCTATGTAATTAACATAGTAAAGTGTTAATGTCTCTAGGATTTGATTCCTATTGGGAAAAGAGCGTGTGAATTAACCCACAAAACAAAATGAAGGGATTCAAATTAAAATGGCTTTCTGAAAATCAATGTGTAGCACCATATTTCTGATATAAAGCAAGGTTTGACGCAAATTTTCTACCATACAATATTCTCCATGTTGGAGATTACCAAAATAATGCATTAATTTATCTCATATTACTAGTGAGTCATTGAGCTGTGAAGTTACGTTTTGTCCTTCATTATAATGTTCGTTGTAAGCAGAATACTCCTTCCTGCCTTTCTTCATTTTTCTGGTATTCAATGTTGTATATTATTACATTTTAGTGTCTTGATTTCGTTTCTCAGTACTACACATTTCATTAAAAAATGGCTATATGTTACATGTAATATTTCATAAATAAATAAAATAAAATAACTATTCGTAACGCAGAACTTTTAATTGGGTTTCCTTATAATTCATTCAACACATTTTATGTAGTACATGGATATTTATCTCTCGTCTGTACTTGAAAAGTATAATTTACTATAGAAACGATACACTGCGTTATAAATGACTAAATTACATTCGAACAGGCCTTCGTACTTTTCTTTCTTATACCTCAGTACGTTGAAAAATCAATTTGAAACTTAATTATTTGTCATCTTACCTAAAATAAATATATAAACAATAATAATAGAATAGTTATTATTAATTGTTTCGTAATAGATACTTTTTATTTTTTGTTTTGTAATAGATACTTTTTTATTTTATTTGTTTCAGGAGCTACAAATCCTTAGTAAAGATCAATTAGCTACAGGTGGAGACGGTCTAGATGGAACGAGTAACAACGGTGATTTGGAAGTAGAGGAAGTAAGATTGTTTATTCCATCAGGTTCTTAAAAGAAAATTTTTAATATATGATTACGATTTAAGAGTTACTTGAAAAAAAAAATGCCTATAGTAAATATTTTCCTATTATGCAAAGGAAATATCTTGACTGAGCAGGATATGGAAGAAGTAATGAACAAATCTTGCTTTTATTTCAGTTACTTCAAGTTTTATTCCTATAGTCACTTCATTAAATCGGTATGGGAAGATAAAATGGAATTTGGGAACTGACAGACTTGCATCGAGATGGTCATGAAAAAATAGGTTGGCTAACCTGTATTTCGTGTATTAACGATTGCATTGAGTTAATGTAATTTCATAGTAAGACTACGCGTAACATTAAAAACTCCCTAAAACTTTGGACAGAAGTATTCTCCAATTCAGGAGCTATTATACTAATTCGAATGAAAAATCAAAGGTCTACGAGATACAATGAAATTGTTGGGAGGGCTATATAGGTATGGCTGAAAGCATGACAATTTGAGAAACTGTGTTCAAAGAACGTGTCAAGAAATGCTTTAGGGACACAAAAACAGAACACCAGTTTCAAGGTTTTCGAAATATTTAAAGAAATACAACTAAGTATTTATAAACTCAAGAACTTTTTGGACCAAAAAATAAAACCCAAAAGCTTGTTTTTGAGCACCTATCCTTTTCAGATAGTCAAAACTAAATATGGATAAAGGTTGGATAAGTATCAAGTAGGAGACAGTGATTAAAAATTACATCGAGTAGTGGCACAACAAAAACATAATTTGAGAAGTTAGCAACTTTTCCTTACAATACAAAAGAACCTAACAACCTGACCTCGCCATTTCACAGCGAGCTATTTCTTCACTTGACGAGTGGTCTGTAGCAATACTTAGGACAATGTGTCTCTGCATTTCTCTTCTCCGTTGAGACCATTCCTTTTTATTTATGTTTTTCGTTATCGATTATCTTCCTTGAAGAAGTCTCTTTCAAGAATCAAAATTTAAAGTCAACGAGATGATTAGTAATATTTCTGAGCGTAACTGCATATTGTCTAAAATGTTATTTTATTTAGCATTAGATAATTCGCCATACACAACCGAAATGTCAAAATATTTAATAGTACTTTGCAGAAGTACATTGTTTACAGTGAAACTTAAAACGAAGTACTGATTTATTTTTGTGTATCTGTAAACATATTATGAGGATTAATAATAATAATAATAATAATAATAATAATAATAATAATAATAATAATAATAATAATAATAATAATAATAATAATAATAATAATAAAAAGTCTATCACTTACATCTCTGCTCCAATAGGAAAACCATTTCCATTTATATTTTGTGGATTCTTACTTTCCTCAATCTCGAATTTGTAAATTGAGAACAGAATCCTCTTTTCATTAGTGGAGAGTATCTTTGTTTCAGAAATGACTGTTTCCCTTATTATTAAATACATACATATATATTTTCGCACTAATTTATAATACTTGACTGATTTTCTGGTTAATCATCTTCTTTCGAAGTGGAATAGAATATTGCCAGAAGTTATTGTTCATATAAATAAGACAGTTCGAGAAAGTTAGAGGCTGATAAGATTGTCCTAAATGAAGATAGAATTTAAATACAAATTATTATTTTTATTATATAGTTGTGTTTCTACCGTGATATGATATTGTGCCATTGTGTTAAATATCTGGAATAGGTGCTGTTTACAAGGAATTAATTCAGTTGAATTTAACAGAAACACGGTGATTGTCTGTTCTATGATATTTTTTGTATGGCTGTATTTATTTTAGACCCTAGAAACTTCGATAGCGACCATATCGATGATGTTATTTCTTCTGAATTCGAAGCTGTCTACTTTGATCTTGTGAAATGCAAATCAATACATATTGCAAGTTTTGTTTTATTATTTTTAATGTTTAGGGTGTGAATTACAGTCGCAGGGAAATAAAGAGATAAGTAGCATTCAAGTCATTTGAGTGTAACACAAGACTCATTAACATTACAAATGGACAGGGCTAGTAGAAAAAACATAAAATCTCCATAGATGAAATTAAATCCAACAGACATAAATTATCTTTATCAAATTGAGATCTTTATTTCAACACAAAATATTAACATTTCCTGCTAGCAGATCCAAGAATATCATCTTTAAAACAAAGATGGACGGCATTTATTATTATTATTATAGTTATGTTTTACTTAATATGTAATATTATTCCGCTTTTATATGTTTTTTTCTTTCTTTAATACTATTGTATGCATGATTGTTTTATTATTTATGTAGTATTTTGGGAATTGTAAATGAACTATTAGTCTGTAATTTCCTAATATCAATAAATTATTATTATTATTATTATTATTATTATTATTATTATTATTATTATTATTATTATTATTATTATTATTATTATTATTATTATTATTATTATTATTTAAGAAGATTGCAATCAAGTGCCAGTATTAGCAGTATTTACTTAAAGGGAATTTCCTATCAAAGTTACAGCTTTTCTTCAACATGCTTCAGGAATTGGGTATAAAAGCTGTTACAAGCAAAGTTAATCAATTTATGTCATAAATGCGACACTTTAATATATAAAGTATATTCCATATTTCGATTTTTGTTTATTTACGTAGTCATTTTACTGTTTTGGAGAGCAGTGTCTTTAGAAGTTTCTGTATTTTCCGAAAACTTTACGATTTAGAAGTTACTTATGGCTGAAGATTAGCTTTTTTCGAAACTTGCGTTTGTGTTATAGTCTGATATGCAAAATGATACTCGTAATCCCTTAGATATTTGAGGAGGGCTGATTAGTTCTCCGCCCGACCCAGAAAGACTTTAGCTAAAGGTACGAAAGTTTCAGGCTATTCAGTGCATTCTGCCCGAAGGACAACACACTTGGCACATCGTTGCTTCAGCTTCTATAACCCTTTAGAAAAGAAAGAAAAATAAATAAATTAATTAAAGCGCGAGGTCTGGCGAGTAAGGTGAGTGGTCAATGCATTGAAACCCTAGCTCCTTCAGAAAATCTACTAATCTTCCAGCCTTGTAAACGAGAGCACTGTTCTGCAGAAACAACACACTTCTTCTCAACTTTCCCCGGTGCTTGTCTTTAATAGTGTCCTTTAACTTAACCAGAAGACTGCAGTAATACTCTGTGATGGTTTGTCAATTTGGAAAGTAGTCTGATAAAACACCATCCTTATCCCAGAATATTGAGGCAGCATCTTTCTTATGGACCTCTGTGCTTTGAATTTCTTTGACCTTGGAGATTCTGAATGGCGCCACTCGCTGTTTGGTTTCAGGATCGAAGTAGTGAAATAACTTTCATCTTGAGTAACAAGCCGATTCAAAACATCGTCCTTGGAGTTTGCAAAATACCGCAAAATCAATTGAGATGATGTCACACGTTTGCGTTTCTCATTGGCGTTCAAACATGTGGGTACCTATTTCGCGAAAAGTTTGTGTGCATGTCCAACTGATCATGGACTAGAGACGTTCTTTAGATATGTGCAAGATCTCAGCTATTCCTTGAAGTGATATTCGTCTGTTACTCAAAATCAGGTCATAAATCTGATCCACATTTTCCAGAGTTGACACCGACACTGATCTCTTACACCTTTCAATATCTTCTGTTGAAAAACACCACGCTTAAAATTTGAGCACCATTTCTTCACAGTGGAGTATGAAGAACGATATACACTCAATATGCCTAGCATGCAACCATGGACTTCCTTCAGCGACTTATATGGCTCCTCACAACTTCTCTTTGGTGTATTCCACATTGCCATAGTTCAATTAATTACTTCTACAGAAGAAAACCGTTAATGCTACGATTATCTCAGCTGGCACTTAAAGTTACAAAATATCAAAGTTTCAAATGCAATGAATGATTTCAGGTTGATATGTGCGGAAGGAGGTCTGGTCGAGAACTTATCATTCCTCTTTCGCGCCCCTCGTATATAACTACAAATATATTCTAGAACAATAAATGGACCGTATTATATTGATTCTTTGTTAAGTAGATAGGCAATATACGATTTATTCAAAGTGATTACAGAAAAAAAGAAAATGTTAACTTAGTTTTGTACAGTTTTTGTTTCGAAGGCCATATGATTTCATACAACTTGTTTTCTGTTTTTCAGATACCTTATGAAATTGGAATTATAAGGCAGTTTCCGTTTAGTTCCAGTGCTCAATGCATGTCTGTGATTACAAGAGTCTTAGGAAAGAGGCATATGGATGTTTATTGTAAAGGCGCGCCTGAGAAAATACAGTCATTGTGTAAACCAGATACTGGTAAGCGCGTTTCTTTATATTAACATGTTGAAATTCTGTCAAGGACAATTTATCTATAAGTTCTCCATTTACATTCAGCTCTGTAAATAGTTAATCTGTTTTCAGATATTGTCAAGACTTTGCTCTCGATCTTTCATAAATTAAATATGTAAATTCCGCATTAGCTTCTAAATATATAAAACTGGATAATGTCCTTTATGTTGTTAAATGCGTACCACAATTTTAACTTGACAAGATTACGTCAGATCCAAAGTTAGAATTATAATATACTGACATAGTAAAATGTGTTCTGAAAAAGTTCCGTCAGTTATTGTCAAACTTTCAAACTTAGTGTAATACTAACCCTTTGCTACTTGGAAAACTTTTGTGGATCTCTTACAGGGGCATTTAAATTACAGAACTGTGGTGATAACAAAACAGTAATGGGTATTGGAAGGAATTTCGGGATAATTAAAATCAACTCTATCTTAAGTATAAAACAACTACAGAAAAGTTAAAAAAGGAAATAAACTCTGCTAAACACAATAAAAAGGATTACGTAGTAGAAGTTTGAATTTCGTCCGGTAGATGTCAACCGCTGGAGGATGTTTGCTGCCATCTAACAGCGCAATGTATGGTTTCTAGCATTCTACAATTATACATCTGTGTTTCAATAGAAGAAAATGGGATAAGGATAACTGTGAAGTCACCGTTACCCATGAAGATGCAACTTCATTAACGAACTCGATCGAGATAATCACTCTAGTTATCTATCGCAAATATCAGAATTCAAAAAATTGTTCAAGAGTTAATTTTGTGGAGTAACGGACGTACAGCTCATGCAAATAGACGTAAACAGTAAGCTGCGCGAGAAAGGAACGTAGGAGGAGCGAACAGCATAGTGATGTGGGTTACGTTCGAAGAGAAAGAGCAAGTAGCGAGAGCGATAAGATTGTTTCAAGAAGGGAGGCTGCAGTGGTACCAACTCTGTTAGGGCAGAAATTGTCAAAAAATTGTGCACTGAAATAACAGACGAAAATCAAATTATGAACGACAAAAAAATTTTTTTTTAAATAGACTTGAAATGTTTACTTGTATAGGAAGACGGAAGAGAAAAAAAAATGACTCAAGGAATTGATCCGTGAACACGTGTTTCATAAATACAAAGGTGCCATTTGTTCTGACAACTACGTCATATTTTTTTTTTTTTTTTCCTGGTTGATAAGCTGTAACAGGAACAACACCGCGTGAGGCTATTTTGGCTATCTCCCTCTCCATCCACCCCGATCATTCCACCATATAATAACACTAAGTGGTTTTCATTCCTTCGTAACGACAGTATAACTTCCGTAACTAATGCTTGGACACAGAAGAAAGAAAAGAGGCTGTTAGAAATGGTCTTCGGTGTTAGGTGAAGAACAGATTCTATGTTGTAAATTTAAAAAGACGAAGTTAAAAATGTACTGTAGAAGAGTACTTTTGTCCTCTTCTATTTTATTCACAGGAAGTAACCAAATAAAAAAGTAAGTTACAGCATACATTTCCCATACGGCTCCCAAAATTTAAATTTATTTTATTGCATTTAGACAATTATGGCTCAGGCCGGGACAGAGCGTGGGAAGGTTGTGGGTCAGGTCCTAATATAAAGATACAGTCTCGGCATTTGCCTAGCGGGACTGGGGAAAACCTTCATTCAGGATGGTCGGCAGCTGGATTGGAATCCACGCACCTCCCTGTTGCCGCTCCGAAGTCTGCAACAATATCACTTGGACTACCGCGGCTAGGTAGGACTCCCAGAAGTATTGACATACTTCAATAGAGGGTGTCCAAAATGTGTCGACCTTTAAAGAAGTTGAGAAACTGCAGTAAGGTTGAGTTATGCAAATGCTATTCAACCACACCGGCTTCAGTCAAAGTTGCCTCAATAGCACAAATAAATTGATCTCAATTGAATAAAACCACACTTCAGCAAACTATCGTATGACAAAGATAAGTGTTAAAATCAATTAAACTTACCTTGTTAAGAAAGTGCTGTTTCCTCCATACATTTTTCTCTTCTCACAACTCACTATGGTTTTATTGGATTACAAAAGAAATATAGTTGTTTTGTATTCCAAAATGTGAAAAGACAAATAACACACACAGTTACAAAGTTGAAACAATCACAAGGAAGAAAACTCACATCACAGTTATAACAGTTGTAAATACCACACTGGAACTATTCACTCACTATCGCTGTCTACGTCTATGGGACGAATACCCGACATTGTCACACCGGAAGTCCCCCCCTCCCATCATCACCCTCATCACCACTGTCAGTAAAGCTGTTATCGCTGTCACTCATATCCGGATCAGTGTCTTCTCCAACATTAACGATTATTGTTTCCATACTTTGATCAAACAAACCCTCTCTTCTAAAATATGCTTCCTCAATAGCCTTAACATGGTCACACTTTCGTTTCCACTCTTCCTTTGAAATTGACGCAAATTTCTCAACTGCCAACTTTATCATATCATCTAATATAAAGGTTGTGTTCTTCTCTGCAATCCAGTTTTTTGCATCTGCCCAGATCAATTCTATTGAGTTTAATTCTGGATGATAAGGCGGCAAACGGAGGACTGTGTGGCCATGTTCAGATAGAATAGTATATATTTTGGAGGTGCGATGAACTGGTTTATTTGCTTTGATTATTGCGTACAACTGTGGTTTCAATATGTCTTCACTGAAAGGAATGTCTTTATCAGTAAGCCAGAATACCATTGTCTTTCGAGCTTAATTGAAATTGGGAGGAGGATTGATTTGTTTATTATGGTATGGAGCATTATCAATGACGACCACACTTCGAGGGGGTAACCGTGCTCGTGGGTTTTCTCGGGGTTCTCCCGTTTCCTCCCACTTTCTTCATTCCACCGTTTCATTCATTTCTCATAATCACCATCTCCTTTAGCCTAACCGGCATATCCGTGGGACGTAAAACTAAAGATTTCATTTCATTTCATTTTTTCGAGAGGGTAAATTGGAAATTAATTTTTCTTTCAACCACTTTCCATAATTTTGATAATCCATATCATGATGATAATCCCCAGTTTTCTGGCCAGATTTAAATCTTACATACGCGTTTGGCACAAAACCTTCTTCGCTGCCGGCGTGAATGATCATTATTATCTTCCCCTTCGAAATCGGGGAGAACAATCCATGTAATGATTCATCGCTCCAACCATAAGGTGATGTGTGCAACGCTTGTACCTGTCCCATCCATGTGTACCTGTCCTATCCAATAGGACGAGAATCATTTCTGTATTTCCTTATGCTTCGCAAAAAGGAAATTCTTTGTGTCCGGATATTGCTTTGTTCAATTAAAACGTGTCTATTGTTTCTAGTTTTTTTTTTTTCTCCATTTAAATCCAAGAGTAAAGAGTATCTTCCTAAGTGTGTTCAGGCTGCCATCGAAATTTATGGACTGGGTTAATTTAGAGTGGACTTCTTTTAGGGTTGGCCTTTGCTTTTCTATTATATGAAAATCATTTACTGTTCGACGCACAACAGTTTCATTGAAGTCATCTAGTTCCGCCTTCCTTGATTTTCTGGGCCTTTCTTTATGCGGTGTTGTGAATGACCCAGATGCACCCGACTCGATACTTGCAAGTTCATCTTTTGTCCGACGTACTGAACTTAGGGACACGCCAGTTGCTGTGGAAACTCTCTCTAAAACAGAACTTAATTTAATAGTTAGAGCTCCCCGCTCAGCTTCCGTTTTCATGAACTTATACACGTTCGCAACAACCTCCCGCATTTGGCTGTGCAGCACTTTACCCTTGAGTTTACTTTGTACTGGTGCCATCACTGTACGATTGGCAACACCGGACAAAACCGATCTACACGCGACACCGCGCGATACGCACCGTTTCAATGCTTATAACCGACTGACCAACACATCCCTTTCTTTTTTATCACTCCGTAATGGACTCTTCCAATTTTATTGCGCATATTGTATACACTGTTCGTCTAAATGCATGAGCTGTACGCACTAACAATATAATCTTATATTGCATAATCGTAATAAAGGACGACAAAGCAGACTTTCATTTGTTGTATATTCAAAGATATTTTTCAGCAATATTCTGAAATGTTCTATAACATGCATATAGAAAATTTCCAGTTGTTTGTGCATGGTTGGCTTAGAAAACACTCCTTTTAAGTATTAATCAGCGGCTTAGAACACATTTTAACTGAGTAATAACTCATGTGCATAATCGGCAACACGGTACCTATATTTTAAGTAAGATCATTTTAACATAATAAAATGTTCTGTATTCTCCGTTATAAAAATAAAAAAGTAATAAAAAATGCATAATTCAAATTAGAATCCAAGCAATTCACATAAAGAGAACGTTTGTATAAATTGATACCATATAGCGGATAAAGATCATTTTACACTGAAAACACTAACAATGAAAAATAGGAAAGTATTTTAGAAGGAAGTCAGCCAAAGTTTTAAATACTATTTCGGCATGCGCCAGGTGTAGTTGAAAAAGAACTTTGGAAGGAGCTCAACACGACAGGCCATTGGATATTTTTATTATTGATACCTCATATTTTAGTAATTATTCATTTTAATCGTTCAAGTTTTGCATTGTTTTGTTAGGAATAAAAGGATAGATTAAAAGTAGAATATTCTATGTATATGTTTAACTTTCACATCCTTTTTCAGTATTGAAACTTCTATTAAACCACTATTTGATAGTGTAGATATGTTACATTAAACTTATTTAATTGTAAACAACCTACATATACTTAACAGAAGCCAGTATACAGTGTAACGTTTCCGTATATCGTAATCGGACACAAGAATGTTCAAAAAATACATGAACAATAGCATAGCCTATATATAATGCGGCAATTAGAAAATGAGACTGATTTTTTTGTGCTGCGAAGTTAGTTATCACAGAAGTTTCTCGTAGTGGTGTATATTTCTCGTGAACTTGGAAACACTTGCAGAAATTTCCAGCTTGGCGTCGCCAGTGTGGCGCATGACGCGGCTAACTATAGAATGATGATATGACACCTCGTCACCATTCCAGCTATGGACCAAAGAGTGAATATGAAGTTACTGTGCATGCTTAACGAAAACTCCAATAGAAACATTTGAGATGTTGAAAAGGGTTTATGGGGACAATTGCCTTTCTCATTGCCATCTTTTTGAATGATATAAGAGACTCAGTGCTGGAAGCGATACTCTGAAAGATTATGAGCGTCTACAAATTCCTTTTCTTCAAATCATCGTTCAGACATTGGCAACCGGCCAAGCTGAACATTTCTGCAAGTATTGCCAAAGTCACACGCAAAATTGACCATTACGAAAATCGTCTGTGCCGAAACTAACTTTGCAGCAAACGAATCAGTTTCGTTTCCTAATTGCACATGTGTATACAGACCATTCGAATACGCCGCTTATTCATAGAGCCAACCATCTAACATTTCCAGTTAAAACAATCACTTTCTGTACAGAAATCAATTAAAGAGTAACTCTTGTACCTGTCAGTCATGTTCGAAAGCAGCTGAATAAACTTAAATCAACTGAAGACATCGGCGCATCATTCGTCCTTTGTTAGCTATTTCCTTCTACCTCTATTTCTTTCTCTCCTCTCCAATAAGTACCTTTTCCCATTATATGCTTCTCTGATTAATCTTGCCTCTTTCCATTTTCTGACTTTTTTTCTTCCTTCCAGTTCCAAAATTACCGCTTTTGCCCCCCAATCTATCCAGCCTATTTAATGTTGAGTGTCTTATATACAGTGGTGATTTCAAGAGGTGACCCGGAAGAAATTTCTGTTAAGGAGCTACAAAATACTCCCTGAGGTTCATATCTCTGATCATGCTCAACGTGGTTTTCAGTATTTCGCGCTATTATTTAATCCCCTGTATATTGAAATTTTTCCTGAGAATATCTTCTGAAAGCATCACTGCTTGTATATGTATATGATTGCTTTTACGTTTCCTTCTCAATCTCATGACGTCCTTTTGTTGTTTCAGTCTTTAACCTCTTTGCCTTACCCATGTACCCATATTGTAGTCCTTGCAGTTGACTCTATAAATAACACTTTCCATCTGCTTATCAATCTCTTTCCCCTCTTTACTGTCGTTTTGAATATTTTCGATTTTTTTTCCTTCCTTTCGTGAAGGTCTGTGTTGCTTCTTTTTCCAACAAAATCTTCATCTCAGAAGTTTTCTTGAACTCTTCTGTACTATCTTGCGTTTCCTCTTTCTTCTTTTCCATCTTCTGTTCTTTTCAGCGTCTTATTTTCTTTTCTATCTTCCTTCTATCGTTATTATCGTACCCACTTTGACAAGTTGTTCCCAGAACTTCCATATGTCTTTTTCTTGTATCAATAAGGCTGCATAATACATGGACTTTCAGCTTAATATGGAATCCCAACCATGTGTACTTTCACTTGGAATCAAACTCGGGTCTGCTGTGCTACTATCCACGTAGTCATAAGAAAGCGCTTTTAGCAGTTCCTTTTGATACAAGTAAAATATGTGATTGAGTATGTCTAAAATGACTTATAATGTTGTACTTATAGAAACATATATCCATTTCAGTGCCTGAAAACTTCAGTGATCTTTTAACGGAGTATGCATCTAGTGGTTTTAGACTGATAGCCTTGGCCCACAAACGCTTAGATACCAGAACTGCATGGCATCAAATACAACGGGTAAAACGAGAACAAGTAAGTAAAATACATCATTACATATATTTTTCGAAATATAATAATAGTACGGATAACCCTCTAGTTTATGTACTTCTTGTTGATTAGCGTAGTAGCTTCTAAACAGGAAAATTAAATACCCGAGACTACGTTGATGTTGTTGAGTTGTAGTTAGTAGAAAATATAAGGATCAGTCAAATGAAACTCGGTGGAAGTCAGTAAAATTAACAGTCACTTAGTATCTATTCTTAATTGAATTTCACGCAATAAGTGCGACTATTAATGCCAATAAACACACCAACACGCTTGCATCGTTACAGCAAGAGATGAAAACCAAGAGGTGTGTTAGGCGAGATGGCGTCGTACTTCACGATAACTCTAGGCCCTATACAGTGAGCTGTACACAGACTGCAACTCGAAGATTCCAATTGGAAGTTTTAACTCTCCTGTTCCATTGTAATCCTATGTGTTTAAAAAGTTGGGAGAGAAATTTGGAGATACATCTTTGGTCTCAGCAAGAAATGCAGGAGAGAGTCTAGCATTGGCTTCACTCACCCATCCAAACATTTCTTCGACAGATCTATGCACCATCTGTTGTTACAATGAAAAATTTTGTTTCTAATCGTGTAGAACAGTATTTTTCAAGTGGAACTACTTTTATTAGTCATAATATTCTGTGGTATACTCTTGTACTCTTCCTAAGCATTTATTTTTCTTTTGGCCAATATTAGTACATTTATATATAATTTTAATGTAATATAACTGACTCATTTTTATAGTGGGGAGGGGGGATGCGGTGGCTCAGTGGTAGAGCGTTCACCTCCGGTACTTGGGGTCCCTGGTTCGATCCCAGCTCGCGCCTTGTGGACTTTGTGGTGGACAAACACCGTGCTCGTGGGTTTTGTCGGGATTCTCCCGTTCCCTCCCACTTTATTTCACCATTTCATTCATTTCGCATTGTCACCGTCTCCTTTAGCCTAATCGGCATAACCGTGGGGCGTAAAACTTAAAGATTTCATTTCATTTTTTTCATTTTTATAGTGGTACTAGCATCAATTACCCGCTTCGCTGGGTTAAATTAAGAAAAAATAGTAATATGTTTCGTTAGTCAGTTACTTTTTACCATTACTAAAGCTCTCCTTGATATTGGTCATTTTCGATGATTTTTTATATATCCCCTCTCCTCCCCATGTCACGAGCCACGGAATCGCAAGTGTCATTGTTCATCCCAGCGACCCCGAAAAGTATGAATTCGACACTGATATTGGTAATTTTGATTATATATATATATATATATATATATATATATATATATATATATATATATATATATATATATATCCCTCCCCTCCCACAATTTTTGCGGGGCTCAGTTTGGATTTAAATGGCATCTGAAGTGTCACTGTTCATCTCAGCGACCTCAAAAACTATAGATTCGACACTAATATCGGTCGTTTTCGATCATTTGTAAACGTCTTTCCCCTCCTTTAAGTTACATCATCAAAATGATATGATAAAAACCATCTCAGGTCCTAACCTCATGTATGTTGATTTTTTTTAAAGATCGGTCGGGTGGTTTAAGCGTGATGAAGTCACAAAGACAGTCACTTTTATTTTTACTTTTTTTTTTTTTACACACACACACACACATACATACATATATCCCCTCCTCCCCTTCGTTGCACTGTAAAAGTGAAATGAAAACATCCCAGGCCCGAACCTTATCTATGTTGAACGTTTGATCGAGATCGGTCCGGTGGTTCAAGAGTTATTAAGTTTTATTT
Organism: Thermobia domestica; assembly: GCF_964235325.1. NCBI lineage: Eukaryota > Metazoa > Arthropoda > Insecta > Zygentoma > Lepismatidae > Thermobia > Thermobia domestica. Next base: position 91,980,748 of record NC_137468.1, read on the forward strand.
ATTTTTATGTATCTCCCCCTCCTACCTCCTCCCCTAAGTTCTATCGTCAAAGTGAATAGATAAATACTATCCCAGGCCCGAACCTCATCTATGTTGAAAATTTGATCGAGATCGGTCAGGTGGTTCAAGAGTGAAGTCACATACAGCCGTGTGCACCAACGAAGTTTAAACGAGCGTTTACTTAAACGCGTTCAACATTAAACTTTCAAGTTTAAACGTGGTTCCCAGAATTTCGTTGCACCATTGAAAATCGAAGTTCAGTAAATCTCGTTTAAGTAAACTTCGGTCAATTTGTAAAATCGACTCTGATTGGTTGTCATCTTTTGTCTTTAACCTTCGTTTAACAAAGTAACAATTGAAGAAAGCATACCGTGTGCCGGGGTTCTCGACTCTCGAGATTGTGTGCCTCTCTGCTGAATAGATAATCAAAGAATGGGCTAATAAATTATACCTGTAATAAAATAAGCGAGTAATACTTGGTGTTGCAATATTGGTAGTAGATTTTAGATTAGATTGTAGCGTGTAGTTTTACTATACGAATCCATAGTATAAGTTGTAGTACTAGTAGTAGTAGGAAAGGGTTAGAGGTCCCGCAGGAGTTTGTTGGGTTCTGTTCTCCGTGCAGTTTTACTATACGGATACACAGATTGCAAAATATATAGAGAAATATGGGGAAGTCTTTATTTTTTCCATTTTATGTCGAGAACAGAACCCAGGGGCTTCCCACTCTTTCCTACTACTACTTATACTATGGATACGTATAGTAAAACTGCACGTTGTTCTCGACATAAAATGGACAAATTATGACGTCTGCAATTTTTTCCATATATTTTACAATCTATGGATCCGTAGCCTCTATAGTAAAACTGCACCATAAAGATTACACTAAACTTATAACAAAGAACAAATATAATGTGAATCTATAATGGACCAATGGTGATTTCATGAATTGACCGGGGGAACTTCTCCGCGAGAACCATGAAATTTCCTCATGACCATATCCTATCGGTCAATGTTCCGTTAAGGGGGTCCAGTGTCTTTGACACCACCACTTTCTATTTATTTTCGTTTGATTACATAATATAACGTTATGTTAGGTTAGGTTAGCTTAGGTCAGGTTAGCTTAAGGGGCCCAGTGTAGTTTTGGACCCCCTTAACGGAACATGGACCATCCTATCATCCTCAATGTGGATTCCTAGTACATTTCATCCCCACTATATTTAAATTCGCCACTACTAGAAAATAAAAAATAAAAAAAAAATTTAAAAAAAACTTCTGGAATCCACTGATGGGGAAAATAGATTCAACAGTTATTCATATTTCATCGTGAACACGTTATTCTAATGACTTTTACATCCTTTTCCCTGTTGGTGTTTGCCTACAATTCCTAGTTAGCGTAGGTAAAGTTGAAAAGCGCTACCATTTATTCTTTCCATTTATGATCTAACGACTTCTGCATTTTTAGTTTCTCACCTGTTCACCAGCTACGAACACATTTATAATATGCTTGCAAACTTATACGTTATAAATACAATAAGTGCAAAAACTACGCACGAATATGTGCTAAATGGCCAAAACAACCTAAGTTTGTATTTATTCCGATTCGAAGCAGGGCACAATTTGAGGGATCGCTCGTGATTTTGTTCCCAAAAGCAGGCACATTAGCGATGGTGGTGTGTGCATAAGGAAAGACCACTGTGGAAAATATCACCTTCCTGATTTTCGGTGCAATTTCTCAAAATACATTCGTTACACATGTAAGTAATCTGTGATTTTAGAAACAGCGTTAAAACGTATTGTTCATGATTATGCAATTATAATGCAAAACTAGCTTGTAGTGATCACCTACTACAGATTGGTATGTATTTTTTGTACTAATTTGTTCATCACTCGAGGAGACGGTTCTACCAAATCCTGACGCTTTTTTACATTTTCAGGTTAGATTAGAGCTTTCTTTTAGCATAGCATGCACTAAATGAAGAGCACCATGACTACTTGGGAATTGACTAGGATGGCTCAGTCAGGGACGTACGCAAGGGGGGGGGACCTGGGGGTACGGACCCCCCCCGAAATTACGACTTTTTAAAAATTTTGCCTAATTTTAGGGGCAATTTTAGGAATTTTAATATAAAATACCTTCATATTTAGTTTGGACCCCCCCCCGAAATAAATACCTGGGTACGCTACTGGGCTCAGTAACGTATAAATAAAGTGTAGGCGTATAACATAAAAACTACTGTGTATAAAACACAAACCAAGTTATATTAGGTGGCCACTAAAAAGCACGAATGCTATCTAACCGACTTAGAGTAGGAGCGCAGTAGGGTGGCCCGAGCGGTTGCGTCCATAGGGAGCAGGCGCGTCAGCGACGGGGTATATACATAAACGAGGACAGTGGAAGAGCACTTACACATACAATAATTTCTTTATCAATGCTGTGATAGATGGTAATTACTTATATTCACACTTTCATTCCATCATGAAAAATATTTCACGTCGTTTTTTACCTATAAATTTTCTATTTGGTAGAACTGTCTGCTGGAGTGAACCCTTAATTTGCTTACACGTATACCTACCATCGCAAATTTGCCTCTTCACTACGTACGCACCTCGAATATAGCCCAGCAGCTTCACCTTGGCGTAAACCATAATAGGTTCAAAAATAGCTTGTAATGAGTAGCTTGCGAAGTTTGGTGCGTGGTTTCGAGACGTGTGGCTTTCACTATAGTAGCTAAGTTTCTATGTGTCTTATACAATTGTACGCAATTGGTTGATAACACTCTAGGAATAACTGGATATGTTTTACGCTGTTTGCATGGAATTTTGACAAGAAAATACTGTATTTATAGACATAACTTGTATGCCCTCCTAAGGTTTACCTTTACTGGAAAATTGTTTAGAAAATACATTGTCAAAAATGCTGACCTGATTTTGTCAAAAAAAAAAAAAAAAAAAAAAAAAACCGCACAGTACTAGTTTATTTCAAGTGGGTTCTTTATTGTAAAGCTACAGTCTCGCAGGTTTTCTAGCTACATATCTTCCTTATTTCTTTTTGCTAGTTAACAGACGTTACCTGAAAATTAAAAAAGAACTGTATTCCTAAAATTTCAGAACATTTATTTCATTTTATTGATATACATTATATCTAGGGAAAAATAATGAAACCACGAGCAGAAAATTTCTCCGATCACGAAAATTGTAATTTCATTAGTGGAAAAATACAAAGACATTATTAAATGTAAACAGACTGACTTGGATCAACGAAGTTTAAACCCCCAAATTCGGCCGTTCAAGCTAAAACCAAGTTCATCCACCATTTGACCGACACTTATCCTTGAACGTTGTTGGTGCAACAGACATTTTCACTGAACTTGGCTATGATCCTCGTTCAACAGTTGAACTTCGTTGGTGCACACGGCCGATAGACAGTCACTTTCATTTTTATTTTTTTTTTTTTACATATATCTCCCCTCCCCCTCCCCTACGTTGCACCGTCAAAGTTAAATGATAAAAAGTATCCCAAGCCCGAACGTCATCTATGTTGAAAATTTGATCGAGATCGGTTGGGTGTTCCAAGAGTTGTTTTATTTATTTTTATATATTTGTCCCCTCTCCTCCCTCTCCCCTAAGGTCTACCGTCACAGTGATATGATAAAAACCACCCCAGGTCCGAACTTCATCCATATTGAAAATTTGGTTAAGATCGGTCCTGTGGTTAAAGCGTGATGAAGTCACAAAGACGGTCACTTATATTTTTATTCCTTATATATATACAGTATATATATATATATATATATATATATATATATATATATATATATATATATATATCCCCATCCCCTAGGTTCCACCGTAAAAATGAAATAACGAAAACATCGCAGGCCCGAACCTTATCAATGTTGAAAGTTTGATCAAGATAGGTCTGGTGACTCAAGAGTTATTAAGTTTTATTTATTTTCATAGATTTCTCCCCTCCTCTTTCCCTCTTCTAAGTTCTACCGTTAAAGTGATATGATAAAAAAACATCTCAGGTCCGAACCTCATGTATGTTGAATTTTTTTAAAGATCGGTGGGGTGGTTTAAGCGTGATGAAGTCACAAAGACAGTCACATTTATTTTTACATTTTTTAACATATATATCTCCCCCTCCCCCTCCCCTTCGTTCCACTGTAAAAGTGAAATAAAGAAAACATCCCAGGCTCGAACCTTATCTATGTTGAAAGTTTGATCGAGATCGGTCGGATGGTTCAAGAGATTAAGAGTCACAAACATAGTCACTTTCAATTATATAGTATAGATTAATAGAAGAATATATGCGTGAGTCTTTTTGTAATATATCCCTTATTGCTTGTGTAGGGGTTAGCACGCGCCCTTTCGTGTACGTGGTTCCGTGCTTGTTTCTCGGTGGGAAAGCATAATAATCATCCGTCTCCTTTAGCCGAAAGAGCGTAAACGTGGGACGTTAAATTAAAAAAGAATATATCATTTTCTCTTTTTAATTAAAGGGTATCAGTAACATTTTATAATAAATTTATTCATTTGTTATTTATCTATACATCTATACAGGATGTTCCAAAACAACACCGACAACGCTTGGGAGGTGATTCCTGACACCAGGATAAGACAAAAAGTATAGACCAACTTGGGTTCACAAATGCTTCCTTTCGAAGTTATAGGCTGCCGAAAACATGAAAAAAATGAACTTTAAAGGTCCGTAGCTCCATAACTATGGGACCTACCGTAGTCGGGTTAAGACTTCACTTAGGAACTAATACGTGCGCTACCCATAAATACATGTTTCAAAATCCTGCGGTACTCATGCAACAATTTTTATAGAATGAGTTGGGCTGCGGGCATATAATTTGAAGTACTCTCCAACTACCTCTACAAAAATTGTTGCGGAAGTACCACAGGATTCTGAAACTCGGATATTTGGATAGGGCACATGCTAGTTCCTAAATGAAGTCTTGACCCGGCTGCGGTAGGTCCCATAGTTTTGGTGCTATGGACCTTTACAGTTCATTTTTTTTCTCATGTTTCCGGCAACCTATAACTCCGAAAGGAAGCATTTGTGAACCCAGCTTGGTCTATACTTTTAGTCTTATCTTGGTGTGAGGAATCACCTCCCAAATATTGTGGGTGTTGTTTTGAAACACCCTGTATAAGCTATTAGAATTTGTATAATCTTTATTATATCTATAATCGCTGAGATTCCCAGCTATAGTCTGTGATGCATAGTTCACTTTAATTTTAATTTCTTCTGTCTCTTTTGGATTAACGTTCTAAGACGACCACAAGGGCAGATCTCAAGGACCACAGTTTGAGAAACGCTGGTATAGATTATCGACGTATGAGTGCATTGCTTTCCTTTCACCGGTATCTGCCGAGTTTTATTTCGCTGGCCTTTGACTGTAAAATCATCTTTAAATCATTTTTGTATTTGTAAATTTGCTTCTTGTATGGTTGCTGCTGGCATGCTAATGTACGTAGATCTCATATAGCTACATGAGCCACAAGTTGGTTTACAGATTATAAGACATCGGGTTCACTTAAAGCATAAATTCAGAAACCAATGTCAGAGACGTACGAAAAGATAGAAGATAAAGTATACAAAATCTTCTAGATCAAATCAAAATAAGGAATTTCGACAACAAATAAAATGGATCTCCAATTCATTTAAATACCTGATTTTTATTGATCTGAAATAAAATGACGAATAATGTAGCAAGCATCAAGTCTGTTTGCGTTACTTAGATTCATGCATATTAAACATATTATGCAATCATATTTTCTTTTTAGGGGGAGGTCCATATCAGTCCTACTATATCATTAACGTTATGTACTTATTTATTTATTTAGTGGGCAATTAAATGTTTTAGGATTTGCATGATGTGTAACTACTTTCGATGTGGAAACACATATGTATCCTATCAGCGTCAGAAATTGTAACCGATATGTAATTTTCTCTTCTGAATCCTTTTTACCAGCTAACACTGTATAAGTTGGTTAAGACGAATGTGTGATCTGAAAGTAATTACATAAACACGCATTGTAATTAAACACGCATCCATTGCGTAAATACACAGTTATCATTGGTAAGATACAATTACTTCCCGTTGTGAATATGTACAGTTTAAAAACGTAAATACACATAAATACATTGTTTGACTTTCATGAGGATTTTCCGTTTTTTATTGATTGATTGAGGTTTAATGGGTACGCCAGCATTTAGGTTATTTGTCCCCGTCACGATCACGATTTCCGTTTTTTATAAGATTTTTTACTGTTAACATCCCAAGAATCTGTAGTCTACTAGGAGGACACGGTGGCGCAGTGTTAGAGCTCTTACATCTGATGCATGGGGTCTTTGTTCAATTCCTGGCCAAGTAAGTTTGTGGTGGACATCATCATGTCCGCGGGTTTTCTTAGGGTTCTCCCGCTTCCTCCCACACCATCATTACAACAATTTTTCCATCATCGTCTTCCTTAGCCTAAAGGCATAATCGTGGGACGTTAAACTGAAATATTTCATTTCATTTTTTGTAGTGTACTAATAGCAAGTTGAGAAGCCAACTTTCAGATAACTTGTATCTGAACAATAATTTACTATCATCTGATGTCTTCATGTGGTACAGAACTGTACAATCTGTGTAATTGTATTACCACATTTCCAGAATACACAATTGATTTAGAATTCTCAAAGTTATGTATGTCAGAGTTAGTGAGTCAAATTATTCTTCTGTACTAACTTTAACCCACTAATTTCTAATATTGGTATTATATGTATATATTCCTCCGCCGACTTTATTTTCACCAATCATAGAATAATCGTTGTTGTCCAAACTAGTGTACTTCTACTCACAAAGGAAAACAGAATTCGCAAATTAATTGCAGATTATACATGACAATTACAGTTCACTTTCTGTTGACATCACGAACTTAAATAAATATCTATTTGAGATGGCTTAAAATATGACAGAATGCTTACTTTTGGAATAAATTCACAATAATTAGATCAGCAATTCATGCAGTGTAAAAATTTATAATGAAGAAATCCAAGACTTTCATGAGGAAAATCTAACAAGAGCAACAATATTAACACTAGACAAAAGTCAACTCAGTTGTAGACTGAAGACTAAATTTTATTCTTTCGATACAAGGAAAAACTTATATTTTATTTCATTTGTGCTTATTGCACATGAAATATGAATATGATATTCCTTAAAATGTTGGGTTTTTCTTTGTTCTTGTTCTACTTCTTTTTTCATTCTAAATGTTTACTAACTTACTATGTTCTTGTAGTTGTGTATACTGTGTTAGTAAATTCCTATGTACAGTTTGTTATTGTATTTGTATATTTGTAATTAATAGTAGTGAACTCCAAAACTTGACTGGGTAGTTATATTCTAAATACAGTTGATGGTTTGTTTGCTTATTTGTAGGTTAAGTTTGCTTGTTTGTATTTTCTTTGTAAATATTTTCTATGTACTTAGGCCCATTTTATTGAAATTCAGAGGTTGATTACGCAATACATAGACAATACAGAAGTTGTTTCTGATCTATGGTGACGAAATTACACAACTTGCGCATCATCACCAATTGGGAAGAGCAGAAAGCTGTCAGTCATGTGGTCACCTTGGACTATTGACTGTGCGTGACAAGTGTGGTAAGTGCATATCGGGACAAATGCCGCCGAAAATAGTGCCTATTGGGAGGGCTACATAATTGCCCTTTCCGACGTGAACTACAGTGTGCCATTATCAAACTGTGCAAGGAATAGGTTCATTGTGTCTATAACTGGTATATCAGAGGTGTTGAAAGGGGCAGATAAGACGAGGCGTAGTATGATTACTGTGGGGCAGAAACAAGTCAACCCTCGGCCTGCTACTAGTCGCACACGAGCTAGAATTCAGGAAGTCGGGGCTCTGGTCACCAGGGAGAATCCACCCACACAGAGAGTATCGCAAATAGGCTACAGAGATCACTGAAAACAGTTGACACATCATCATTCACCGCGATTTGAGGTTGGTAAAGCGACGGAAGGGACATGTGCACAAGCTCTTGCCAAAACACATCCAGGAACGTCGCACCAACTGTCGAAAGCTGTATACGACGTACCTGGCCGGTGCAAAGTGTAAGTTTGTTGTAACACTAGACGAGGTATATGTTTATCTCGATGACTGTCACAAGCCGTGCAAGTTTTTATCGATCGACAGGTGCGAGGGACTTTCAGAGATGGTTCACTGAATGCAAGAAAAGTTTTACACAGGTTTCATTGTCATTGCTGGATACTCGTACCAGGGCAAGCTGACCATACATCATGTATCCAAAAGTACGAAGGTGAATTCGGAATATTATCAGGCAAACGTCTTGACACCCGTTTATCGCCATGACGTCCCCATCTCTACGGATGGGATAAGAATCGTGTGTGGGTTCATCAAGACAAAGCGTCAGTCAGGTCACACATCTCGCTCAACCCGCCTTTTTTTTTCAACAAATGGCAATAGAAACTAGAATTTATGCCATTCCATTCATCAGACATTCCAGTGAAGTCCCCTGATGCGTCACCGATGGACTTTTGCGCCTTCTGTCTCCTGAAAGGAACCTTGTCTCACAGGAGACCCCACACCGTTGAAGGACTATGGAAAGCCTTTCTGGAATAGTAGTTGCAGCGTGACATGACTGCACTGCGTACCAGTCTCCTACACTGGAAACTTTGCTGTCGGGCAACTGCCCAGATGCAGGACCACCAAATAGAGCACTCTCGATGTTAGCACCATGGTTTTGCTTAAAGTAAGTGCAGTTTGAAATCGTCACTATAGATCGGAAACAACCTCTGTATATTGTTCGCATATGCATTCCATTTCTAAGACAACGTTAGTATATCCTTAGTAGACATGTGGCAGTTGTCAAAATGTTGAAATTTACAGTCATAATATTGAGTATAACAAAAACTCATTTAAAAAAGCTGGCACAAGCATATTTCTTACTTCCTAAATTCCAAAATTTGTTCTAGAGTTTCTAAAAATATTCGGTAGTTCTCAGACTATATTTAGGTTTACATCATGTCCATGAGCATGTAGATTATCTTCCTCAGCAAAAATCCTGATATAAAATCTTAAGTAATTTTAAAAATAGCATTCGGTGGTACTCAAAAAGACAAATGACGTTAAGATGTGTGTTCGTCTCACCATAGACGTTTTTTTAAAGTTCAATATTCTGTGTTTAACAAACTTAGTTTTTAAACTATAGCAAATATAAACTGATATCTTTCATAAATAAAACAGTATTCATCTTATAATCATTACTGCCGATATATATATATATAAAAAAAAAATCAGCATAGCTTGTAAAAAGACTAGTAAAAAGTAGTAGCCCATCGTTACTCAGCACCAACAATCAACCAACCAAGTGTGTGTCAATAAAATCTGTTTGTGCTAAACTTAACTTAGTCCATAAAACAATTTACTAACCGACGTTTAGGTTTACGTTCTAAATTAAACTCAATTAGAACACTTTTTAAATTAATTTATAAAATTCTATAGTTGTATCTCTCGCTAAGCACCCCACAAATTGAAACCTAAAATTAAAATAAATATATTTTAACACTGTGGACATGCTCGATTTCAAATGTATAGCTAGCACAGCTATAAAAAGCTAACACAAATATATTTCTCACTTCTTAAATTCCAAAGCTTGTTCTAAAACTTCCAAAACCCAAACTCAACCAAGTTTTCAAACTGCAGGTAGCTTTACGTCACGTCCACAACATTTAAATTATCTACCTCAGCAGAAATTCTGATATAATATCTTAAATAATTTTTAAAATGACGTCTAGTAATAATTTTAAAAAAATAATAAATAAACAACGCAAAATCTGTGTTCGTCATCATCATAAACATATCTTAGCCTTTTAACGCGCAAAACTTTTTATTCAAAATTTTTGGGTCTAGTGCGCAGAAAGGTATGGATTGCATAATGTGCACGGTTACTTTCCACATTACCCTTTAACGTTTTGTAGTCGATTAAATAACCATTGCCTTTAAAGCTCATTATAAAATCTATTTACATTAATAATTCAACCATACTGCGTATGGATGTTTTTTCGATATGTCCTTTGGTTCAGAAAATAACCACTACACGCCTACACTGTTTTGCCAACAGATGGTACTGCCTGCTTTCAAAGTAACAGTTCTGGTGGTTACAAATGTAACCACCAGAACTGCTACTTTGAAAGCAGGCAGTACCATCTGTTGGCAAAACAGTTTAGACGGTGTAGTAGTTATTTTCTGAACCAAAGGACATATCGAAAAACATCCCTATGCAGTATGGTTGAATTATTTATGTAAATAGATTTTATAATGAGTTGTTACTTAATTGACCACAAAACATTAAAGGGTTTTAAGTTCAATATTCTGGGGTTAACATACTTAGTTTTTAGACTATAACAAACATAAACTTACATCTTTCAAAAATAAAATAATATTCATCATAGCCGCAAATACAGTACAAAAAAAAAATCAGTATAGTGTACAAGGAAAAAACTATTTTAAAAAATACTATCACATCATTACTCAGTTTCCACAATATTTAACTACCATCTGTCAAAATTTCTATGAAAATCTAAGCTAAACAGTAACCTATAGCATAAAAATTAATTCTCATCACCAATAATCAATAACCTAATATTTAAAATATATATATATATATATATATATATATATATATATATATATATATATATATATTTGTGCTAAACTTAACTCAGTACATAAAACAATTCACTAACCAACACTTAATTTCACACTCTAAATTAAACTTTATTAAAACTAGTTTATATTTAATTTATACAATTTATTGTTATATCTCTCATTAAACAGCTTAAAATTAAAGCCTAAAATTAAAATAAATGTCATATTTCAAATCTATATGAAGGGTACAATGGAAAAACACGTTAAGTCCAAATTACATAATTTTGAGATATTTATCCCTTTAGACAGCTAAAGACGGCATCTTACCAATAGTATAACAACACTGCGAAAGTAAATGCTTGATTCGATTTTCTAAACGATTAAAGAAATCCTTATAAGGAAGAACCCACTTTGTCCATTCTGAAAAGCTTACGAAATGTAAAAGGGGAAACCGTCTCCAAAAATGAAATAGGGGCTGGCCATCAACACGTTAGCGTAAAAGACAGTAACTTCATTCACTTATGTTGTGGGTTCAGGTAAATGGCAACGTTGCATTTTCATTTATCATTGGGCGCATAAAGAGTACAACCCAAACGGCTCGTCCGATTTAAAAAATTCTTTCACTTTATATTTCAAACAGCATATTTGAAGACGGTTTTCCCTCTTACATTTTGTTGTAACTTTGATAATAACAGTTACACCCCGTCAAAGGACTTTCGAGACATCCTATATATATATATATATATATATATATATATATATATAATATGAGCTGATATACAATTAAGCAGCAGCAGATTGTACGTATTGTTGTGGTTTTTCTTTTAAGAATGACTCATATAGTTCTAATAGTGACGTTCATGTTACTGGAGTAATTGTACTTTGCTGAAAAGCAGTTCTTGAGCAGTACTTGGAATACTCTTGTATTCCAGGAGTATTTTGAAGTTTACCAGAACTAACAACTTCACTTTTCTTCCCGATTACTTATCTCATAACATAATCAACCTCTGAAACTTACGTGTGAGCCTAGACTTTCTTAACTAACCACTGACGCTTTGAATTTGCTATTCTTTCTGTAGATTGAAAAGGATCTTACGTTGTTGGGTCTTCTAGTTATGCAAAATACATTAAAACCAGAAACAACTCCTGTAATTCAAAAGCTGCGTATGGCTCAAATTCGAGCTGTAATGGTAACGGGTAAGTTTAATTTAGTTAACCGGACTAAATTTGTAAAGCACGTAGAATAGAATCACTTTTGTAGTTGAGCGTATATAATTTTTTTTTAAAATTTTTTAGTAGTTACTTTTGTCTGCAGTAAATCTTTTAAATTTGTTTATATTAGTAAGTTTTCTCTTAGTGTTGCTATACAGGTTATCGTAGCTTCATATATTAGAAATGTTGAAAAGGAATCTCTCAATCTGAAGAGCAACTGTGGTACCTTGTTGGTTATATGCTTCTTTTTATTTATTTCATTTCTCATTGTGTTAAGTACCAGGGTGAGTCGTATGTTCGTAGCGTGTTCATGGGTAATGTTCAGCACCCGGCTCCCCCTGTACCACAGACGCCTGTTCGGCGAAGTACATCCCATCACACTGTATAGTCCTTTTCCAACGTTCCATAAGTAGCACAAGTCTCTGACGATACCAGACTTAAGCAAAGAACTCATAATTCCCGGTTTCACATCATCCACGAAATGGAATTGTGTCATGAAACGAAACAGATGAAAATCGGATAGCAAAAGGTCGGGAATGTAGGAGTATATGGTAAAACTTCCACGCCATTCATGCCCGCAATTTTCTGACGGACTCTTCTTGACCTGTGGCATGGAGCGTTGTCAAATTGGAGGAGAAGACGCTTTCGGTGCACCAGTGCTGGATAACGACGGCGAACAATGTCGTATACCCGTTGCAGCTGTTCAACATACAATGTTCCATCTACGGCACGGCCATGTGGAACGAACTCCCAGTGCATGGGACCCTCGAAATTTCACCACGCAAACGCATAGTCTTCTCTTCAAAACGCCCTCTTCGAACCACAGGCTGCGCCTCGGTACCTGGTCGAAACGATTGTTTCCCCGGTGTCAGGATAATGAAAAATCCACTTTTCATCATTCGTGATGATCCTCCGCCAAAACCTGTCATCATTGGGGTTTCGAAGCAGTTTTTCACACAGAGTCAAACGTTGTTAAGCTTAAACTGAAGTCAACTTATGGGGAACCATTCTCGGTTGCCTGGAGCGAAAACCAACTTGATGCAGATGATGAACGACACTGGTTTGTGATGACTGGACCTCATTTGCCAGCTGTTGGGTACTGGCTCCTGGGTTTCTTTCCACAGCGTTTAGGTCGTCATCGATATCCGTCGTCACAGGTCATTCACACTTGGGTTTGTCATCGAAGCTGGTGTCACCAGCCCGAAAATGTTGAAACCACTTTCTAGCTGTGGACAGTACCTTCACCTTCTACGACACAAATTTCCTTGACTGCTGCTGCTGCATCCAGCTCCTTTTTCCAGTAATGGCGCAGGAGCATACGACACACAAGTTTCTCCTCAGCCATTGTCCTGTCAACTATATATTCAATGAGTAGTTCCTCCCACACCGTTAGTGCTGTGATAAGAAAGACACGTGACACGCGTTCTGCTACCACCACCTTCAACTGTTCTACATGTTGCACATGGTTTTCCGCATCGATTGAGCGGGGCCACCCAACGCTACGAACATATGACTCACCCTGGTATATTTATAACGCTCATGTATTTAATCAATGTCTCTTGTATGTGGGGAATGTCTGGAAAAGACGAATGGTATTTTAAATAGCTGAGTTACTATTATGTAGTAATATTTGTTTTACAGTAGAAATCAGAGCTCCTTCGTAGTTATATTTTTGGGCACGCGTCTTCGAGTTTAATTCCCGACGGGAGCTAATATGGATCGGATCCCACATTGAGATGTCGCTCCAGGTCTCGATGATGAAAGGGACTCTAAATTCCAGTCCAACCAACCAAAAAATAAAGATCAAGAAATGGACAATTAAGTTCAATGGATTCTAAACAAATCGACTAATTTCAGCACTCTATAAGCAAGCAACCTAATGATACTCAATATGGAAACATTTTGTTAAATTAGCATAATATTTCATCTGTTGAGCTACAGGAATAATCAGTGATGTTTGGGAAAAATCAATTAAACATAAAATACAAGTAAAAATTTTACAATATTATTAACATATACTGGGGAAAAATATGTCCAAAAATGACATGTATCAATCAATAAATCTCACTGCGCGCAAAAAAAAGAAAAAAAAACGTGGGTGAGTGTAAATCTCCATGCGTAGTTTTCGAGAAAATCTACAAGAACTTATTTTTTTGCAAAAGCTAAAAATTGATGCTGTACGATAACCATGCTGCGTATTAAAATTAAACTGGTACTGTAGTGTACCTTCATCAAGCTTTCCATTATGATGCTAGCAGAACAACAGTATACAGTATGATTAATAAGGTATAGCCCAAAATTATTGTTAACTTAAAAATTTTAATTTTGTTTAACTCTAATATTGTGTAAAAATGATATATTGATAGAAGACATCGAGTAAACAAAATGGCTTCCTTGGGGCGTAAATTCCCATGCTTAGTTTTCAAGAAATCGGTAAAAACTAATTTTTATGTCACTAGGAAGTATTTGATCATTGCCAACAATAATTAATAGTCTACTGAAAAAGCGTTTCTGAATGTACTGTATATGTAAACGAAATAACACTATTACGTAGCTGTTTTTAATAAAAGTAATTATTTTGTACTTATTGGACAGGGGCGGATCCAAGGGGGACGATGGGGGCAATCCTCCCCCCAGAAGAGGAAACTTTCTTATTTTATATATAAATAAAACGCATTCCAGAGTTTGGAGCTGTTAAAAGTAGCTCTAAGTAGCAGTATTACAGATCTAAGTAGCAGATGAAATGTATTCTTGAGACGCTTAATTGACTGCAGAAAATCACTGGTTCCTATCTACCATTTTTACTCTATAACGATCAACGTTAAAAGTGGAAGTGGTTGATTTCTTCCATTTTCGGTTTTAAGTAGGTAGATTAAAGTGGGGATTGTATATATTCTTGGGACATTTAATTGATTAGAGAAAATCGCTTCTTGTTATCTATGACGATTTTCATTGTGTGGTGATCAAGTCAAAACCGGAAGTGGTTGATTTCTGCCACCACTTGTAGTATATTTCTAGGAATTATAGAAGCCGAAGGAGCCATAGGAACTTGTAGTATATTTCCAACACTTCCAGTGTTAGTAGAGAGTTAAAAATGGGTATAAAATATATCTTTGGGACGCTTAATTCATTGAAAAAAAAAAAAAAAAGCTTCTCGCTATATTATCCCTTTTCTATATAGTAATCAATGTTAAAACTAGAAATAGTGTATTACTACCACTTCTGGTTTGAATATCGCCTGCAGAAACGAACTAAGTTCCTAAATTTTCTCCTTCTATATCCTGACCATATTTGATAATGATACAACAAATAGCTCCTGAGATTTATTTGTCTTCCGGGTGGACAGAATAAATATATAAAGAAGTTTTAGTAAACCAAACTCCTTAAAAATTACAAGTTCAGTGAGTATATTTAAGTTAGAGAAAATGTTGCACTCGAAATGTTTATTCAGAGATTCGTTTAAAAAGGAAATGAAATCATATGGATTCTATCTTTGGAATTTGATACGATGAATAAAATTTAGTGTATGGAAAAATGTTTAATCCTAGTAATTAATTATGCGCGCGCGCGCGAGAGAGAGAGAGAGAGATTAGAGTTGTGTTAATCCCTAATTTCATTACTTTTATAGGTGCCGTGTGTAAATAATGTTGGGTACATGCTTTTGTCCTTTTGTTTGTTGAAGTTTAATGTTCATCACTGAAACTGTATGAGACATGCAGATTAAGGTGGAGTCCAAACCACTGTGATGCGTTCAAAATGCTATTGCTCTCTCACCGAGAATCGAATCGGGACAACCTTCATTGAAGACGCACATGATAGCTACTGGCTACGTGCTTTTGAATCAGATATTATGCTGTTTTTATTCCATTATTGATACATTATGGATATTGCTGAATATATGAACAAACGGGATAATAAACTTTATTAATAAAGCATACAAAGAAGTTGATTCAGTCTCACTATCAGATGATTCAGGTTCATATTCACTTATTTCTTTTCTTTGTTACTGCCTTCGCACAAAGTATGGTCTTCTGTGCCGTCAAATGCATTTCAAGTCGAACACGTCGTAAACCCACGACCAACCATTTCTATCGCGTCTCTACAAATCCACTGCAGTTAGAAGAAAATCGACTGATTTGGCAATGCCAAATCTATACAATTTCAAAAACTTACTTGTGGCTGTTTCTGGCGCCATTTTCGGAATTTTCTCCTATTGCGTCGGTGAAAAGAATCGTGTACTACCGATCGTGTTAAAGATATCGATTCTAAATCGAAGCCATTTTCAATAGGTCGGCTTACAATTAGGTAAATACGGATGCATACGAAACTTTACAGTGCTATATGTATTTATACGAATAGCAAGATCGAGAAGTTTAATATGCATAGGACACGTCTTTCGAATGGAAACTACACGTGGGATAAGTAGGAGTCGCGATTGGGAAATACGTGGAAAGGCAACTTTGAATGGACCTTTTGGAAGTTAGAGGATAATATGTCTGGATCTTTCGGAAATGGGTAACATCTTTCTGGATTAGCATGACACAGGATACATTCCGACGGTGAGCTTTTGTTTTATGACGATAATTGTCTCGGATTCTTAAGTATTGTGCGTTCTAATATATTTGTGCAGACGGCAAGATTGCGAATTAATTACCTTGTGTTCAAGTGACGGCAGACATACAAGAATGTTGCCAGAGATATTGTTTTTATGTGAAATTTGTTGCATATGCACTAGATTTTCTAGAAGGAGAAAGGGTAAGTTGAATCTAATGAAATTTATATGAAAGATATTGGGTTCATACTTTTAAATAATTTTACATTGAATGTGTAAAACTATTTAACATGGAATCAAATATTAAACCATCCAGATGGCTGCTATGTTCTATGTAACGAAAGAATTTAGCTTTGTTCACAAGTTAAATTACAAAATTTACAAAGGTGTATACACTGTTACTAGAGAATATTTGTCAACCTTTTATTTTTTGACAAATTCCAGATGTAAGGTTGTGCCTTTGAATCTGTCAGATTTTAAGGGAGTACTGTCTTATGAAAGAAAATAAGGTCCTATACTCATCCGTATGTTCATATGATGTAATAAAATCAATCTATGTAATAAAAGATTAGGTCAAAATCCTCCCAAGTTTGAATTTTAGCAGTGTTATACCCGTGCAGAGCTCAACATGAACCGTCCAAATTTACAGAAGTATATACCGAAGTCCTAGAGAACAGTTACGAATTTTTATTTAAATTTGAATTTTTTTTTTTTTTTTAACCTACAGAAGGAAACAATATGGACTACCCAAGACTTACATAAGTGTAGTTAATCCTATAATAATTTATAGTTTTAACAATTTCCAAAATTTAAGGTTGGCCCAATGTAGGGTGTATTATAATACCCTTGCCTATTTGATTTGATTTTAACGTCCCTTTCAGCAACGAGGCTATATGAGATGTGAACCAACAGCTTACGTGGGATCCGAATCTCATATACTCCTGCCGAGGATCGAATCCAGGTCTTTCACCCCAATGGCCATTGCACTATTTAAGAGAAGAAACAAATACACTCATATACTATCATCTGTTGCAGCAAACTGTTATCTTAGTGGATCTTGTGACACTACATTCAAAATCCCACGTCACGCAAATTCAAATTTCCCACCAAAGTAATAAATGTTACTTATGTGTGTTTTAAGCCATATGCTTTTATCGTAGAAAGATACGATGTGATCTTACTAAATTATAGAGGTATTGACAGTTCCCAACTTTAATGTAGGCCAACGCACACACCCCTCCCAAAATTTAAGAAGGATGCATCATTGTACTTATGTGTTATGAAAGATAATCGATTCATGTACTAAACTATATGGGTATATAACGTGATAAAGGCTCATCAAAGAAGACAAATTAAGACCAAACCACCCAAATTCTATTTTTTGGGAGTTTCTTACCCGTAGAAGGAGACAAGCCCTACATAGGGGTACATAGGAGACAAGCCCTAGAGAACATTTATTAAATTTTGTTTTTTTGACAATTCCTAAATTTAAAAAGTGATTCTATGTATCCCTCCCAAAATTTAAGAGGTGTGCATCATTGTATACATCTCTTAAATGAAAGAAAATGGAAATGAAATCTTTCAGTTTTACGTCTCACGATTAAGCCGTGTAGGCTAAAGGGGACGGTGATGAAATAGTGGGATGAAAAAGTGAGAGGAAACAGAACACCGAAAAAGGCAACGTACACTGTGTTTGTCCACCACAAAGTCCATTTGGGGCGAGCTGAGATCGAATCAAATATTCCACGCATCAGAGATGAACGCTGTACCACTGAGCCATCACGGACCCGAAAGAAAATAGAGTCCTATACAAAATTGTTTAACCGTATAACATGGGGCCTCATCTTAGGGGAAAAAGAAATAGGTCAAAAACCTTCCAAATTTGAATTTTTCGCGGTTTCTGACCCATAAAAGGGAATGAGGTAGACCAATCAAACTTACAGAGTTACGTAGCCAGGTTCTATACTACTATCATACCAAATTTTTAAATTTGGCCACTTCTAAAATTTAATTGGGGTGATTCTATGCATCCATCCCAAAATTTGGGGTCACCAAAGTACTCCTGTCAAAATTCAGAGGGCATCGACCCCCCGCCCTGAGACGTCATACCACCTAATCAGATCAGATTATGTCCATGGGGTCATCAATTATGCGAAAAATTGAAAATCTCATGAGCTGTCTTAAGTCAGGAAGAGATATTCAGTATGTAAATTCCTCATTGATAAAAAAACGGATGTGTGAAATTTATCGTTTTTTCAGTCATGAAATTATTTTGGTTAGTGTCCCACGGTTATGCCTTTTCGGCTGAAGGAAACGTACGTATGAAAGTGAATGATTGTGAAATTAAATTTTTGTGCTCTCCCATCGGGAATCAAATCCGAGACTACGTGCACCAATGGCACACGTTATAATCTCTAGACCAGCGGAGAAGGCCAACGAAAAGAACATTGAGATGAGAATATAAGAACATGATAGGTATTCTTAAAAAAATAATGACAGCAAGTCTAGGTCGGTTTGATCGACATGGCTCTGGTATTGAAATCATACTAAACAAAGTGAAGTATAATAACTGAAGTAGGGGTTTAATTTGTGAAATAAGGGACATTGTGCGGATAGCGAAGTTCAGAATGTATGCTTACAGTTGAAAGCACAATCAAGTTTATAGAGAAATATAATTTGAGGTTGAAGTAAGCTAATGGTTAAGTCATAGTAAGTACGCGATAATATTTTATTACCTACAACTAACCTATGTTAATCTGAAATAATTTGTTGATTGATATTCTGACTTTCCTGTGTACTTTTGGGAGATAAAGATAATACAGTTTGGTACTACATTGTTTGTAGTAGTGGTGCTTTTGAGCCTTGGGAATTCAGATATGTATGTTTGCATGTATATTAAGATTGAGAAGGTATATTCGGCGAAGCAAATAAACAGAACATAAAAATATGTAATGAATGTAATGAGTGACTATAGCTTTATACATTGCTTAAGTTGTAACTATCTTGGTGGCTTGTTACATGTACAGCTACCACGTATTTGCCGTTCTTGTGGTTGGAAGTTTAATAACATTCGGTCTAGAAGAGTAACTTTTTAAAATGATAGTTGACGAGTATCAAGTCAAGTAGATACAAGTTAAAAAAAAAAAAAAAAGTTTTAATGTATAACTTGCCACTCATTTGCACGTTGTTAATTTGTAGGTGACAACATTCTTACTGCAATTAGTGTTGCTAGAGATTGTGGTATGGTATTGCCATTCGACAGAGTTATTCATGTGAAAGGTTTTAACACAGACGAAAAACAACCACCAAGGATCGAATTCCACTTGGTCGAATCTGCTCGTCCGCTACTATCAAACAACAGTGAAATGGTAAGTATCATAGTCTCATCATTTTACTTTGACCGTACTAGGTAAATTGAAATATTTAGATATAAACAGTTATTTCGAGTTAAATGTAGTGCTTTCGTCGATGTGGCCAGCACTTTCCATTAACTTTATCTATATCTTTTGACTGCATTCATGACAACTGGGAAATGATGACTGATCAACAAGGGAAATTATTGTATGCAGCTTTAAGCATA
Source organism: Thermobia domestica (assembly GCF_964235325.1). Taxonomy (NCBI): domain Eukaryota; kingdom Metazoa; phylum Arthropoda; class Insecta; order Zygentoma; family Lepismatidae; genus Thermobia; species Thermobia domestica. Next base: position 92,000,783 of record NC_137468.1, read on the forward strand.
CAAAGAAGGAGATGAACGCGCTTCAGGTTATTTACTATTGGAAACAATTAACAGAACAAATTGAGTGAGATTTCTATAGAAACAAGGGAAATATTACATCGGTTTTGAACACAATAGTAAGTACCAGGGTGAGTCGAAATAAACGTCGTCTTAATAAAAGTCTTCGCTTGGGATAGGCCCTATAGTTTCTAAGCCAGGGCGTTTTGAAACGCGATATTTCGAATTTTCTATACTTCATAACTCTGAAAGGAGACGTTTTTCGACCCATGTTTATTAGAACTTTTTTCTTTCATCTTGTATAAGGAACCGCCTCCCAAAGTTTTTCGGTGGAGTTACCTACCACCCTGTATATATATATATATATATATATATATATATATATATATATATACTATGTGATCAAAAGTATCCGGACATGTGGCTGAAAATGACTTACAAGTTCGTGGCACTCTCCATCGGTACTGCTGGAATTCAATATGGTGTTGCCCACCCTTAGTCTTGATGACAGCTTCCACTCTTGCAGGCATACTTTCAATCAGGTGCTGGAGGGTTTCTTGGGGAATGGCAGCCCATTCTTCACGGAGTGCTGAACTGAGGAGAGGTATCGATGTAGGTTGGTGAGGCCTGGCACGAATTCGGCGTCCCAAAACATTCCAAAGGTGTTCTATAGGATTCAAGTCAGGACTCTATGCAGGCCAGTCCATAACAGAAAGGATATGGTCGTGTAACCACTCCGCCACAGGCCGTGCAGTATGAACAGGTGCTCGATCGTGCTGAAATAGATGCAATCGCCATCCCCGCATTGTTCTTCAACACTGAGAAGCAAGGTGCTTAAAACATCAATGTAGGCTTGCGCTGTGAAAGTGCTACACAAAACAACAAGGGGTGTAAGCCCCCTCCAAGAAAAAAAAAAGACCACACCATAACACCACCACCTCCGAATTTTACTGTTGGCAATACACACGCTGACAGATGACATTCACCGGGCATTCTCCATACTGACACCCTGCCATCGGATCGCCACATTGTGTACCGCGATTCGTCACTCCGTACAATGCTTTTCCACTCTTCAATCGTCCAATGTTTACGCCCCTTACACCAAGCGAGGCGTCGTTTGGCATTTACCTGCGTGATGTGTGGCTTATGAGCAGCCGCTCGACCATGAAATTCAGGTTTTCTCATCTCACGCCTAACTGTCATAGTACTTGGAGTGGATCCTAATACAGTTTGGAATTCCTGTGTGATGGTCTGGAATTCCATCCTATGGTCTGGAAACGTCTGCCTATTACATTTTACACCCTCTTCAACTGTCGACGGTCTCTGTCAGGTCAACAGACGAGACCAGCCTGTACACTTTTGTGCTGTACGTGTCCCTTCACGTTTCCACTTCACTATCACATCAGGCACAGTGGACCTAGGGATGTTTAGGAGTGTGGAAATCTCGCGTACAGACTTCTAACACAAGTGACACCCAATCACCTGACCACGTTCGAAGTCCGTGCGTTCCGCGGAGCGCCCCATTCTGCTTTCTCACGATGTCTAATGACTACTGAGGTCGCTGATAATGAGTACCTGGCAGTAGGTGGCAACACAATGCACCTAATATGAAAAACGTATGTTTTTGGGGGTGTCCGTATACTTTTGATCACATAATGTATATATAAAATCAAATATCAAACTTACACAATATATATTTATATGATTAATAATATTCATATCCATGGATATGCGGAAATGCTCGTTAACATACAAATCAAACAGCTTGTATTTCGCTAACTGTTCTTTAAAAAAATGTCTGTGACGAATGGCTTTATATATGAAGTTTCTCTATATAATGTTTTTACACGGACAGATATTTTTCAACGAAATTATTCTGACGGAATGCTACAGCTATTATTTACCTAATTTTGATACTTGTACTTAATTATTATACATCTTGATTGTTACTGTCTTAAGTTAAGACGAGTACTGGCTACAGATGCCATGCAAAGGATATTTTAATAACTCTAGAATCATCATTGAAATTAGTTTCCTTTCTCGATTACGATATTTGTTTATAAGTGATTTTCTTCCTTTCTTTCTTTTTAATAAACATTTATCTGTACAATCCCAAAATGATGCTCTTATTGATAGTAAAATAAAAAAATTTAAATTGTCCTTCATACATCAAAACATGCTCTCTAACAATCGTACTACTCCAAGTTTACACCTGAAACAAAACGCATAATTTTTTTTCTAATGCCCTATCGCATAATTGTTAAAATTAAAATAAATTAATATATTGAGATTTGCTCGGTTGAAATTAGTTAACGTATGTCTGGCTAGCACAGGGTTGACTCTTTACTGACATTATAAGGTGCCTGTGTTAGTCAAGCATTTTTCTTATCTAGCTATACTAATAAAGCTATATAATAATCGCATAATAATTCTATCGCATAATAAAACCGTGTAACGTAGGTTCCTGTCACCACGGCATGGCGCGTCCTCAGGTTGCGGATCGAGAAGAAGGCCTCTAGATATAGATGTTAGCTGCGAATATACTGAATAAGCAATCGCGGATAGCCGACTAGGAGTGGTCCTCCAGCCTGGGGGTTTGGGTAGGGCTAACAACCTCATCCTGTTAAAAAAAAAAAAAAAAAAAAAAAAAAAAAAAAAAAAAAAACCTTGTTCAGAAATATTTACAAAAGCCTCGGACAAGGACTGATAACTTGGCACGACCTCAGCAAAAGAAAATGGACATGAGATTTGGAACATGGAATATTAGGAGTCTTTATAGGGCAGGTGCGTTAAAATCCGTAACGAGTAGGAGATCAGGAAGTTAGGTGGGATGGAAATGGATCTATGAATTCCGGAAATTTTACGTTCTTTTACGGGGAAGGAAATAAAAATCACCAGTTAGGAACAGGGTTTTTCGTTCATGAACGTATATTACCAGCAATTAAACGGGTTGAATTTGTTACTGACAGACTTTCTTTTATTACTCTTAAGGGACGCTGGTGCGATATTATTGTTTTAAATGTAAATGCCCCAACTGAAGATAAGGATGACGATATAAAAGATAGTTTTTACGAAGAAATGGAACGGATATTTGACCAACTCCCGCGAGACCATATGAAAATTCTATTAGGGGATTTCAATGCGAAGGTAGGACGAGAGGATATTTTCAAACCGATTATAGGGAACGAAAGTCTGCATAAGGAAATTAATGACAACGGTGTTAGACTCGTGAACTTTGCAACATCCAAAAACCTAATCGTGAAGAGTACAAAATTCCCACATCGCGACATTCATAAATACACTTGGACATCACCAGACGGGAAAACACATAATCAAATTGATCACGTTTTAGTAGATAGAAGAAGGCAATCTAGCATAATTGATATCCGGTCGTTTAGAGGGGCTGATTGTAACACTGACCACTACCTGGTAGCAGCGATAATACGAGAGAGGTTATCGTTGAATAAAGTAATATTCATTGTCCGAAAACGGAGAGATTCAATTTAAAGAAATTAAAAGAGAGCCAGGTAAGAGAGGAATACCAGATTGAAGTTTCGAATAGATTCACGGTTTTAGAAGATTCGGAGTGCACTAGTGTTAAGGATACCTGGATTGAAATTAGAGATAGCATTAAAATTTCAGCAAAAGAAAAATTGGGACACGCGGAAATACGTAGGAACAAACCATGGTTCGACCAGGAATGCATAAAACTAGCAGAGAAGAGAAAACAAGCAAAATTACGCTGGCTACAAAATCCGAATGAAATAACTACACAAAATTTCGCAGATATCAGGTGGGAAACTTCCAAAACTTTTAGAACAAAGAAACGCGATTTTCTAAAAGCTAAAATTAAGGAACTTGAAGATAATAGCAAAAATAAAAACATCCGGGACATATATAAGGGAATTAACGAATTTAAGAAAGGCTATCAACCTCGTGCTTATATATTAAAGAAATCTGACGGTACAATTCTCACTGACACGGATAGCATCTTAAATAGATGGAAAGATTTCTTTGACGATTTGCTTAACACGCAACCAAAAACTAATGTGCGTGAAGGGAAAGAAATAAACACCGCAGAACCGTATATTCCAGAACCCAACCGAATAGAAGTAGAAACCACTATAAAGAAATTAAAGAAACACAAATCTCCGGGTGTAGATGAAATTCCGGCTGAGTTAATTTTAGCTGGAGGCGAAAAATTGTGGAACAAGATACACAAACTCATTCTCTTTATCTGGAACAAGGAAGAATTGCTACAAGAGTGGAAAGAATCAATCATTGTTCCAATTCACAAGAAAGGCGACAAAACTGACTGTAATAATTATCGAGGCATTTCTCTTCTGTCAACATCCTATAAAATCCTTTGAAATATTCTATTAGCAAGACTGACCCCATACGCAGATGAAATTATTGGATATTATCAGTGCGGATTTAGACGAAATCGATCAACTATCGACCAAATATTTACCATTCGCCAAATACTCGAAAAAAAAGTGGGAATACAATACCCCGGTACATCAACTATTTATTGATTTTAGAAAGGCGTACGACTCGGTTAGGAGAGAAACATTATACAACGTTCTTACAGAACTTGGAATACCGAGAAAGCTAATTAGATTAATTAAGATATGTTTAAATGAATCCCAAAGTAAAGTCCGGGTAGGAAAATTTTTGTCCATGAGCTTTTGCGTCGAAAATGGCCTGAAACAAGGAGATGCGTTGTCGCCATTATTATTTAACTTCGTTCTGGAATACGCTATATGGAAAATCAAAGATAGCAACCAGGGCCTACAATTGAACGGTATTCACCAGGTTATGGCATATGCTGATGATGTAAATTTAATAGGGGATGATAGGAGAACAATAGAAAGAAATGCAGATATCTTATTAAACGCTTGTAGGGACATGGGTTTAGAAGTAAATGCAGAGAAAACTAAATACATAAAGTGCGTCGGGACCGGAATACAGCAAATTATGGATGCGTTAAAATATTAAATAATACTTTTGATAAAGTGGATAGTTTCAAATATCTAGGATCAATATTAACAGAGGAAAATTATATTCAAGAAGAAATTAAATGTCGATTAAAAGCAGGGAATTCGTGTTACTATTCGGTTCAAAATCTCTTGTCGTCGCGAATTCTGTCGAGGAATTTGAAGCTTAAAATATACAAAACGATAATCATACCTGTTGTTTTGTATGGCTGCGAAACATGGTCACTTACTCTGAGGGAAGAACATGAACTGAAAGTATTTGAGAACAAGATCCTGAGACGAATATTCGGACCCAAGAGGAATGGGAATGGGGAATGGCGGAAACTTCATAACGAGGAACTACATAATTTATATGGTTTACCCAACATTGTTAGGATCGTCAAGTCTAGGAGGCTTAGGTGGGCAGGTCATGTAGCTAGAATGGAAGAAAGTAGAAACGCTTTCTAAATCTTGACTGGAAGACCAATCGGAAAACGACCATTAGGAAAACCTAGGCGCAGATGGGAGGACAATATTAAGATGGATCTGGCAGAGATTGGAATACAAAGTAGAAACTGGATGCAGTTAGCTAAGGATAGAAGTCAGTGGAGAGCTTTTGGGAACGCGGCATTGAACCTCCGGGTTCCATAGGCCATAGAGTTAGTTTAGTTAGTTAGCTATACTAATAAAACGTGAAGTCAATCAAGAATAAATATGTGTGTGTGTGTATGTCGACTATGAACGAGCACTATACTCATGTGTGTGATAAGTTAAAAAAGTTGAAGTAAATCTTCCCTTCGCTAGCAAAACGCTAAACTTCTAAAGAAAACGGCATTTCTTTCTTTACAACTGCAAAATTTAAAATGTACTCTGTGATTTTTGTGCTTTGTTGTGGCTGGACTCTAAAAAGTTAATTACTCGGCTTAAGTAATGTCCCAATTTCTCTACCTATGTGAAAATGAAGGATTTGACAAGTCCCACTGAAGATCAAAAGTAACTTAATCCAATATCGATTATCTGTGCGTGATGCAGATAAGATTTCTAGGCTTTCGAGGCTAGTGTAAGAACACTAGGATGTTCTTAACACTTTTCCTTTAAGTCATTTTGTTTCCTTTGTAATCGTCATGGATATTCCACATGAAGAAAGGTTTACAGAGCTCCGCGTAAACAGGTGACTTGTATGTACCGCTAGGGAAAAGATGTAGGGTTTATTTTTAAAAATATCTATGTATCGTTATAAGTAAAGAATGATCTTATATATACAGTATTTAATTTGTTAAACATAGCAACTGTCACAGCCTGTCACGGTGTATAGTGGCTGTGATTGCAGCAAAAGAAGGCTTCACACTGCACTGATTTAATAAGGTTAAATTTAGCAAGGCAAGCTGTTGTACAGATCTGAAATTATCATTTTTATGTAGTAATATAGAGAATCATATTATAAGGTCTACCGGAAAGTTCTATCTGTTTTGCAGCTCCTATGAATTCGAGGTTATTTTTCAGCTTGACAATTATTTTATTGTTTCACATAATTTTCCTGCCGTTCACAATCTTTTCCCATCTGGATTGCAGTGTTCCAATCCCTCTTCTCTAGAGTGTCGCATCTTATAGAACCTATTGCCTAAAAACTGTCACAGCAGTTTTCATCATCTGCCCCTCCTTCCCTGCTTCCTTCATTTAAGAAATGTTGATGATTCAGAAAAAGGTGGTGGTCTGTGGGAGAAATATCAGGTGAACGTAACTTAAAATTTCCCGTCCAAATTCCGTTATTTTCTTCTGGATTGTTAAAGAAATATGAGGTTTTGCATTATTATGCGATAGAATGACACCCTTCCTGTTCTACAGTTGTCCATTTGTCTTTAATTTTTGCATTGAAGGCTTGAAACTGAGAGCAGTACTAGTCAGAATTAATTATCTCGTTTGGTTTTAGTAGCTTGTAGAGAATTGGTTCTCTCACATCCACCATATTGGCAGCAATTTCTTTTTTCGAGTTAAATCTTGTTTTGAAGTAGAGGGTACGGCTCATGCTGGTTGACAGTAAGTTCTTTTGCTAACCAGGGGCCGCGGTGGCTCAGTGGTAAAGCGTTCACCTCTGGTGCTTGGGGTCCCGGGTTCAAACCCTGCTCCCGCCAAGTGAACTTTGTGGTGGACAAACACCGTGTGCGTGGGTTTTCTCGGGGTTCTCCCGTTTCCTCCCACTTTCTTCATTCCACCATTTCATTCATCTCTCATCATCACCGTCTCCTTTAGCCTAACCAGCATAACCGTTGGACGTAAAACTCAAAAATTTCATTTCATTTCATTTCTTTTGCTAACCAAATTCTCATAGGTGGTCCATTTTTCATCATCAGTTACTAGACGGTCTAGAAATGGTTCATTTCTGTTGATTCTCCTCAGACAGTTCATGTGGAACCCATTCGGAGTACCTTTTCACTAATCCGAATTGCCTGATATGGTCAGAAAGTGATTGTTGACCAACACCAAGCTTCTATGCAATTTCTGATGTAGTGAGAAATGCATCTCAACATCAACAGTTACGAAAGGATGTCCACAGTGTTGTTCATCTTTAAGCATTAGATGTACGGTCAGATGCTGATCCCACCTCAAACATAACAGATTTAGTGGCATTCGTTGTATTGTCCCCGTGCTGGAACTCATACAGCATACGGTTACACAAATATATTATCTACAGACGCTTTCTGCGGCCACAGATCCCGTAAGAAATGTAGAAAAAATCCATTACTATTTTTAAAATCATTCAGTGTTCATACAATAAAAATACACGACATATGATATTAATGCAGAAATTATTCATATGGAAGGGAGTAGAATTTAATGTTGCAAAAACACACAGAACTTTTCGATATACCTTATATGTGGAATATCGTAGGAATGGACGTGTCTTGGCAGTGTTGTACTATATTAGTAAGGACCTTACGTAATTGTAAGGTAGTAATTTATTGTAATTTTACGGTAGATTTGTATGTCGCCATTTGTACAATTATGAAACAAAAATAAACTGCAGTTTGTTTTGAAAGCTCTTTACTCTTCTTTACATGTGTAGGATTGAAATACTAAGTGCCTATTGATTCCTCGTGCAGTCCTCTGTTTCTACAATGATGAGCGCTCTAGTAGTAAGCCATAATAAAAATGTCACCTGAAAAGACGTTATCAGACATTTTAAATACAAATTAAAAATTAAAACGTGCTTGTTTCTATGTATACAGATCGTTCGTTCTGTGGATTGTTCGTTTTGTATTTTGTTCGTGTGTTTCCGTTTTTATTCCTGTTTTTCCTAAGTAAACAATTATTAAAAGATCATTTTCGATGGAGTCATGTAGAATTATAATCTGTGAAAATATGTATTAAAATTTTGACAGAACAACTAAAACAAGCTATACCAAGAGCAGTGCTGCAGCAAGTAAAAACGAAATTACGTTGTTTTAACATCTTAATTAAATGACAATGAGGTTTTTGAAACAAAGATGGAAGAAATATTCGTAGATAAAATCATCTGGTTAAAATATTGAACAAAAAAGATTTAAAAAAAAATAGTTAAAAGTAAGGACACCAATTGAATATGGACGTGAAAGATTGCGTGAAATGGTAAGGAATGAAAAGGTGCATACCATCTCTAATTTTTTTCTGGAAAATTTGATATATAATCATCTTCACTTCAGTACTTGATTGCCTGTTCAAATTAAAAATTTTAATGTGTTTGATTTATTTGCAGGCACAAATTGCAGTTATGGTAGATGACTCACAATCAAATTTCCATTTCGCTGTAGATGGAAAATCATGGAGTGTCATACGGCATCATTTTCCCCGCCTAATTCCACATATAGTGACAAAGGGAACCGTCTTTGCTCGTATGGGTCCCGATCAAAAAACTCAGTTAGTTGATTCCTTACAAAACTTAGATTATATTGTTGGAATGTGTGGAGACGGTGCAAATGATTGTGGTGTAAGTATAAAATTTTAAGTTAATTTGTCTCAAAATTTATTTCTTTTTAGCGAAAATTTGAAAAGTAAAATTTATTTCTTCATTCAGTTCTTATACCAGATTTATTGCGAAATAAACATACTGAACAAAAATTATGAAATGTAAACATTTTTATTAAACATGTAATTATGAAATCAGCTGCCTTAAATATAGCTTGATTTATTAATTTTATTGTATTTATTTATTATGTTATGGATTTTGAAAATGGCTCACATTAGCTTTTTCTTGTTCAGTAAATGACATACTTAAATTTGCATTTATTGTGAAAATTTTTGTATTTTGTGTGTACGAGTAAGAAAAATTGAATTAATTTTGTTTAAATAAGTTGCCATTTAAAATCGTGTCATATTCATCAGAGATGATATCAGATTGCCTTTAGATACTATTTTCACGAAATCTCTTCAACCCACCATCAGTATTTCAAGAAGAAATCTCAGAAAGAAATCTATCTCAGTGTATCACATGTTGAAGACGTTAAGAATCATATGCATGAACTTAAAAAGTCACGGCAATTCCGCAGACGAACAAAGCAGAATTCATGTTTACTGTGACTTTGTAGTAATCTTTAAGTGAATAGAAATTTGTGCTATCCAAAGTGAGACACATACAGATGTTGTTTCTTATCTATAGTGACAATATTTACAAATGATAGTAGCTTCACCTAGCGCGAAATGAATGACATCACCGGTTTGTAGATATATTGAACCTTAGTTTATCTGTGACAGGTCTGGTAAAAATTAGTTGATTTTTTAGTTTAGCGTCCCTTTTAGGCTATATGAAGGTAAACATTTGTGTTAACAGATGCCTCTGAAGATCAACATCTAATGGAAAGGTTACATAACGGCGCTTTCCGATTCCAAATACTGTTATTGTGCCATAATCGAGATATACAGGGAACGTGAATTCACTATGTCGAAGAAGAGCATAGTACGTATGTTAAAAGGAATAGGAAATGCGACGAGTGGAACTGTTCCTATATGGGAAATAACAAGACAATCCTCGTCCTGCTACGAGCCGTAAATCAGCTACACTCCGAAAAATGCAGACTCTTGTCACAGGTAAGAACGCGAGTACACAAAGAGGTATTACAACATCCTGCAAGGCAATACTAAAATTCTTCGAGAGCTGTGGTTGAAGAAACTTCGAAAAACACATGTGCAGAAACTAGGGTTAATGCACATTGCAGAATATTGCATTAATTTCAACGACTCTACGAGCACTATTTATCGGGTGACAGGTGGAAACACTGGATGAGGCATATGTGTACCTCAAAAAAATAATTGGAGTAGGCCACGTGTAGTTTTCCAGAGAGAACATAGTGTTCAGGACTTCCGAAGATGGTACAGTCGATGTAGGGAAAGTTGTGGCAAGTAGTTTATGACCGTTACTAGTTTCTGTCACAATGGGATTAAAACATACACCTTTGCCGCTAAAAATGCCACGGACAATTCCAACTATTGCCGAACTAATGTCATAACACCAATTTATTATCATGTCATCTGTTGTGTATATGGGAGGGACAGATCGCGTAAGACAAGACAATCAGCCTTACTTTTCGTTCGATGGTTCTCTTCCTTCAACAAATTACTGCAAAGAAAAGAAAAGAAAAAACTTTTTCTTTTTCTTTTCTTTTCTTTCTTTTTGAAGAAACTAGTATCCATGCCATTCCTTTCACCCATATTCCAATAAAATCTCTGGATAACTCAGCAATGCACTTGCTTCTTCGGTGTTCCTAAACAATCCTTGATACAGCGGGGATCCCGCACATTCACGGCCTGTGGGAATTCTGTGAAGAGGATTGGTTTCAATTGAACATATCTGTTGTGTCTGGAAATACAGCCCAGAATGCAGGGTCACCAAATAGAGCATTATTAGTGGTGATGACATGGAATTTCGTAAGGTAGATATATCTCAAAATGATCATTATAGATAAGAAACAACCTTTGCATGTATCGTATTACAGAAGTTCAATTATACTGTATAATTATGTTTACTTTAAACTTCGTAGTATCTTAAAGCGAATAAATGTTCTTGTTTCGAAACTAAGATATTCGTATTTCGAAGACAATTAACTACATAGTTTCTGTTTATATATTTGCCTTTGTTTATGTGATAAGAAGACATCTAATTTTAAAATACATAACTATTTTTAATCAAACCCATGTTATGCAGAATATTTCACTTATTTACAATACATTAGATAAGCATATTCAATGATTATTATTTCAGGCACTGAAAGCAGCTCATATTGGTATATCTCTTTCCGAAACGGAAGCTTCCGTTGCTGCACCTTTCACTTCGAAAATCCCTAACATTACTTGTGTTCCAAGTGTTATTCAGGAAGGACGTTGTTCCCTTGTTACAAGTTTTGGAGTATTTAAGTACATGGCTTTGTACAGTATTGTACAGTTTGTGACTGTTCTTATACTTTACACAGTAAGTATTATTTAAATTGTAAGTACCGTGTGAAATATATAAAATTTTTAACGTCGAATATCTGTACCCTATAGGCTGACAAAGACGGTGAAGGATACATATGAATATTGAAATAGTTAATAGAATAAGAAAGTGATGGTACTGTGAAAAAACCAATACAGCGATGCCGGTTCATCACCACGACCTAAAGTCAAACTTGCACTATGGTAGCATAAAGTAACTACAACGCTTTATATTTGATATCTGAACTTAAAATATCTAACATCCTATATGATTATACTAAGTAATAAGATAATCCTATTCTCGTTATTGACATTCTACATGTATTTAGTTACTTGAAACACAAACCAGAAGCTACTTAAAATTATATTTACGAGATAAATTTGAGTACTTCGTTTGTAGTAACTAACGTACTAGCCACATGCCACCAAACTAACAAGTTCCCTGGCCAGCCAGAATCCTTTGTGAGCTGTATCACAATATAGCTGAAGGTGTACTATTGTATTTTGTTATTTATTTTATTTTTATCAAAAAGCATGAGTGTATTATAGTTTTATAAACTCATAATAAACTAAATGGATAACACCAATTTTCAAGCGGTAACAACCCTTCCAGCATCTACATCGCAAAGAACAAAATATCAAAATGCGCTTGCTGTATGCTGCTGCAACAGTAAATGTTCATTCTTTCAACGATTTTTTCTTTGCTTTTAAGGCAGTTAGAATCTTATCAAGCGTGAGACATTAAATATTGTATCCAATTTTTGTGCTGTATCCAACATGATTTCCAAAACGAAGTTTGGCACGTTATAAAATTTTATGCATCATCGCATTTTAAGCTGTTAGTTGTTCAGATTTTTACTGTTTTCACTACTAACAATATGCCTAATGATTTTTAATGTTATAAGTAGAGCGTTCACCTCTGGTGCATGGGGTCCCGGGTTTCAAACCCTGCTCCCGCCAAATGAACTTTGTAGTGGACAAACGCCGTGTGCGTGGGTTTTCTCGGAGTTCTCCCGTTTCCTCCCACTTTCTTCATTCCACCATTTCATTCATTCCTCATCATCACCGTCTCCTTTAGCTTAATCGGCATAACCGTGGGACGTAAAACTCAAAAATTCCATTCTATTCCATTTTATGATTTTTAATATTATAAGAAAATATTAATGCAGCAGTTGTTTTATAGGCGTTACAGCCAGTAAACATGATAAAAAATATTTTCATTGTAAAAACACATTCTGATAAATCATGTCTAATTTCGACAACAAGCATCTTCAATATTTTCTTTTAATGCATTTCATCTTTTGCGTTTGTTACCATGAAAGCTAGGTATATATTTAAAATATTATTTAATCGTTAAAATACCCATTTAGAAAATACGACACTTCTTTATTTTCCAGCGACAAACGAATCTGGGTAACATGCAGTTCCTGTACATTGATCTCGTAATCACTACAAGTTTAGCCGTAGTCATGGGAAGAACTGAAGCATCAGAAAAACTTGTGCCAAAACGTCCGGTGGGAAGCCTTGTTTCTCCCGTTGTTGTTGTGCCAATCCTCTTGCAGATAATTATCACGGCAGCTATTCAGCTTGCTGCTTTTTACTTCCTTACAATGCAATCGTGGTGAGTATTCGTAGTTTATTATTATTATTATATCTTTGTTGTTACTGATTGAATTTTATCATGAATCGTGAATTAGTATCATAGGTTGTTTGATTGTCTGTTATTGTGGTTGCTGGTTGTTCATTTTTCCAATCTCATCTACTTCCTAATGTGTTTGGCGCATTGTGTTGACGAAATCCAAATTCCTCATTGTACGCGTGAACTACTACCAGCACTACTACTTTCTATTTTAGACAATTATAATATATGCGAAAATGTATAAGAAAAATATTGTATTCGAATTTACCATTATTATGCAATTGTTTTATATGAAACGGTGTTTTTGACGACGAACTGTGCAGTGTTTAGGTAGGAATATGACGTCACATGAAAAGTGAAAAACAGTCAGCTTGCGTTATACGAGAATGTATTTGCACTTTATTTATTTATTTATTTATTTATTTATTTATTTATTTATTTATTTATTTATTTATTTATTTGTTTTGTTTTTGTTTGTTTGTTTGGTTGGTTGGTTGGTTTTGTCATTACTCTTAAACGACTATTGACGTTCTACTTGCAATACTAATTATCTCGCAAAAAGTGAACGCTGATATACTTAAGGTGGATCACCACCCAGAAGTCAATACATATTTTAGCTCATTCACTTAATTACTGCACAATGAAACGTTACACATTATAAATATTGTACTGTAATATAGAGTTATGTTTCAGCTATAACACAAGATACTGATTCATTTGGTTGAGACTTCTGATATCGAAAAATATAACAAATAAAAGAAAATATTTGATTAGTTTTACAATGAGCACACAAGATGGCATTCACTGTTAGATCTTACTAGAAGTGCTCGGTTTTATGAAATGTTTATTTATGTGTGTAAAGTATTTTAGAGTAACGATCTTATTACAAAATAGATATATTGTTTGACCGTTTTCCATATTATGTTTCACATTTTATTTAAATATTAATTTACGTTAAAGGAAATAGATTTTGATAAGAAACTTGCGTAGAACGCCATAATGAGTTGTTGCCAAATTTGAACGTTTACTGTGGTAGTCATAATAAGAAAATTCCTGGATTTTAGCGTTGCAGTTTGAGAAGCGGAACTTAGCTGTGAACTGCGGGAAAGATCGAAAACTAATTTCTCCAGTAATTATCGAAACAGAATTCCATCATTACTTCCTTTATTATCTGGCGTCAGTAACACTCAACACTATCTGGCAACGCTGCACTATTCAAGCAGCGTTTAGCATAGTGATCAACCTTAATTAAAATACGTAATTATCATCATCGTAGGTATTCCGCCATTATTGGCAAGTCACTTGCTGCAACTTAGGAGCTTTCTTGCTCCACAGTCTTCAGCTAACCTCTTCACGTATGATTTTTCTGTTTTGATATCGTCCATCAATTGTAGCGTCCTTCATCCCTCCTCCTCTTTCCTGCCACCATACCCTCTAGCACGTCCCTCATGATATAGTTCGTTCTTAGCCAATGTCCCAACCATTTCTCTTCCTCTTCTCAATAATATTTAAAATTGTTCTTTCCTCCCCCACCATTTCTAACACCCATTCATTTGTTCTTCGCTCGACCCAGCCAATGTTTTTTTTTCATTCTTCTTCACACCCACATTTCAAAAGCTTCCAACAGTTTCTATCATTTTTGAGTAAGGATCATGTGTTTACTCCATACAGTGCATGAAGCATTTTATGAGTCTTTTTCTCAACTTTATTCAGTGTTCCACAAAAGAGACTTGTCTTGTTCCATAAAATAGACTTGTCTTCCTCCTACAGGCTTCTTTCGCCATTCCTATGCTTGCTTTCATTTCACGTTCGCACTTCATATCATCACTAATAATACTGCCCAGATATCGAAAACTAGTCACCTGTTCTATTTTCTCCCCTCCTACGTCTATATTTGACACCGACCGCTTCGTTCCAGTCAGTATTTATTTTGTCTTTCTAACATTTACTTTATCCCATATTCTTCATAGCCCTTCCTCAAGTTTTCTGACATCTTATTGATTTTTCTATTCAGATTCCGCAACAAGCGCCATATCATCCTGCAAACCGTATATATACCTAATCATTCTACCTCCTACTGAAATGCCATCATCATTATATTCTTTTTCACTGTCTCTTCTAAATAGATATTAAATAATGTTAGCAATAGACAGCATCACTGTCGAACTCTCCTTCCAGTTACACACTCCTCTGTCATTTTCTCCCCTGTTCTAACACTTACTTGTTGGTTCATATATAAGTTTCTTATGAGTCTTCGATCTTTCCATTCTAACTCAACCTTCTTTCGAACTCCCAACAACAATTACCAATCCACGTGATCAAAAGCCTTTTCTAGATCAATAAATATCATATACCTCTTTCCTTTTCTCTATAAACCTTTTACTGATCACCCTTAATAATGCAGTTGCATCTCTTGTGCCCTTACCTCTGCTGAACCCGAACTGTTCGTCGTCAACTTCATTTGTTCTTCCATACGACATTTTGTTCAGTATTCGAAGCAAGAGTTTTACTGCATGCGATATAATAGTTCTAGAATTCTTACATCTTTCTGGATTCGATTTCTTAGCCGTCGGTACCATGGTCATCTTCAGGAAGTCTTTTAGGCACTTTCCTGTTTCATATATTTCACTGCAGAGTCGGAACAGTTCTTTCTTGCCCTAGTCTTCCATGTTCTTAATAAATTCGATTGGTACATTATCTATCCCAGTTGCCTTTCCATTCCTAATTTCGGACATAGCTTTTTCAAACTCATCCCGAAGAATACTAAACCCTTTATTATCTCACGTACTTCGTTTTCTGCTTTAACATCTAGGCCACAAGATCTATCCCTGCTCTCATATAAGTCCTCAACATATTCTTTTCATCTTCCTAAGACTTCACTTCTTTAGCAGACTATCTTCCCATTCTTATTTTCTATTGTCATCGTAATACCCCCCTCGTTTCCTCCGAAGTTCCATAGATTCCACTTCCCTGTACATTTCCTCATATTTCGCAACTCTTTCTAATTCTTCTGTGTCCTCTCATTTTCTTTTGTAAAACTCTTCCTTTGCTCTCTCTGTTAGTAACTCTTTGTTTAACTTTCTGTACATCTTTTTGCCCTCTTCTGTATTAACATGTTTCCACGTTTTTTCCCCCTCATTTTCTGCAACATCTGTTTTGTAACCTATGGTTTCTTAACCGTTTTGTGTTCGCGGCAACCTACTACTTCTTCTGCAGTTTGCTTCATGTAAATTTTAATACAATCCCACCGTCTAATATCTACACGTACCCTTTCCTCGTTTTCCAACTTTTCAGAATACAATAACATATCGCCTACTCTTCTGCCTACATTTTTCAGTTGAATATCCACTTCTGCTAGCACAAGGTATGATCAGAGAAAAGATCGGCCGCGGAAAGAGTCTTCGCGTTCTTCAAGATATTCTTATACCTGTCCTAAATCATAATCATAACACAGTATTTGTTCTTGCGAGTCATTTTAACACATACATGGAACATTTAACAGATGATGGAAGTTATATGTTCCTCCATTTATCATATAAAGGATGATGAAAGTTGTTAAAGAACTGTTTGTATTTTTAGCCTCTTAGAATGCAACTTCCGTGAAAATTGAATTATTTTTCTATGTCTTCATGAGTGCCACTTTCAGATACTTCACACTACACTACTGTCTGAGTACTGTCGGTTTATTCTTTTATTTGTCTATAGTAGAACTTACATTCGCTACAAGAATTCCCATTCGTCTGGCAGTGCTGACAGCACATGTATAGTCAAATCATTAGTAGACTGATATGCTAAAATTTCATTATCATGTTGCTGATGATATCACGGTAAAGTAAAATTTTCGAAAATATTAATAAGGCAATTACGTTTTTTTTGGTGTAGAGCGGTGGTTTCCAACTGGTGTGTCGCACAGTCCCCTAAGATGTGTGGCGAAATTTTAGAATTCAAAAATCATGAAGTATTAATAATGTTAAAATCTATTTAGAGACAGATTGTAGCAGTGAACGCCTTCAGCGGTAGCAACAATGCTTAGTACTACATTAATAAGAATGAAGTACGTGTGTCACGATGTCATGGGTGTTCAGTGAAGTGTGTCGTCAGTCAAAAAAGATTGGAAACCAGTGTTTTAGAGAACAAGTTCTTAGACTTCGTTTATTATATTTTATTAGATTATAACGAAATCGTAATACATCTTTTAAACAACCCTCGTATATGGAAGAGCACTTCTTAGAATCACCGCGCAGCAGGACAAAATTCCTGGAATTACCATGCTGCGAAGTTTCTCGTTCACAAGTTTTTATGTGTGTGTGTAGTTGATCGCCCACTTCTCTCTTCGTACGGCCTAATTTGGAAAAAGAATTCGGTTCAGCTTAGTTTTTCCCCACCTCTTTGCAAGCTGAATTGCGAGACTAAAAGGCAGAAGCGGGCTATATGCTATAATTTGCATATTTTGTGAAAAATAATGTTTATTCATATTGCCAAGTCTTTAAATGTGATTAATATTCTTTCAATAATCTGGTAATTAATCAATTAATTTTTATTTGTGAAGAAACTCCCTAAAAACTAAATGTTTTGTGGGAACTACCTTTCATTCTCATAGTGTATTCATACGCCTTCATTGTGTAAGGGAACACTGACGCTCAGACAAAGCGCGGACAGTGAGATTTTGGAACTTAAAGGCATCCCCTGTCCTTTCTTACTATTCTCACTCCGTAACTGGTGTAGAGTCTTCAAATGTTTCATACTAAGATATAAAAGTTAGTAGTGTGTTTTGAAGTGGGAATATGAAGCCGAGAGGAGAACGATGACCGTAATAGTTGTCTTCGATCAACTCCACTCTTAATCCAGTGTGCACAGATGTAGTAGTATGTTTAATGAGACATTTCCAGTTTAAAATTTATATAACAAAAAGCAATGTGAAGCAAGTTTGATTGAAGTAAGCGATCGTAACACCTGCCTGTAGCAGAATCGCCATCTACAAGGAAACACTATCCAAAGAAGAAAGAAACCGGAAGTTCTCACCATGACAGAATAAGTGGATTGTGTTTACATTTTAATCATCAATTCTTCATACCGAAATCATGTGCGTAACGCGGACAGTGCGACCGGTAATTACAATCGCGCGCGGATCTCGACCGTAATAGTTGACCAAGGATTAAATAATAATACCCACTTAGTGCCAACTTGTAGTGTAAAATTATATTTGTGTTTGCAAGCTATAAATATCATAATAAATCGATCATTTCCACTTTAATCAATTTTCCTTTAGTCATATTGAAGTAAATATACAGAGTAAAAGTGAACCAAGTTAAATCCATCAAATGATATGCATGGTGTTATTGATGTGCTTATTATGTGATTTATCGTCTATTTAATATTAAAATGTGTTCGTAATGATTTATTGATCAACAGGCCTCAGGTAAGATTTGAATAGAATTATGTGAATTTTACATTGATTTGAGTGTTGTTCAGTTAATGTAGTATAGTACAACATTGCGCTTGCTTGCTGGACAAACATTGAGTGATCAAGTTAAATACATTTTAATTCTGTGAGTTTTTCCCCGAGGTTATGAGAGACATGATCATTACCCGAGCCAAGGTTATTTGAGACAATTGAACAAGGAAGTTTAATGTTCATCCGTAACTATACCGAGTGGCCTCGTCAGTGACGATGGTACACGGGGGATAAACCATTATCATCTCCATGTTTTGATATTTTCGCACCTGAACACATTGGCTCGAATCCCAGATTTTAGTTTAACTTGACACCGAACCCGAAGTACCGTTATACCTTTTTTTCTGACTCATCTAGAGTTTAGTTTGTGTTTTAGTAAGTTTAAGTATTTTTCCGCTTGAACGGATTTCCAATGTTCTAAAAGATACTTCTTCGAAGGTAAAATTGTTTTCATTATGAAGTACGATAATATAAATGTATTTATGTTTCAGGTTCGAGCCAATTGATCCTGACCCAGATGAAGAGATAGTTATTTGTTGGGAAAACACTGTTGTGTTTTGTATAAGTTCGTATCAGTACCTGATATTAGCAGCTGTATTCTCCAAAGGAAAACCATATAGGAAACCTTTTTATACAAATGGTAAGATTTATTAGAGGAACATATGAGAGAGAGAGAGAGAGAGAGAGAGAGAGAATGAGAATGAATGAATGAGTGAGAGAGAGAATGTGTGTGTGTGTATCAGTCAGTTTAGTAAACCCCTATTTTTTCTATTACCAAATACTTTTAAGTATAAAAATAATACCCATAAGTAGAAACCAAGTTAAATCACGCTGAGTTTAAATGATATGTTATCTTCCGCTGGGAAGCACTAGATCCATAGTTACGGTCTCATATGGTACAGCTTTCTAGTATCTCACGCCACCTGTCGAAATAAGCAGTTTACATTTTCTTGTTATTTTAGTACTTTATAACTTACGTAAATTGTAAATCACACTTGAAAGCCAAAATTAAATGTTATGTAGTGAGTGATCAAATATACTGTCGTAATGTTAACTCAGGTTTAACTTCTATATTTCATGAAAAGTTATTACTATAATCAGTGTCTTGAGTGACAGAAAAGACATGAATGTAATCTATCTTGGTTTTTCTCAGATCCTTTTATTATATGAAACCAAGAATTAATTTTGTGAGATTTAAATTATAATTAGAAATACAATATTCATTGTGATTTCTTCGAGGAAGGTGATTTTAGTACTAATTGTAATGTATGATAAGATACAATGTTAGTTTTACATGTGTTAAATGAAGTTGCTTTAACTGTGTTTTTTCCTTCTTTTTTCAGTTTTGTTTCTCCTAACTTTAATTGCCCTAGTTCTGTGTACCACTCTGATAATGATATTTCCTATTGAGCCTGTGGCTAGTTTCTTTGAAGTCATGGAATATTCGTGGAAATGGCAAAAAGTTAGCTTTCGATTGTCATTGCTTGCTCTACCAGTCATAAATCTATGTTTATCTCTGTTTGTTGAGGTAAGTAAGTCAGTGAATAAAATGTCATTCGTATAAAAAATATTATTTGTTAGCTGTTACTTATTAATTATTCTCTTAATGTCATAGAAGTATAGTAAATAAAGGGACTCTTTTCTTTTAAAAATCAGTTGCTCACACACTAAGTAAGTTTTCTTATACGTAATGTTGAATAAAAACTTCAAGGATATAAAAACTACTAAAATTAGAAAGAGTACGTATTGGACACATTATTAAATGTCGAAATTGAGACACCTCGAAAAACATACTTGTATAGATATTATTATACGATGGTAATTATAGAAGTCTTTGAGGCCTTCTGCGTAGCAGACGTTAGGTATTACCGATATCCGGTTTCAACTCCTTCACCATTTCACTTTGTAAAATTATAGATGTAAGTTCTGTTTTAAAATTCAAACTAATATCGTCAGATGAATCCCTACGTGGCCAGACAATCTTATTGATGTTTGTGGTTCGTAGACTCTTCCGCATACATGCACCGATTCCCCAATTTAATCTGAATGTTCTCTCCCGGCAAGTCACTTATTGCAACTTGTCTGAAATGCCCAATCAAGCTATAGATAATTAATTCCGATGGTGTATTCCTGACATTGAAATGAGAACGAAAAGCTCATTAGGTCAGAATAATTCACCCTTAATTTTAAAAATGCAAGTCACACAATTTCCGTTAGTTATACATGAATTTTCCTTCTCGACATTTCTAGACGTCTAGTCTACTTCATGTATTAGAAAGATATCAGAAAAATGAATTACTTAAAACATTTTTCTTCGATCTGAAAGAAATCCTAAATTAACATGGTTAATGCCAACGTTATTCTTTGCTATAACCTCATCGAGATTTATAGTTTAGCCTGCATAAAAATGTTACGAGATCTCTTTACAAAATCCTAATTTCTATCTGTGGGAGACCCGGGTTTGATTCCCTGCGGGAACTCATGTGGTTCGGATTCCACGTTAATCAGTAGGTCCACGTCTCATATAGCCTCACGGCTGAACTGGACGCTAAGCTAAAATCAACTCAACTCAACTAATTTCTGTCTTTTTGTCCTCTTCAAACCGCAGTTTATATTATTTCAGATGTAGATAGTAAGTACGTATATATTTTCATTTTTTATAATTTGTCCATTCAGAAGTTTGTATGTAAATCTTTGTTCACAGTAAAATGTATTTTTCCTTTGAGATGTTCAATTATTCGTATCGTTATAATTATACTATTAATTTTTTTTAAAATTTATTTCAGATGGTTATAGCAGATAGTTGGTGCCTTAAAAAATGTGGTCATTGTGTTACAAGGAAGACTAAACCCAAAAATAAATACAAAATAATAGACAGACAAATTGCAGAAGATACAAGCTGGTTAAAAATTGGAGAGGCCATTTATTCTGATGCGGTTATATGACATATCATTTCACCTTCAACGATCAACATTCCATTTTTAGTGTAGCCTTTCATTTTAAACCTTTAAGCAATAAGTAAAGTTCCTTTAGTTCTTAATTTAAATAAGTTAAAATATTAATTTGCTAGTTAATAATGAGTGGCTGAGATTCAAGTTACATATAAGTTTGCTGAATAAGTAAAAATATTTTTGAGCATGAATAAATAAATCCATAATAACTAGTGATAATGAGTTGATATTAGTTTAATACGTTGTAACACATCGTTTTATATTGTAAAGTTTATTGAGTGGCATACCATAGTTTTTAAGTGTTACTTCAACAGGGATTTTTCATGAGAACATTCAGTGATTCTTGTATAAAATTCAGTTACTCGTTCAGAAGTTGATAAGCAGCACATAACAGGGTATACATCGTAACAATTTGTAATCCTTCCAAAACATGTAGACCGAAAATGGTGTTAAGTAGTAACGTATTTACTTCGTAAGCTGCAAGTCAAGAAACAAAACAGATTCATTTAATATTTATTTCACCAAATGAACTCAGTACCTCTCAGCGGCATAACATGGGGATACTTTGCTTGCCTCAAAACCAAAAACTGTCGACTTTGAGTGTCAAAGTTAGTTATTGGTTTTCCTCAATCCCACCGAACAAATCTCTCTCTCTCTTTGTCTCTCAAACTTTAGACAGGGGAAGTTTCAAATTGCAAACCCAAAAGTTGACGTGAAGTTAAATTTAAGTTGTCAGAATGATAGTAAAATAATTATGACTGTTTTACTTCTTTGTTTTCCTTATACAGGTACTAAAAACATATGAGAGACACATTTAACGTAGATAACGGAATAAAATTATTATATCATCCCATGATATAATTTTTGCACTTTGCTGAGAGAGAAGAAAGTGTAATTGTTAATAATTGGACCAGAACTAATAAATCGGACTAAGCGTTGACAGTGGGAGCCCTAGGAAGTTGACTTTTTTAGAAAAAGGGTACCCATTTCAAAAATCAGTCAATTGTTTGATGTGGAAAATAATCCACTTATTATGTTAAGGGTAACAGTTATTTAAAATTTTGAGTTTAGTAGTCGTTTCTGCTTGATTTGTTCTATAAATAATACTTTGCTACTTCCCAACACTTCGTTCTTGTTATGTTGTACGATAAACCTGTTTACAAAGCAAGAACATTTTTAAAAATATACATAAAAATCGCTAAAATGTACTTTTAAAATTCTCATTCATTTCAATAGCCAGACTTACAAGGTAAAAAATTAATCAACTAGAACAGGCCCGGTGGCTCAGTTGCCCGAGTGCTCCCTGTGATGCGTGAGATCACTGGTTCGATCCTGGCTTGCGCCAAGTTGGTTTTGTAATGGTCAAACTGTGTGTATGTGGGTTTTCTCGAAGACATCCCGTTTTCTCCTGCTTTCGTCATTTCACCATTTCATTCATTATCATAAAGAGCGTCTCCCCTATCCTCGCTGTATAATTACAAAACGTTAAACTAGAAATTTCATATCAATCACTTAGATAAGTTTTTTTTTATCTCTCTCGGAAATCTCAGGCCCGAGTGTTGAATGCTTGCTTACTGAAAAACAGTCGAAGTTCATGGCAGAAATCATTAGCGTTTTCAGAAGATTATGAAAAAAAAAAATGATATAGAGAGGCATTCCTTAACAATAATTAACTTCTCTCTCTCTCTCAAAAAAAAAAAAAAAAAACTACCGTATTTACTCGCGTAATTTTCGCACTTTTTTAGACGAAAAAGTTGTTTTGAAACAAGGGTGCGTAAATTATGCGGAAAAAAAATTAGCCACATCAGTCAACATCATCTAATTTTTTTCCCCAGTCAAAATAACACGAAAATACCGGTACACATTTTCTTTGTAGCAAGAATTGACAACAAACAACTAATTCTAAATTTGTAGAAAAATAACATTAAAAAATTGATTAAGAAGTCATGTAGTTTCTTACCTTAGAAATCACTGTCAAATCCTCGCGTGCGCAAATTACGCGAGGAAAATAAAATATACAGAAAATGCCCTTCAAAATTGGGATGCGAAAATTAGGCGCGTATTTACGGTATCTATTTTAGATCATTGTAATTTATAGTGTGATCCGCAGTCCCTGAAGGACTCTTACTTACCAGTGTCGATATTCAGAAGGTGTTTCATGATTAGCGTATTTTATAATAGTTGTCCAATCCAGAAAAGTACTGTATATTGTAGCATATTATTTTTTTTTTTTTAAAAAAAAAATTGCAATCTCTTGTGAAGTATGAAAATATATTATAAACACTAGCAAATGCCCCCTTGTTACTGCTGGAAATATATTGCGTTCATCTTGTTCGTTTCATCTTTCATGTAGAATTTGTCTGAACTCGGAAGTCTCGCACAAAATTCGAACGCCTCATAAGACATGTTACTGAACCATCCCCATAATCTTTTCTTGCATCCTAGATCAGACATCTAAAAACACTGAAACATCTGTTTAATTATTTTAAATGAAAAGTCTAAATACTAAAATTTCTTGTTTTTAATATATACATATATATAAACCGGCGTGTCACATTTTAAATAGTAGGTTCAAATATCAATATTTCGTTTCTCTAATACGTAAAGGCTTAAGGAGATATTTCTAGAGCTGGTAATAATAAAGCATCTTAGGAACTGCCTGAAATTCTCTAATCTGCTTTTATCTTTTATTAAAATTTTAAAATCCAATGCATACATTCGCACTGAAATACATTATATATACACAAAATAATAAAATCAAAGTACAATTGCACTTTGTAATACAGGTCTTTCTAGAAAAATAGTTTTATAGAGAGTGTCCCACATAAAACCGGGTACGACTCTCTGTCTATCTGCCTTTACGTAAAAGACATTTTACATTATTTCATATGTAAGTAAAAGAAAGTTAAGCATGTGTCACTATATTATTATATCTTATGCAAACGTCCTTTGTAAAACTTTCCGGTTTATAGCAAACGCTTGAAGTGTCATCCAACAACATGCAGGTATTTCTGTGCTTGTAATAAAATGTTCTGAGAAACATATTGTAATTCTTCAGGAGAGATGTTATTTATTTTGTTTGCAATGCTGTTTTTCAGTTGGTCTATCCCCTATGGGTTATTAGCGTATACATTATCTGTCAGAGCTACCTATAAAAAAATAATAAGATGTTAAGTCTGCTGATCGCGAAAGCCACAAGTTTTTGCTGACAAGCCTGTTTTCGGGAAACATTTCACTGATACGGGCCATACTCTGGTTAGATGCGTAGGCGATGGCACCATCCTGTTGGAAGACGCCATACTCATATTCATTTTCATTTTTTGTTAATTGTGCATAGATCGACTCAAATATCTGCAGATATTTTATGTGCTGATATGAAAGTGAGGAGTACCGGTTTCAAATGGGACACCCTGTATATAACGTTTTCATTTATTTTTCCTTCTTCTCTTCCTGTCTTCTTCTGACTCTTAGTTCCATTAACTATAGCTCTGTCTACCTTTTAATATTCATAGTTGCGTAAACTCAATAAAAATAAAAGGGTTGAATAATATTCGTAATTTAACAGCAATCAAACACTGTAAAATATACCACAAACCAAGTTAAGAAAAACAAAGCATAAATAATAATCCCTCATAATACCTTAAGGAATTCCGAGATATGGATATCTTATTATAGTAATTGCATTCCCAGTTTCCTTCTCTCTTTTACATCGAATTTCCAAAAAATATTTTTAGTGGTGTCTCATACTGCTGTTAAAACTCGAACAATGAATTCTTCGAATATTCGAGCAAAATTCGTTATTCGAATAATTAATCGGATATTAGTTGTTCGAATGTTGAAACGAATATTCGAATAATTTTAATAGCTTACGTCACAAATTCTATGTATTGTCTAAATTTCGGAAATGAAATGAAATTAAATCTTTCAGTTTTACGTCCACATTTATGATGAATGAAAAAACGGTGGAATGAATAAAGTGGAAGAAAATCCACTTGGCGCGAGCTGAGATCGAACCAGGGACCTCATGCACCAAAGGTGAACGCTCTACCACTGAGCTGCCGCAGCCCTTCTGAATTTCAAGTTTCTAGCTTAAGCAGTTTGGCCCAAGCATTGCTCAGTCAGTCAGAATTTCTTCTTTTATACACTGTATACAGATATCAGTCATTCCTGTTAAGAACCAACAATATCGTGGAGAGAATTGAAACAGAAAAAGTCAGTTTATTATTATTATTATTATTATTATTATTATTATTATTATTATTATTATTATTATTATTATTATTATTATTATTTAACATGGAGTCGGACTCCAACTATTCTTGCATAACAATTGAATGATTAACATTTTGTACAAAATGGTACATGGTACATTGAATATTAGAAACACTAATTATTGCACCCAGGCATTCACCCCGCTTGTAAACTGTGGGGTAAAATTGTGCTTAATCAGAAACCCTAGTTGTTTACATGTATTTCTTTTTTAAATTTGTCCACCAGCCACATACCCTATACCAAGCATGTTAAAGTTCGGTTTTCTACATGTAAAATACGTGAAATATAAAATTGTTTCCTCCAGATAATATAAATGCAGTATATTTAAGTAAGAAGTGCAAAGCGTGTGTTACGTTCTATTTTCTCCATATAAAATACATGAGGTATACAGTTGGTTTCTCCATATACTATACGTAGAGCAAATCCAACTAAGAGTCTAGTACATGGAATAAATCTAACTAAGAAGTGAAAAGAGAATGTTAATGTTCGATTTTCCTCCATGTGAAATACACTGGTTACAAAGGCGTTTCCTCCATATGGCGTACCTTACATGGAGTAAATCTAACTTCTTTATTCGTAGCTCTTAATCACTGGTAATAGTCAGATGTTGCTTCTCTATGTTTATTTATAAGAGTTATAAGCATGAAGACTGTGTTCATCATTTAATGACCTCCAGACTGGGTTTTACGCACCTTCGTACATTTTCACGTTATGAATTATTATTTAGCGATTATTTTCAGCTGTCACATTATCCCTAATTACCGATAATAGTAGGTACACATTTTGTTCCCAGATACTTCGTAAGAAGTAATGATACGTGTAGAAACAAGTTGCCCGAAGTTAAAACTCGATAACAAAATATCTCTCAGCAAAATGCAAAATCAATTTTTATTTTGAATTATGAATGTAAAGGAAATATGTATATACATTTGTTAAATAGATCGAGAGATGCCAGAACAGATAAAAGCGTCTTCACGTAGAATCTTGATCGCTCATAAATAAAAATGTTTGGCAAATATACACTCTAATTTCTAAATCAGCTAAGCATAATATGTAGACGACGAAATCAACTCATGTACTAGAAATAGTATATGAAAATCAAATGAGATTTTTTAGATGCATCTGTACGCTAGATGTATTTGTTTTAGTAATAAAATTAAGATTTGGAAGTATTGTTATTTTTATACTTAAGCCGTGTACATTATTAAATAACAATAATTGTGAATAAGCAGATTGTAATATCTTCTAGTATCATAATCACAATTCTTTATAATAATTTTGTCATTCATAGTATTAAGTGTAATTCTATATATTTTTATCTCAGAATTGTATATAGAATTTTATAAGTATGTTGAAGCATAATGTGAGATGTTTATAAATATTTGTCTGTTTGTATATATGCAGATTATGTAAATTTATATATGTACATATATACATATAACGTATTTGTATGAATGGAAAATAACAGCATAATATTTTCTGTTCAGTCTTCATTTTGTTTTTTTGTTGCTGGTAGTCTAATTGTTGCTAAGCTAAAAATGGAAAAAATATTGAACTATTAATGCAATTTTCCTTAGGTATGTGTCTTTGGATAGTATATTTTGTTTAAGTGTAAGCCTATGTTAAATCATGCAGCCTATGTATATTAAGATAATTTTGTTGCAATATAAATATCCATGTTTTCACCATCACAAAAAAGTGCTTTAGAAATCAGTATTTTAGAAGTTTTATTTTACAGTAATTTACGTGTGGTTCCGAATCAGTTAAAAATAAAGAACAATGTTTTTAAACCATGGTGGAGCGAAAGTGTGATCATTGTTGGAACTACGAGTATTGACCGTAACTCAAAAGTGTGAATCATGATACAAGGTAAAGAAGTTGAAACACCTTTAAAAATTGTACGAGTAAACAGAGCTGGGTGCCTGCATGTTTCTCTCAACTTCGCAGCTTGAAATATTTTCCTGACAGTAATTACTTACCGCACATTTTCACAGATTAAAAAAAAAATAAATAAATAAATAAATAAAATAAAATAAAAACTAATGAAACAGTGTAAAATGTATCTTGTAATCAGGAAAGAAGTTAGAAGATAGCTTGTGTACTATTCACAAAGGAATTGCCATCAAATCACAAAATGTGATAATTTTGGTTCTCTACAGAAAGTCATTGCCTCCATTCAGCTTTACTGGAGTGTTTAACTGAATCGTGTGTGTGATTATTTTTAAAATATCTGCCTCATACAATGAAGGAAGAAGTTCCGAAAATTTTAACTTTATACAAATACGAAATTTGTGTATCATATTTTAAAATCTTCCTGACGATGTCTGTGAGTTCATTTTCTTCATACGTGTACCTCTTAGCAAGCTTCATTTAAACGCTAAGATTTAAATTAGATTGAAAATTACTTTTACTATGATGTGTGTGCTATCATGAGTAAATATGAAACCCAGAGTTTTTTTGATACCTTGTTTTCAAGTCAATAAATCTGACAAGCAGATGATATACAATAAATGTATTATATAAAAAAATTGCATGATTTTAAAAAGGCTGTAGTGCTTAGTCTTTATTTTTGTTTCAGATGTGCAATTTAAAGATTTATTTATAGATATATTAATGCTCTAATATATTTAATAATTTATCTTGATCATATTTTAAATTTTTGATTTAAGTAAGTTCTAGTTAGTTAATTTATAATTAATTGTAATTAGCTGAATAATGGTTTCCTTAATTTATTTTTAATTAATTACTCTGATGACTGTTTCTTACAAGAAGCTGCTGTGCAGGTAATCCTTTGTATTATATCGGTTACTTACTGGTATATCATATTAGCGTTAGTGTAATCACCTTACATTCTTAAGAACATGCATACTTTTTGAAAGCAGTATATCAGTAGTACATTTAGTAACAAGAATTCACCCCTGTCTAGTTTAGATTACTGATTCAGCAGGCATGTATATGTATGAATTAACGTTTAAGTTGTGACCAACTTTCCTTCCAAGTTCGTTATGTTCCTTTGTTACTTCCAGTGTAAAAACGCCTCAGATCTATAATTAGAATTCGGTTAGTACATGCACAGTGAACCGAGATGAGAAAGTATGTCGAGAATGTTATTTAAATTTCTAGACAAACTCTCAAAATAATAATACAACCACAATTAACCTGAGGCACTGCTGTGTCCATGAATTGCTCTGACTGTTGCGATGCGGATGCGCACATTTAACTGAATGACAAGTGATCATTGTATTCTTCCCAATGCCATTCCTTCTGGTTTTCTTGTCTTACAGTTCACTGCTCCTTAGTTAAAAATGTTCATTCCTCTAGAATGAAGAACTATTCCAGGTGTTGCTTGGGATTTTTTTAAAGATGTACATAGATTTTTTAGAAGTTTTACACACTGATTTTGTTAGCTAGAACATTGTAGAGTGAGCTAGATTAGGTCTCAGACTTTCACTGCTTGAGAATGGATAATTTTGAGTACTATTTACCATATTTCGCATTAATAATTATAACTTACATAAACTCTTAATGACTATAACTTCTTCTGTTTGCTCACTATAACCTTTTTATTCACTCCATGCCCTAATCTGAATTTCCAAGGTGTCTTTCTGGTCGTTCTGGTCTGAGACTTCAGTAAAGTGATAAGCATCTCAGAAAATTGAAGAAAACTTAATTCAATTTTCCGTCTTGGAAGTTTCTTCTATTTTGCAATAGACGAATTCCAACAACCACCTCCTCTGAAAAAAAAAGAAAAAAAAGTCAGAATCTTATTCGTATCCGGTGCAGTAAATCTCTCTGGCCCATTTCAAAAATCATTCTTTGTTTTTAAGTAATGAGAAAAAAATACGGTTTTGTTAAAATTTCCTTGTAATCCAGTGCGAATCCCGAAACAACACAAGGGTTCCCTTATGGCTAAATAGTTTGCGTTTTCACTTTCCCAATGCAGGCGACTCGAATTTGATTTCCATATATATCGGGTCTATCAAAAGTCCATAGGTCAATTCTGTTACGAGTAAAGATATGGGAAAATGGAAAGAGAGGAAGGTTATTGGAAATCGGTGGATTTCGATATAAATGGTGAATTTGTTCCAATCATATCATCCGTTTGGGATCTATACTGGTAAGGTTTCTGTGTTAAATAAATAAATAAATAAATAAATAAAACAGCATTGCCAGTCCAGCAGGCTGTTCCCTTGGGCTCTCACCTTACAAACAATACCACATTGTTAAGAAAATGATTCGAAATGTTCTAGATTTCGTCACACAAGAATGTGTACGTTCCCCGTGTCAGTTTTTGCACCCTTTCGTTCCATTTGAACAGCCTGTTGAACTGGAAATGATGCTTTTCCATTTAACGTGGAGCATCTTATCAGTGTGGAGCCTAAACGGCTGGTGCGATTGGAAAAATTTCATAATACCACTTATTTCCAATAACTTTCGTCTCTTTCCATATTTTTCCTATCTTTACTCGTAACGGAGTTGCCTATAGCCCCATACTTTTGATACAGTCTGTATATAGCTTTGGTGGCAGGGTAAGTTGCAGGCTTATGTCTCATATAGCCTCTTATGATGAAAAAAAGGTGAATTCTCAACAAAAGCAAATCCACGAAATAACCCATGTTGAAAATTATTCGCGAAAGCTCCTCAATAGTAGCAACACTAATCCATTCAAAACTAAATCTGAACCAAGGCGAGTTCTCATTGCTAGGTAATCTAGGACGATAGCTGCACTACTAGTTCCTTAGACAACTAAGGGTTTGACTCCACCATATGGGTCATGCGCCTGCTGTGCTACGGTCGTGTCGTACACACTATATCAGACAGCCGTTATCAGTCTGTCTACTACACATCTCTTTCTCACACACGCATGCACATACACACACACAGGGAAAACAAATCCGGCTAAAACCAGTTTCAGCACAGGAAAACGAGGCATTTTCCAGAGTTTTCAGTAGAAATGGAATCTCTGCCGAGAGACAGGTAGTTCAAATGACGATCTAGTCACAGCCCATAGAGTAGTCTTCAGAGTAATCCAATCGACCTTAGCCAATGAGGAAAGGTGGCAGATTGCCTACAAGTAGAGTATAGCATAAATCTTCTGTGATATTCTGACTGATACAACGTTTATATTTAGTTGTTTTTGCGTTATGTTAAAAATATAATGGAAGTGGTAGATCAAATTTCATAATCGTATCATTATTATCTTTTTAGTTATAACCACTTACAATTTCTATTATCCAGATAGGGATAGTTGTCTTTGAGGACAGGCAGCTTCGCTGGAGTATAGTCTTAAGTTTGATTTTGGGTTTTTGTGTTTTTTACGTCTTTATGGAACACAGAGGTTACGAAGGACAGAACTACTATTAATGTGGGCCCCGGACTAAGATCAAGGTTTGAATCCAATGTAGTTAGCGAGTGCGACAGTATAGGCCATTCCCCACTGTAATACTTCACCTTCAAAAGCGCTGGATTACAGGACCACTCCACTTGTTCCGGATAGATCACTAAGAAATTGTTGACAAGGGAATTCTCTTCTATTTGCACTGCTGTGAGAATGAAAGACTAGAGAGTGTAGAGGTTTTATTTTTGTTGCTTAAAGAAATATGTATATTTGTGATGAATATTATGTAATATTTGCACTTACTATTGCTCTACATTGATGCAGCTTACAAATCGATCTTTAAAATTGATGTATTTGAACGACTTAGTAGAAGCATATATTGATTTTTGAGTTGCTAATGCGATTTCATTTACATTCTTTTACATGTGAAAAAAATGCCTAGTAATAAGTTTTCGTATTATACAATATAGATAGGTTCTTCTGTCTGACATAAATGTCTGGAATTCTTTCTCTAGTATTCTTTTTTATTTCTTCTACTTCCAATAGACAAGCCGTTCGAGGATTAAAAGCAAAGTGTTTCTCTTCAGGAGGTTCGTATTCTTAAGAGGTAGCCATTTTACAATTGGGGCTCATTCTGAATCACGCTTATTATTTTCAAAGACGCTTACGCTTACTAACCTCAATAAGGCTCGTGCTAGTTCAATCTAACACGCGCTCGCAAAGAGTTCGGGTTCACTACCTCAATAGGATTCGCGCTCCCTCGGGCTTTGGTTCAGGCTCTGATTCGCTGTCCCCTTACTGCGTTTGTGCTTAAGTATTGAGCTCGAGATCAATTGAGTCCAAAAGCCGAGTTCACAGTTTGGACATACGCATAGAGAAATCTCAGCGTGATCATATGAAAGTCAAAATCAACCAGTTGAGAATACTCAAAGAGCATTGCCAGAACGAACTTAAAAAAAGAGTTATTTTTTCGAAATTTATTTGAATTTGTATATTAAATTTGATTAAATTCAATAGATCAATAATTAATCAATAATTAATTACGCAATAATTATTGAATCAATAACTGGTATTGGTATTGAATCACTATTGGTGTTTATCAATACCAATATCATCTCTCTATGACTTACGGTTCCGAAATATGACTTCTTAAATCTCCCGAAATCGGAACTTTTTTGGGCAATATTTTGGGAACTGTAAAGGTGTCGCGAAAAATTCCATCACTTTCTCAGATATTTTTTGATACTCCATCGAATAGAGAGCTCAAAATTGAAAAATTCGCAAATAACACACACACACACACAAAGACATAGAAAATTCAGTAACGTTCATTGAAAATACTTCCATGAGTGTTTTCAGCACAAAATAACGAAGAAAATTACTGTAAATAGACACACTTAACTTGCAAGTTTCGAATGATTCCTCGACGGAATGCAGAAAGAATAAAAGAAAAAAAAATACTAGAGAAAAGGACCTTTTGCGACATTCAGAATTATATATAATTAACCATAAAATGTACATAGAATTAAGCCATTACTAAGAATTCCTTTTTGAAGATCTTGCATAATTATTTGTTCTACGCAGATAATTTTGCTTTTTGATGTTAGATGCATAATATTGATATAACTGGCAGAAAATGTAGGAACATATAAGTGTACTGAACTAAATACGTATATAAGGCTTTTAAATTAGTTAATGTAGTCTTTCATTTCTTAGTCTGCTTAGGAAGTTGTTTTTAGTATGTTAATGTAAATTAAATAAAACAAATATTTTTGTGTTTTGTAAAGGCCTGCTAGACGGGAACTATAGTGTCACAAGTGTATAATTTAGTTTAGTTATCTTGTTCAGCATATTTTAGCACTAAGTAATTAATTATTTTTACTGTATTAAGTATTCGTGTAGTTTTTTTTAACGCTTGAAGCGTTGTTAGTGTTAATGTACTCCTTACTAGATGAGAGAAATATTTATATTATTGAGATAGTAGGATGCTGTGTATTTTCCACATCATTTAAAGTTTTATGCAGGTGAAGTTGGTGTTTTAAATATTGTTTCACCTTTTAAAAGAAAATATAAGTATATATTTGTATTTGAGAAAACGTACAAAGTTAAACTTGTCATAAATATTTCTTTCAGAACTTCTTGGTATATCTATGAGTTTGGAATGTTTATAATAAGTTTTCCAAAGAAAATTGCCAAAGGATTATTTAAAACAACAATAAAAGTGTATATACTCCATCTAATATATTTTTAATGATATTTAAGTTGCTTTTTCTTGTTTCACATTACCAAAAAGGATTTCATGTATGAGTAGATATATTAAAGTAAATGAAGTCAGAGATCTATATTTCAGATTTTAAAATAATGCTTTATTAAGTTACATTCGCATTGTATTACAGGACAATATTTTAAGTAGATACGTGAAATAAGAACATTTTTTCAATACAACTTACTGAATCGAGTACTCAGATGTAAGTTTGTAACGTATTAAATAAACCATACAGTATATTTTCTAGACCTATGCTATTGATCAACTATCCATAGATCTCTCAATTTTTTTGTATCCAAGTATATTAACGTGCAAATAATCAGATTGAGTAATATAAAATTGTGCTGTAAAATTGTTGTATGTAACAGAAATATATCAAATTTTTGAAATATTAACAATAGCAATTTGAAATATTACAAATATTACCAATTCTATAGGTAAACTCAGTGGTAGAGCGTTCACCTCTGGTGCTTGGGGTCCCGGGTTCGATCCCAGCCCCCGCCAACTGAACTTTGTGGTGGACAAACACCGTGTGCGTGGGTTTTCTCGGGGCTCTCCCGTTTTCTCCCACTTTCTTCATTTCACCATTTTATTCATTTCTCATAATCACAGTCTCCTTTAGCCTAACCGGCATAACCGTGGGACGTAAAACTCACAGATTTCATTTCATTTCTATAGGTAAACGGCGCGCAGTGAAATTAGCGCTCCTTTACTCCCATAATATTACTGATGTAACTTATTTACACGCAATAGGCACCAATGCCCTTGAAAGTATTTTTTCTCCGACCCAGTTGCCAAGGCAAGTGCCTGACATATGGTAACTCTGTTATTATCATAGTTACAACAAAATGTGAGTGAGAAAACTGTCTCCAAATATTATGTTTTCATTCTAAAGTGAAGGAACTTTTTTAAATCGGACGAACCGTTTGTGCTGTGCACTCTTTATGCGCCCAATGTTAAATGAAATTGCAACGTTGCCATTTACCTGGACCCACAACATAAGTGAATGAAGTTACTGTTTGAAATGGGGAGTGGCCATCGACATGTTAGCTTAAAAGACAGTAACCTCATTTACTTAGGTTGTGAGTCCAGGTAAATGACAACGTTGCATTTGATTTAACATTGAGGGCATAAAGACTGTACTGCCAAAACGGCTCGTTCAATTAAAAAAAAAATCCTTCACTTTAGATTGAAAACATCATATTTGGAGACGGTTTTCCCTCTTACATTTTGTTATAATTCTGATAACAACAGAGTTACTCTATGTCAAGGGACTTTTAAGACACCCTATATATATATATATATACAGGGGGTTAATGAACTATACCGACAAACTGTAAGAGATGATTCCTCAGGTCAAAATAAGAGAAAAAAGTTCATATGCACCTGTGGGAGAAAAGTACATAGTTTCAGAGCAACGGCTGTCCAAAATCGCGAAAAAGCCAAATTTCAAGAGGTCCTATTTAGAATTCGAGAAACAGTGGATGGTGGTCCTTATTAGCGTAAAGGAAGTCATGCATATGCAGTCAGAAATTGCACGTTTCATTAATGTTCAATTGGTGCACAGACATTCCCTGCAGGGTGAAATTCCCAGACATGCCATCAACCAAATTTTGAGATACTATCTAACTTTATGATTGTTCCAAAGTAGGCAAACGATAAGTTTTGATAGCAGTGAACGCGGAATCCTTTGGCGCGATGTCGGAAGTGTTAAGGATCGTCAGCAGCACGGCCTCGTACTCGGGAAAACGCATGCTGCGATGTTTTCTCTCACGCTTATAAGTGAAGAAAATGTGAAATATACCGTGACGAAATGCATCGCATCACACGTTATTCGGAACACAAAAAAAGCATGGATCTGCCGGTTCCTAACATTTCTGACTTCCCTCGGAAGCATTGGATGTCCATTGTTGTCAAGGCTTACATCCTGCCTACTCTGGACGCTTCTTGAAATCAGGGTGTATCTGAAAATTCTATTGGGAGCATATCTGAGAATTACATCCTGTAGGGAATACCCTGTACACCTATTAAAATTTGATGAAATATGCACTTGGTGTATGCGTGGCTTCTTTTACGCTGATAACGACCACCATCCACAGTTTCTGAAATTCGAAATAGGGCCTGTTGAAATTTAAGTTTTCGAGATTTTGGACAGTCCTAGCTCTGAAATTATGCACTTTTCGCCATAGGTTCATATGAACTTTTTCTCTTATTTTGATGTGAGGAATTAGCTCTTACAGTTTGTGGGTATAGTTCATTAACACCCTGTATATATATATATATATATATATATATATATATATATATATATATATATATATATATATATATATATATATACAGATGAGACATTACTTGAACGTTCACATTTATGCTGCAAATAAAATGAAATTTTTCAGTTTAACGCCCACGACTATGTCTGTCAGGCTAAGGGAGACGATAATTAAGGCAAGTAAATGTTGGAAAAATTGGTGGAATGAAAATGTGGGAGGAAACGCGAACACACGAGAAAACCCGCGGAAACTATGTTGTCCACAACAAAATAATTTGGACGGGATCGAACCAGGGATCCCACGTACCAGAAGTGAGTGGTCTACAAATGAGCCACTATGCCTCCCTGTTTATGCACCAAGGCTAAGGAAGAGAGTGATAATGAGATGGATGATAGTGAAAAAAAAAAAAAAAAACAGGAAAACCCTGAGGAAACTCATGTACACATTGGGGACACGGTGGCTCAGTGGTAGAATCCTTAACTGGTTCGTGGGATCCCTGGATCGATCCTCTGCCAAGTAAGTTTGTAGTGGACAACATCGTATCCGGTTTTCTCGGAGTACTCCCATTTCCTCCCACTTTCTTGTTCCACCAATTCTTCCATCATCATTCTCTTGCCTTAATCATCGTCTCCCTTAACCTAAAGGACATAAACGTACGTTAAACTGAAATATTTCATTTCGTTTTCAAGTACACATTGTTTGTCTACTACAAAGCTCACTTGGCACTGTTTGGGATTTATCCAGGGATCCCATGCACCAGAGGTGAGTGGTCTATCATTGAGCCACCTTGGAACCCAGAAAATGAACTATGCAGTTCCCGCCTGCAGAAATAAATTTTGTAACCCCTATTTTTTTTAAAGGCACAATTCCGGGGCTTTACTATTACGCCACTCTTCTGCAGGGCTCGTCTTGTACCAAGTAATATCCCGATGGAGCCCACTTATATATTTTGATTTGTCTCCTTCTCCTCGGACATTTTCTGTAAGAGCCTACCTAAAAATGTGTACGTGTCACCTTCAAATTGACAAAAGTCAGAGAAAATGGAAGATTCGGGGAAAGGAAAGGTGTCAGATCTACTGATTTTGCAGATTATCTGTTGTTGAAACAGTCTGCTGCTCTGCTGTAAAAAAGTATGAAATCCAAATCATGTTTTTTTTTTCTTTCTAAGATAACTCATTTAAAAAATATTAATAATTAAAGTTATTTGTAGGCTTTCGTCAAGCAGAAAATTAATAGAAATGGCCATAAATTGGGAAATTACTTAATTTGATACTGAAATTACTCTGCGTGATAGAAGCATATTTCTAGGTAGGAAGAGTAACACGTATCACAGTTCCAACTGTTAGACATTTTCACTGTTAATTATGTTTATTTGGTGCCTATTGAGTTTTCCTTGGTTGAGTGCCATAGTGTAACGATTTTTGAAATCATAGAATTTGATGGAAAAATTAAGTAGCAAATTAAAGGTTAAACCAGTATGTAAGTACACTTTAGATTGGAGTTACATTCTTTGCGATGTCGACAGTTACTTCCCAAAATAGATTAAAAATTACTTGTATGACAATGAAAAATGTTGACGAAGAGATTGATATTAAATTTCATAACTAGGTGGAGATATGGGAGGAAAGACTGTCATAAATGTTAACTATATTATAATTTTGTGCATAGTTAACTGCTCTATTACTTCAGTTTTCATAATATACATATTTTTTGCCTTTTCATGGTAGAATTTCGTGATTTCACGACTGGTATATATGGCAATACTGGAAGAAAGGAAAGCTGTTAGCGCAAGAGAAAGCTAAGGCTAGTTTTAGACGGAAGCATTTATCGTAGCAGATGGCAGCCAAAAATCTTGGATAATATGCTATGGCATCAAAAGTATATGGTTCTTTTACACGGTAGCATTTTGATAAGCATCTTGTCGCGACGTAGCAAACAAAACACTGAAGAAGAGCGCAATTATGGCTCCGAAACTAAAAACAGATTTCTGGCGCTATTTCTTCTAAAGCCATTTCTCGCATATGCTTATTATGATACAACAAAGGACTTTTAACTTTGTACAAACAAGGATACTTCTCATATTTTTCAATCAGCATAATGATAATATTCCTACTCCAACACATTTTTCTTTACTACAGTTCAATTTCCCACACAAAACAAATAGCGTGGATATTTGGCACAAAACGTAGAGTGATTATTATAATAATATTATAATAATCACTCTACGGCACAAAATCTTTCGCTTCCTTTTAACACACCACGGCGCTGCAATCGGACCGTAAATGCTGGGAAATGCTACGAACTAGAGCATGTTCTATCGACAAGAAATGCCATAGGATATGCCATGGCATGGGAAATGCTATAGCATTTGCTACTTTACACGGTAGGATATCGATGATTGCTACGATAAATGCTTCCGTCTAAAACTAGCCTAACATACTATCGGTGTTATTAGCCGGTGTTAAGATGGTGACCATTTTTAACCCTTTTAAATTTTTGGTGCAAATTTTTAGGTACTAGGGTAGTGTGTTCATTATTCGATTTTAAAAAAAAGTACCAGTAAACTTTTTACTTAGTTTTTTTTTAACCTAGAGGCATTGTAGAACACGCCTTCTGGCATCAAGACACGAGGTGATGACGTCATAAGTTAAAAAATATTTTTGCTAAGCCTATTTTTATTATTTTAGGTGAGCTTACTTTTGCACCTAGAAGATTGAAATTTTGCACAGTCAGTCAGTGCACCGATTTGTATTTCTCAGATTTGTTTCAGATCTCTGCATTAACACAGGAGGGTCCAGAGAGGCAA
The DNA here is from genome assembly GCF_964235325.1 of Thermobia domestica. NCBI lineage: Eukaryota > Metazoa > Arthropoda > Insecta > Zygentoma > Lepismatidae > Thermobia > Thermobia domestica. The sequence goes on from NC_137468.1 coordinate 92,039,197, forward strand.
AAAGGTAACAAAAATGGATTTTTTTAAAAACAAAATCTCTTTTTCGCGATTTTCCCGCCTCAGATACATGATGGAGAATGTGAATTGTACCTTTGAAAGACTTCTATTCTAACTATGATCCTAGGATAAAGAAGAATGTCTCAGGAAATTTCCTATTTTATACGGGAATCTGGGCTATTGTGGGAATATTCTTAGCACATTGGTAAATATTTTTTACCTTACTTTTCCAGATGGAAGCCTGAAATTTTGTACACATTCAGTATTACCCCTTAGTATTTTTCAGATTTGTTTCAGATCTCTGCGTTAACACAAGGGGGAGGGTCCAGAGGGCAAGAACAGATATTTTTTTTAAACAAATAATCCTATTTCCGTTAAAATTTCCTTCCTTGGGAACACGATAGGGTCATGTGAGTGATACCGTTTGAAAGGATGTTTTATTCTGAAGAGAATGATGTACAATACATGACCCTAGGATAAGTACGGATGTCTCAGGAAATTTTTATATTACATCCGGGTCTTTTGGAGTCATTGTGTAGATGTATTTTTCTTCATTCAAGTGTAATAAGACGTTGAAATTTTATTAACCGTAGGAAAAAGTAATATTCATTGAAAAACATAATGATATAATCAAAATTATGTATACATGTACACACATGCTGGTTTTGTTGCCTACATTTCCATACGTAAAAGTACATTTTCAATGAAAGGAAAGACAGCGAACATAATTCTCGCATCTATAATAGAATGAAAAAGACAAAAGTAGTGCACGGTGGCTCAGTGCTAAAGTGCTTACCTCTGGTGCGTGGGGTCCCTGGTTCGTTCCCTGGCCAAGTAAGTTTATGGTGGACAACATCGTGTCTGTGGGTCTTCTCGGGGTAGTCCCGTTTCCTCACCCTTCTCATTCTATCAATTCTTTCATCATTCACCTGCCTTAATCACCGTATCACTTAGTCTGACGGGCATAATCATGGGACGTTAAACTAAAAGAAAGAAAAGATAAAAGAAGAAAAATATTTCTAACGGATTTGAATGTCACTGTCTTTGAAATATGTCTATTTACATACGACATCTTCAAATTTGAATTTTAAGTAGCTCAGAATTTTGTACCTTTTTGTATCATCAAAAAATTATGTACCATTCAAATTAACAAAGGAGGGCTGAAACAAAATTTGGACCACTTCGATCACCTGCAGTGCGGCATCTTCAAATTCAAGTTTCAGCCCTCCTTTGCTCAAAATCTTGTACCACTAAGAAAAAATTTGTAGCATTCAAATAAAACAGGGAGATCCATTTCAAAATTTGGCAACTTCTTTCACCTACAGTGCGACATCTTCAAATTTGAATTTTGACTAGCTCAGAAGTTTGTACTATTTTTGTACTTTTTTTTGCACCACGAAGAAAAAATTCTATACAATTCAAATAAACGAATGAGGACCATTTCAAAATTTGATAGACCCATTTAGTTGTGATGCGACATCTTCAAATTCGAATTTTAACGAGGTCAGAATTTTGTACCACTAAGGGAAAATTTTGTACCATTCAAATAAACGAAGGAAGAACATTGCGGAATGTGAGCCACTTTGATCACCATAGTTGGACATCTTCAAATTCGAATTTTAACTAGCTCAAAATTTTAAAATCTTGAACTATTTTTGTACTTTTTGTACCACCAAGAAACAACAAATTTGTAGCACTCAAATAAACTAGAGAGGGCCATCTCAAAATTTGGTCACTTCCATCACTAGTAGTGCGCTCTCTTCAAATTCGAATTTTAGCTAGCTCAAAATTTAATACTATTTTTTTGTATCTTTTTGTACCACAAAGAAAATTTGCCATTCAAATAAACGAAGCATCGTCATTTCAAAACTTAGGGGGTCCATTTAGTTGAAGTGTAGTAGCTTCAAATTCGAATTTTCACTAGCTTAGAAATTTGTACTGCTTTTGTACCTTTTTGTACCACCAAGAAAACACGAAGAAAAAATTGTACAAATAAACGAAACCACCATTCAAATAAATCAAGGAGGGGCATTGCAAAATTTTGGCTACTTCTATCACCTGTAGTGCCACGTATTCAAATTCGAATTATAAGTACCGGTAGCTCAAAATTTTGTACCACTTGTGTACTACCAAAAAAGTTTTTGTACCGTTTAAATAAACGAGGGAGAGTCATTTCAAAATTTGGGCACTTAGATTACCTGTGGTGCAATGATACATCTTTAAATTCGAATTTTAAGTACCTCAGAAAATTGTACTATTTTTGATCTTTTTGCACCACTAAGAAAAATGTCCTTTCGAAATAAACCAGAGGGGTCATTTCAAAATTTATTGGACACATTGCTACATCTTCAAAATCGAATTTTAACTAGCCCAGAATTTTGTACCACCGAGAAAAGAATGTGTACCATTCAAATAAACGAAGGCAGGCCATTTCAAAATTTGATCAATTCGAACACCTATAGTGCAACATCTAATTCGAATTTTTTACTAGCTCAAACTTCTGTACTATTTTTGTACCTTTATGGATCAAGAAAAATGTTTGTACCATTCAAAAACCGAGGGAGAGATTTTTCAAAGTTTGGCCAGTTCCATTATCTGTAGTCCGACATCTTCAAATTAAAATTTTAAGTACCTCAGATTTTTGTATTATTTCTGTACTATGAAGAAAAAAAAATGTAACATTGAAATAAACGAGGGAGGGACAATTCAAAATTTGGCCGCCACAACAATCCGTGTTGCGACATCTTCAATTTGGAATTTTAAGTATCTAAGAATTTTATAGTATTTTTGTATCACCAAATTTTATAGTATTTTATAGTATTTGTACATTTCAGATAAAAGAGAAAGGGCCATTTCAAAATTAGGTCACTTCCATCACCTGCAGGGCGACATTTTTAAATTCGAATTTTAAATAGCTCAGAATTTTGCTATATTTAAACCTTTTTTGCACCATTTAAATAAACGAAGAGGACCATTTAAAAATTGATGGATCCTTTTAGTTGTGGTGCGACATCTTCAATTTCGAATTTTAACTATCATAGAATTTTCTATTTTTGTACCTTTTGTATCACCAAGAAAAAAATTATACCGTTCAAATAAACGAGGGAGGCCATTATTTGGATAACTTGTAATGCGACGTCTTCATATTCGAATTGTGGCAAGGTCAATCTTCAGTACTATTTCTTAAACTTTTTGTACTATTCAAATAAACGAGGAGGGGGCCGCGGTGGACAGTGGTAGAGCGTTCACCTCTGGTGCTTGGGGTCCCGGGTTCGATCCCAGCCCCCGCCAAGTGAACTTTGTGGTGGACAAACACCGTGTGCGTGGGTTTTTTCGGGGTTCTCCCGTTTCCTCCCACTTTCTTCATTCCACCATTTCACTCATTTCTCATTATCACCGTCTCCTTTAGCCTAACCGGCATAACCGTGGGACGTAAAACTCAAAGATTTCATTTCATTTCATTTTTCAAATAAACGAGGAAGGCTATTTCAAAATTTGCCCTCTTCGATCACCTGTAGCACATTATCTTCAAATTCGAATTTTAAGTAGCACGGCATTTTGTAGTATTTTTCTGTGTTTTATATATATATATATATATATATATATATATATATATATATATCACCGAGAAAAATATTGTACCACTCAAATAAACGAGGAAGGGTCATTTCAAAATTAGGCCACTTCCATCACCTGTAGTTGTTGATGTTGTTGTTGAAGATGTTCTTGAAGCCGAAAGCAATATCGATAATATAGTAACATAAATACATTTTGATCTCTTAAATTTTCTTTTGTTTGTAGTTAATAAGTTCTAATAAAATTTAATATCGATATCGTATTCTTAACTAGCATAGTTAAATTCCCTCGTCGAATGTTACTTGAAATGTTCATTTCTTGTATAGAATTTATGTTTAATCATAAAAAGTAACATCTAAATACTGTAAAATCTGAAACCTAATTACATTATATCAATTATCCTGTCTTTTTGTACATCATATTCAAAATTCTTCCAATCATAATATTGTTACAAGTTTTACCTGATACATTGGTTTCAAAATTAACAGTTTCAAATTCGTTCTATCTCTTGTTCTTAGAGATTTATGTTTGATCTATTAATCACAAACGTTATTATATATTCTAAAAACTTTTTTGAGAACATAATACATTTCAGTATTTCCAATTATAGTTCTTATATATTGTATACCTCTCATGCTTTAAGATATTTATGGTTTGCTAAATCCAAGTTAAAGATTCTAAAGGAAAGAATTCATTTTTTCCATTTCTAAAGTAAATATATTGAACCTTACAGTGATCTGAAAAAATGTGATTACGAAATTTCGCATATTAAATCCATTATGTATAAATTGTGTAGTTAAATCACACTCCAAGAATTTATCACTAACTGATTTCTGTAAGCATTGATATATGTTGAAGGAAATGGAAATCTTATTTTATTTTAACACGTTGGGTCTTATGTATAGTTTGGTACATAATCAACAACAGGTATTCTCAATTCCATATTTTTAATCTTAGCTTTGGCTAGATGTAGCAGATCATTGTCAAATGTTCCATCACCTTTTTCAGATCAAGGACACATTATCATGAGACGCACTTCTTTTAAATGTATATTTTAATCCTTCCTTTCACATAATATCTTCAAAATCAGAACAAAATTCTGATAAAAGTTTTACCAAAATACTATTTCTTCATCTGTTCTCCGGCAAACAATTCCTTACCATCCAGGTTCATAATGATTTGCTTATGGGTTTGAAATCATACATTTATTTAGTGCTGTCGAAGTTAATATCTAATATTTGCGCCTGCTTGCTGATTTGTATTTGAGAAAACAAATATGGAAAGAAATTATTTAAAAGTTAAATATTTGGGGCCTTATGCAGAGTTATTCTGACCCGTGATTAGTACCGTACTAAAGAGTTCGATTAACATGTTTCCTCCAGTAGTCTGGCCTTTAGTATAACGCTAGTCATACATCAAAAGGACTCTGAATAAGGCGTTTGGTGTTTTGTACTTCTTTACTAAACTTTTTTTTGTTGAACCGCCCATAATTTTATGAAAACTGTCACGAAGTATCGATAAACAATGTCAAGTAGAAAAGTATGAAAATTGTTTATGGCTATGAAAGTCAAAACTTCACTTGATTTTTTATTTTACTTCCGTTAAACACATTTTTTGATTTTAAAATTTTTCCTAAAGGCGATTGTATAGTTGGATTTTCGTATCGCATTTAATAAGTTGGACTGGAACTATGCTTGTCGCAGCGCTGAATGCTTATCCTTCAATTTATTCTTATGTTAATCAATGCTATGCTCAACCCAGCGACGGAAACACTCTTTCTTCTTAGAGAAGTGTACAAAAGGTGATCCCCTGGGCCCAACATTTTTTGTTATATCTATTGTCTTTAGTTAAATCACTGGACACCGAATTAAGCATTTGGTACTTAGACGATGGAACGATTGATGGTGAGCCCGAGCGCCCGAGGTAGTTCTTTTATCCCTAATGCAAATAAATGAGAAGGCATCTGTTCTTGGTTTACGACTTAACTTTTCTGCTGCTCTCACTTCCGAAGAACTTACTAAATTGTTATTGAATTAAATATCTAATTTATAATGTTCTTGTCTCGACTTCCCTCAATTTTAGCCCATTCAACCTTTAATCTCTCGCTTAACCTATTTTTCACGATACTTTCTACAGGGTGTCCAGTATGCATTGCAACCCGGAGCTTGGGATAGTAAAACTTTTGAAACTGAAGTGATACACAAATAATGGTTATACAAAAATGAAGTGTTGTTTATGCATATATTTTTAAACTAGGAAGCAATGGTTGAAGTACACTAGGAAGCACAAAGTGTTGCCAGATGCAACCGAAGGTGTAAATCTTTTTTTTTTTTTTCAAAACATGTAAATTGGCTCATAACTCATACGTGTGAATGTTCTGTCATTAATTTTCAGTTTGCTTAGTTGGATAGCTTGCAAAATATGGAGCAGAAAAAAGAATTTTTCATTTTCACCGATAACTAATCGGATGAGGCCTCTATAAGGGAGAACTAGGGAAATCGTAGTTTTCATAAATTAACACTCTGAATTGGCAATCCTGCTGATGTTTCAGTGCATCAAAAGATGTGTTAAGGATCTGTCTACATTATGCAATTCTTGAAAATAATGAAAGACAAACTTTGAAATTATCATGATAAAATTTTTACTTACATGCACCCGGTAACACTGCTATTCATTTCTATGAGGCTATTTAAAGCAAGAGGTATATAAGAACATTTCTCGAATTATTCAAGACCTGGAAAAGAAACTAGTGACGCTTGGGATGCAAAAAGCCTTGAATTTATGAGGGAGGTAGGAAAACGCTTTTCTTGCGTTTCCGGTGAAGTTCGTTTTACATCTTTTCTAATACAGCACACAGCTGTTTCTATCCAACGTGGCAACGTCTTGTCGGTCCTTGGAACTTTACTATCTGGATGGGGTGTTTGTTCTCTAATACGAATAGAAAGAACCGCGCACAATCTTTATGGAAATTGGATTTCGGTGGAATCAATTGAAACTGTGATATGTTGTAGATATTGTGTTCCTGAGAAAAAGTCTCAATGGAGACAACCATCCATCATTGATCATTTGGCCACTACAGGGCCACTTTCTGGAAAACACACAAATATACCAATATTCTGGATTGCGGTGAAAAGACTGAAACCATGATATGTTTCCTGAGAAAAAGTCTGGGCATGACCAAAAATCACTAACCGTTTTAACCACTACAGGGCTACTTTTTTTTTAACAGCCGAGTATAACGATGTTCTGGATTTCGGTGATAATAAATGAAACTGTAATATGTTGTAGAAAATCTCATCGTGAGAAAAAGTCTTAGTGTGCACAACAATCAATTATTGACCGTTTGGCCACTACAGCTCTAGATTTTTGAAAACAGCCGGGTATAAAATATTTTGGAGTTTGGTGAAAAAGAATGAAACTGTGATATGTTGTAAATGTCATGATCCTGAGAAAGTGTTAATTTGTGGTTACCGGGCACTGGTAGGTCAGTTGGTAGAGAATTTGTTCGCATTCGGGAGGTTCGGCCCGGGACGGTCATCCTGTCTAGGGCTTTTCAGGACTTTCCTTTGTCCCGCAAGATGAACATCGGAATGTTTGCTCAAATGGTGTTGGCCGCTACTCTCTCTATCCCTTTTCGAGGTTGTTGGGTAGGATGAGAAGATTTAAACCTTTTCTGGGTTTCATACAATTCCACCAAAATTCCAGAATGTCGTTATCTTCTGCTGTTTTCAAAAATGTGTCCCCGTATTGGCAAAATGGTCAGTGATTGGTGGTTTTGCCCATTGAAAATTTTCTCATGATCACAATATTTACAACATATCACGATCTCAAGCAATTTCACCGAAATCCAATTTCTATAAGGATTGTGCAGGTCCTTTAATTAAATTTTGCACCTTTCAAAGACTTGTGGTAAGAGTGCAGAATGTTTTCCATTATGTAATTATTACGATATAATTTTAGTTTTTTCGTTGTTGTGGTTTGTATTTGAAGTTTGTCCCTAATTTTGTAATAATACCTGGTGTTTTGTAATTGGCAGCAGTATATTTTCAATCAGCATGTCTTCTTCTAATTTCAAAACTTCCACATGTATAATAAGAATGTATGAAACTATCACCAACATCAATATCAAACTCAATAATTCTGTTTGGTTTATTTCAATTCTCGGTTCCTCTTTGATTAGGTTCAAAAGATTGTTATTCATATGACTATATCTTTCCTGTATTTATTATAAGAAATAACACTTTTTCATTTCATTATTTCGTGAACTGAACGCATAAAACTTTTATATAAATCTCGCTATTTAAAACACCATGTCTAAAAGCCATGTTTAAAATAAAGATAATCACGAACTTATGACATTCTAAAATTACACTACACTACACTACACACACATACACACATAGATTCTTTTAACACTTTTATTATAATCCATTTTTGTAAAAATTCACTACGCATTTAAGTAGTAGAAAATGGATCGATCTGGCTCAGTTTTAGCCAACTCACAAGCCCCTGGGAAAATGACCACCATGCACCGTGAGCCCACGGTCTTTTACGACCTCCATTTTAGGGGTGAATTTGTTCCCTTTTATGAGCACTTTTAAGGGGGTGTATTCGTTCTCTTTTACGAGCACATTTTAGGGGGGTGAACTCATTCCCTTTTATGAGCATATTTTTCAACCCCTATGAACAAACAGCAGAACATCAGACTACGTAACATAACGAACATACAGAAGAGCAAATTGAACTCATTCTCTTTTATGAGCACATTTTAAGGGGTGTACTCGTTCCCTTTTATGAGCATATTTTTCAACCCCTATTTTAATTACGAACACAGCGAAGAGAAGATAACACATAACACTACGTAACACACAGCAGAACAGATAATACATAAGAATACGTAACACACAAGGGATGTATTCGTTCTCTTTTATGAACTCGTTTTCCAACCCCTATTTTAACATAGCATAGAATACATGGAGACTATGAGCAGATAACAAACACAACCACCTCCATTTTAGGGGTGTATTCATTCTCTTTTATGAGCATATTTTCCAACCCCTATGAACAAACAGCAGAACATCAGACTACGTAACATAACGAACATACAGAAGAGCAAATTGAACTCGTTCTCTTTTATGAGCACATTTTAAGGGGTGAACTCGTTCCCTTTTCCAACCCTTATTTTAACATAGCATAGAATACAATGAGACTATGAACATACAGCAGAACAGATAATACATAACATAGCTAATAAATGAACATGGCGTATTTTCCAACCCCTATGAACAAACAGCAGAACATCAGACTACGTAACATAACGAACATACAGAAGAGCAAATTGAACTCATTCTCTTTTATGAGCACATTTTAAGGGGTGAACTCGTTCCCTTTTCCAACCCTTATTTTAACATAACAGAGAATACACTGAGACTATGAACACACAGCACAACAGATAATACATAGCACTATTTTAACATAGTAGATAACATAAGATTACGAACACATATAAGAGCAGAAGACTACATAACATAGCAGGCCTCCATTTTAGGGGTGAACTCGTTCTCCTTTAAGAGCATATTTTTCAACCCCTATTTTAACATAACAGAAATGACATAAGAATACGTAACTCATTCCAACCCTTATTTTAACATAACGAGCAAAGATTCCAATCGAACACCCACGGTCTACAGATAATCATTTTAGAGGGTGTATTCATTCATTCTCTTTGATGACCATTTTTTCCACCCCTAATGAAATTACATAGGAGAGCAGATAATACATAAGATTCGTTCTCTTTTACGACCTCCATTTTAGAGCGTTCCCTTTTATGATTACTTTTTCAACCCTTATTTGACCATTTTAACATAGCAGAAATGACATAAGCATGTCCTCAAACTACTGACCATCGTGAACAAAGGTCAAACTCGAAAACGAAACAACATATCGAGGTGCTGTTTCCACATTTAGCAATTGGTCATCAAAAAAGTACTGACCATCAAGGTCAAATGTCAAAACTCGAAAACGGAGCCACATACTCAGGTGCTGTTTCCACATTGAGTAATAGGTCATCAGGTACCACAAGTTCCAAAATAGTGGCCATCGAGGTCAAAGGTCAACATACTTAAAACCTAATTACTCGAAAATGGATCCACATATTGAGGTGGTGTTTCCACATTGAGTAATAGGTCATCAGGTACCACAAGTTCCAAAATAGTGGTCATCGAGGTCAAAGGTCAAAATACTTAAAACCCAATAACTCGAAAACGAAGCAACGTATTGAGGTGCTGTTTCCAAATCTAGTAATAGGTCATCAACTAGTGCAAGTTCCAAAATAGTGACCATCGAGGTCAAAGGTCAAAATACTTAAAACCTAATAACTCATAAACGGATCCACATATTGAGGTGCTGTTTCCAAATCTAGTAACTGGTCATCAACTACTACAAGTTTCAAAATAATGATCATCGAGGTCAAAGGTCAACATACTTAAAACCTAATAACACGAAAACTGAGCCACATATTGAGATGCTGTTTTCAAATCTAGTAACTGGTCATCATCTACTACAAGTTCCAAAAATAATGATCATCAAGGTCAAAGGTCAACATACTTAAAACCTAATAACACGAAAACTGAGCCACATATTGAGATGCTGTTTTCAAATCTAGTAACTGGTCATCATCTACTACAAGTTCCAAAAATAATGACCATCGAGGTCAAAGGTCAAAGTACTTAAAACCTAATTACTCGGAAATGGATCCACGTATTGAGGTGCTGTTTCCAAATCTGGTAATTGGTCATCAGGTACTACAAGTTTCAAAATAATGATCATCAAGGTCAAAGGTTAACATACTTAAAACCTAATAACACGAAAACTGAGCCACATATTGAGATGCTGTTTCCACATTTAGTAATCGACCACCAACTACTACAAGTTCCAAAAATAATGAATGCCCAATGAACCAACGAACGCGAATAACTCTTAAACAGAGCAACGTTTTGAGGTGCTGTTTCCAAATCTAGGAATACGTCATCAACTACTACATGTTCTGAAAACACTGACCATGGAGGTTAAAGGTCAAATATTTAAGCTTTAATAACTTTAAACAAAGCCTGTGTGACCTATTCAGTTTTGTACCAAGCAGAGAGAAGTGAAGAATGAAAAAATATGACTGGCTTACTTCGAGAAAGAAAGCAACGATATACATTTTAACTAGCTGCGTATTTTAAATCATTTTGTACTATTTAAATAAACAATCGGATAAATTTAACCGGCTCAGAAGTTCAATACTATTTTGTACTCTTGAGTGAGCTTTCCAAGGACCATTTTTTAAACTAACTCAGAATTTCATTTCATTTTGTAATACTCAAATTTGGATGAAGTGTTTAGTTTTGTACAAACCAGAAAAATTTGATTGGATTATTTCCTTAGGTACCAACTGGAAAAAGTGAAGGGCCATTATTCAAATAAACGAAGGAATAGAGTATTTAGTTTTTGTACGAACTAGAAAAAAAGAAGTGAAGTATGAATAAAATTTAGGTGGACTATTTTCTTTTGTACCAACTGGAAAAGAGAAGAAGAGCTACTTTAACTAGCTCATTATGTACTGTTTAAGGAAACGAAAATTGACTATTTAACTAGCTCAGAATTTATGTAAGAATAATTTCGATGTTCTACTTTTTATACCAACGAGAAAAAATGAACTAGCTGAATATACGAAATAATAAATTTAAGTGACCTATTCAATTTTGTACTACTCAAATAAACAATGGAGTATTTAGTTTTGCACCATTTTGGAGTATTCAAATAAACAAAGGAATTATAACTTGTGTCAACTCTAAAATTAATTAAACGAAGTAATGCATTTGAAAAACCGAAGTTGAGTATTTTATACCATTTTGTATTATTTCAACAAACAAAGGAATAAGCAAAACGAAGGCATAAATATGAGTGAGCTATTTAATTTTGTAGCTGAGTATTTTAACGAAAGAACAAAATTGTACTAACCAGAAAAAACCGAAGAAGGCCCATTTTAACTAACTTAGAATTTCTGTACCTTTTTGTACTATTTAAACAAACGATGGAGCAAATTTGAGCGGCCTGTTTTGTACTAACCAGAAAAATCGAAGAAGGTACCTTTATACTAGCTCAATGAACGAAAGAACAAATTTCGATGTTCTACTTTTTATACCAACGAGAAAAAAATGAACTAGCTGAATATACGAAAGAATAAATTTAAGTGACCTATTCAATTTTGTACCAATGAGAAATTTCATTTTTAACTGGTTCAGAATTTTACTACTCAAATAAACAATGGAATATTGTACCATTTTGGAGTTTTCAAATAAACAAAGGACTTTTATTTTGTGTCAACTTCAACAAACAAAAGGAAAAGCAAAAAAGGATCATTTTAACTAGTCTAATAAACGAAGGCATAAATATGAGTGAGCTATTTGATTTTGTAGCAACCAGAGGATCATTTTATACCATTTTGTACTACTCAAATAAACGAAAGAATAAAATTGTAGTAACCAGAAAAAGCGAAGAAGGCCCATTTTAACTAACTGAGAATTTCTGTACCTTTTTGTACTATTTAAACAAACGATGGAATAAATTTGAGTGGCCTGTTTTCTGTACTAACCAGAAAAAGCGAAGAAGGTCCAATTTAGCTAACAGTGTACTATTTAAACAAACGAAGGTCTCTTGAGTGAGATTTCCAATTTTGTAGCAAGAAGGACTATTTTCTAACTAACTCAGAATTTCATTTCATTTTGTAATACTCAAATTTGGATGGAGTATTTAGTTTTGTTCGAATTAGAAAAATTTGATTGGATTATTTCCTTATGTACCAACTGGAAAAAGTGAAGGGTCATTAATCAAATAAACGAAGGAATAAATTTGGGTAGAATATTTAGTTTTGTACCTAGCAAAATAAGAAAAAGAATTGAAGAACGAATAAAATTTGGATGGACTATTTTCTTATGTACCAACAAAAAAATGGAGCACCGGCGACAAAAAAGAAACCGAAGGAGGAATAAATTTGGGTGACCTAATCAGTTTTGTACTAAGCAGAAAAAAGCGAAGAATGTAAAATTTAAATAGCTCAGTATTTTTGTACTACTAAAATAAACGAAGGAATAAATTTAGGTGTTCTACAGAAGAAAACGGGGAAGGGCCATTTTATTTAATTTTGTAGTACTCAAAATATACAAAGATATAAATTTGTGTGACCCATTCAGTTTTGTACTAAGCAGAAAATTTGTTGGCTTTTTTAGAAAGACCATTTTATCTTTTTGTGCTCTACAAATAAACAGAGGAAAAGCAAAGAGAGACCATTTTTAACTAGCTTAGAATTTATGTGCCTTTTGTAACGAAGAAACAAATTTGAAGGAGGTTCATTTTAACTAATCCTGTTGCGAGTAGATCAATATGGCATTATTGCGACTTTCATTTTCGAATACATACGGATTAAGCCACTACGGCAAAAAAATACTACTCTCTCCTTATGCTTATTTGGAGCAGACTTAAAAGGACCAAGCATTAGAAACCCGCTAGTAGGGCGTCGATTCAGTAATCCATATTGGAGTATACCTTTTATACAACAAAACAAGCTTCTTAGCCCCACTCCAGAAATTAGAAAACAAATTCTTTCTTCTACGGTCTTCGGCATGCATTTTAGACCAAGGGCAGCAAGATTAATATTAAATAACACTTCTGCTGGATAGAAATTCGATTCTCTCGATCTTCTGCTTTATCCGGCAGCTTTACTTGGAAATTATCCACATCTAGTAAAAGAAAACGAATAGATAATTTTGAGACAGTTCCATATGGGTAAATACTGTAGTAGTAGAAACGATAGTTTTTTTTAAAATTAAGTAGAGATAAAGAGAGAGTGTGAAAAAATGGATAATTAAATTTTCTAATCATTATTATTATCATTTTAGAGGTCAAAGGGAAGAATAAATGAATTTGAGTGACATATGTACGAACAAGATATGCCATTTTATTATATTATCGTGTGCTGTTTAAACAAATGTATGGAAATGCACTACTGAAATAAACGAAGGAATTTAGTTTTGTACCGGGGAAAAAAGGAGTGAAGAATAAATAAAATTTGAATGGAATATTTTCTTTTGTACCAGCTGCGAAAAGTGAAGGAATTTAGTTTTGTACCATTGTATCAATTTAAGTATTTTGTACTATTTAGTACCACCGAGAAGGTGTAGAATATTTAGTTTTGCACTAAGGCTTCTTTACTTTTGTATTAACAACTAAAAACTTTAACACATACTTGGTTGTGTGAGTTACTGTTTTTTCATTTCCCTGTGGTACAACGTAATGGTCTACTATTAGATATTTTCGGTTACATAATGGTATACAGCCATGTTTTGTTGAGCATAATGCACACTATAACGATGTGGTAGAGAATTATTTGATGGATAGATATTATCGCTTCTTTCGCTATGGGGGAACGCAGGACACTTTGGATGAGTTATTAAAGTTTTGGAATCATGTGTGCGAGTTCAGGCCAAGTATCCAGATTGCAGATTTACTTGGTTGCTTTACACGATGTGGTAAAACTGGCCTTTTTGCGGTATCTCCTGATACCTATCTGTTGGACCTCGCGGTATTTGGAAACTTGGTGAAAAAGAATAACAAATGGTATTTCTCACAATAAAGCTATACATACAGAATAATCCATTATGGCAAAAAAAAAATACTACTTTCTCCTTATGCTTAGTTGGAGTAGCCTTCGATAACAAGAATTTCCAATTAATAGTGGTATTGTACTGCACTTATAATAGTCTGTAATAGTGCAGTTTATTTTTCGAATGAGAATAGGTTTTAAAGGTGTATTGTAGTCTACCAGCAATAATGATCTCTAAGAGAGTTATTAGGAAAAGATAACAATTACACCGCCATTCTGCGAACACATTTATACGATCCAATTTCTCAGATTTAAGGCTAAATTAAATGGGCAAGAGATGTACAGTATTTGGGAGATATAATTAAGCAGTACTAGGATGTGCCAATAGAAAAACATGCCTATTAACACTATTTGTAATAACGATGATTCCGTGGGTGTAGATTGTCTTAGATAGAATACAGGTAATTCTTCCATTAAAATTTACAACTATCTAATTGATTTTCTTCATTGTTCGGACAAGCGTTTACAGGGTATTGCGAGATGGGAAGCAATTATCTTTAACCACTATACTGATGAGTGGATCCAATTTTACACATCAAAGAATATTTACAGATGCTTATTGGAGTTGCCGGATAAAGCAGAAGATCGAGAGAATCGAATTTCTATCCAGCAGAAGTGTTATTTAATATTAATCTTGCTACCCTTGGTCTAAAATGCATGCCGAAGACCGTAGAAGAAAGAATTTGTTTTCTAATTTCTGGAGTGGGGCTAAGAAGCTTGTTTTGTTGTATAAAAGGTATACTCCAATATGGATTACTGAATCGACGCCCTACTAGCGGGTTTCTAATGCTTGGTCCTCTTAAGTCTGCTCCAAATAAGCATAAGGAGAGAGTAGTATTTTTTGCCATAGTGGCTTAATCCGTATGTATTCGAAAATGAAAGTCGCAATAATGCCATATTGATCTACTCGCAACAGGATTAGTTAAAATGAACCTCCTTCAAATTTGTTTCTTCTTTACAAAAGGCACATAAATTCTAAGCTAGTTAAAAATGGTCTCTCTTTGCTTTTCCTCTGTTTATTTGTAGAGCACAAAAAGATAAAATGGTCTTTCTAAAAAAAGCCAACAAATTTTCTGCTTAGTACAAAACTGAATGGGTCACACAAATTTATATCTTTGTATATTTTGAGTACTACAAAATTAAATAAAATGGCCCTTCCCCGTTTTCTTCTGTAAAACACCTAAATTTATTCCTTCGTTTATTTTAGTAGTACAAAAATACTGAGCTATTTAAATTTTACATTCTTCGCTTTTTTCTGCTTAGTACAAAACTGATTAGGTCACCCAAATTTATTCCTCCTTCGGTTTCTTTTTTGTCGCTGGTGCTCCATTTTTTTGTTGGTACATAAGAAAATAGTCCATCCAAATTTTATTCGTTCTTCAATTCTTTTTCTTATTTTGCTAGGTACAAAACTAAATATTCTACCCAAATTTATTCCTTCGTTTATTTGATTAATGACCCTTCACTTTTTCCAGTTGGTACATAAGGAAATAATCCAATCAAATTTTTCTGGTTCGAACAAAACTAAATACTCCATCCAAATTTGAGTATTACAAAATGAAATGAAATTCTGAGTTAGTTAGAAAATAGTCCTTCTTGCTACAAAATTGGAAATCTCACTCAAGAGACCTTCGTTTGTTTAAATAGTACACTGTTAGCTAAATTGGACCTTCTTCGCTTTTTCTGGTTAGTACAGAAAACAGGCCACTCAAATTTATTCCATCGTTTGTTTAAATAGTACAAAAAGGTACAGAAATTCTCAGTTAGTTAAAATGGGCTTCTTCGCTTTTTCTGGTTACTACAATTTTATTCTTTCGTTTATTTGAGTAGTACAAAATGGTATAAAATGATCCTCTGGTTGCTACAAAATTAAATAGCTCACTCATATTTATGCCTTCGTTTATTAGACTAGTTAAAATGATCCTTTTTTGCTTTTCCTTTTGTTTGTTGAAGTTGACACAAAATAAAAGTCCTTTGTTTATTTGAAAACTCCAAAATGGTACAATATTCCATTGTTTATTTGAGTAGTAAAATTCTGAACCAGTTAAAAATGAAATTTCTCATTGGTACAAAATTGAATAGGTCACTTAAATTTATTCTTTCGTATATTCAGCTAGTTCATTTTTTTCTCGTTGGTATAAAAAGTAGAACATCGAAATTTGTTCTTTCGTTCATTGAGCTAGTATAAAGGTACCTTCTTCGATTTTTCTGGTTAGTACAAAAAACAGGTCACTCAAATTTGCTCCATCGTTTGTTTAAATAGTACAAAAAGGTACAGAAATTCTCAGTTAGTTAAAATGGGCCTTCTTCGGTTTTTTCTGGTTAGTACAATTTTGTTCTTTCGTTAAAATACTCAGCTACAAAATTAAATAGCTCACTCATATTTATGCCTTCGTTTTGCTTATTCCTTTGTTTGTTGAAATAATACAAAATGGTATAAAATACTCAACTTCGGTTTTTCAAATGCATTACTTCGTTTAATTAATTTTAGAGTTGACACAAGTTATAATTCCTTTGTTTATTTGAATACTCCAAAATGGTGCAAAACTAAATACTCCATTGTTTATTTGAGTAGTACAAAATTGAATAGGTCACTTAAATTTATTATTTCGTATATTCAGCTAGTTCATTTTTTCTCGTTGGTATAAAAAGTAGAACATCGAAATTATTCTTACATAAATTCTGAGCTAGTTAAATAGTCAATTTTCGTTTCCTTAAACAGTACATAATGAGCTAGTTAAAGTAGCTCTTCTTCTCTTTTCCAGTTGGTACAAAAGAAAATAGTCCACCTAAATTTTATTCATACTTCACTTCTTTTTTTCTAGTTCGTACAAAAACTAAATACTCTATTCCTTCGTTTATTTGAATAATGGCCCTTCACTTTTTCCAGTTGGTACCTAAGGAAATAATCCAATCAAATTTTTCTGGTTTGTACAAAACTAAACACTTCATCCAAATTTGAGTATTACAAAATGAAATGAAATTCTGAGTTAGTTTAAAAAATGGTCCTTGGAAAGCTCACTCAAGAGTACAAAATAGTATTGAACTTCTGAGCCGGTTAAATTTATCCGATTGTTTATTTAAATAGTACAAAATGATTTAAAATACGCAGCTAGTTAAAATGTATATCGTTGCTTTCTTTCTCGAAGTAAGCCAGTCATATTTTTTCATTCTTCACTTCTCTCTGCTTGGTACAAAACTGAATAGGTCACACAGGCTTTGTTTAAAGTTATTAAAGCTTAAATATTTGACCTTTAACCTCCATGGTCAGTGTTTTCAGAACATGTAGTAGTTGATGACGTATTCCTAGATTTGGAAACAGCACCTCAAAACGTTGCTCTGTTTAAGAGTTATTCGCGTTCGTTGGTTCATTGGGCATTCATTATTTTTGGAACTTGTAGTAGTTGGTGGTCGATTACTAAATGTGGAAACAGCATCTCAATATGTGGCTCAGTTTTCGTGTTATTAGGTTTTAAGTATGTTAACCTTTGACCTTGATGATCATTATTTTGAAACTTGTAGTACCTGATGACCAATTACCAGATTTGGAAACAGCACCTCAATACGTGGATCCATTTCCGAGTAATTAGGTTTTAAGTACTTTGACCTTTGACCTCGATGGTCATTATTTTTGGAACTTGTAGTAGATGATGACCAGTTACTAGATTTGAAAACAGCATCTCAATATGTGGCTCAGTTTTCGTGTTATTAGGTTTTAAGTATGTTAACCTTTGACCTTGATGATCATTATTTTGAAACTTGTAGTACCTGATGACCAATTACCAGATTTGGAAACAGCACCTCAATACGTGGATCCATTTCCGAGTAATTAGGTTTTAAGTACTTTGACCTTTGACCTCGATGGTCATTATTTTTGGAACTTGTAGTAGATGATGACCAGTTACTAGATTTGAAAACAGCATCTCAATATGTGGCTCAGTTTTCGTGTTATTAGGTTTTAAGTATGTTGACCTTTGACCTCGATGATCATTATTTTGAAACTTGTAGTAGTTGATGACCAGTTACTAGATTTGGAAACAGCACCTCAATATGTGGATCCGTTTATGAGTTATTAGGTTTTAAGTATTTTGACCTTTGACCTCGATGGTCACTATTTTGGAACTTGCACTAGTTGATGACCTATTACTAGATTTGGAAACAGCACCTCAATACGTTGCTTCGTTTTCGAGTTATTGGGTTTTAAGTATTTTGACCTTTGACCTCGATGACCACTATTTTGGAACTTGTGGTACCTGATGACCTATTACTCAATGTGGAAACAGCACCTCGATATGTTGTTTCGTTTTCGAGTTTGACCTTTGTTCACGATGGTCAGTAGTTTGAGGACATGCTTATGTCATTTCTGTTATGTTAAAATAGGGGTTGAAAAATATGCTCATAAAAGAGAACGAGTTCACCCCTAAAATGGAGGCCTGCTATGTTATGTAGTCTTCTGCTCTTATATGTGTTCGTAATCTTATGTTACCTACTATGTTAAAATAGTGCTATGTGTTATCTGCTCTTCTATGTGTTATCTGCTATGTTCAGAATAGGGGTTGGAAAATATGGTCATAAAAGGAACGAGTACACCCTTGCTATGTTATGTGTTCGTAATCTTATATGTTATCTGCTATGTTAAAATAGTGTTATGTGTTATCTTCTCTTCTATGTGTTCGTAATCTTATGTGTTATCTCCTATGTTAAAATAGGGGTTGAAAAATATGTTCATAAAAGAGAATGAATACACCCTCTAAAATGGAGGTCGTAAAAGAGAACGAGGTCACCCCTGAAAAAGTGTTCATAAAAGGGAACTGCTCTGCTGTATGTTCGTTATGTTACGTAGTCCGATGTTCTGCTGTGTGTTCGTAGGGGTTGGAAAATGAGTTCACCCCCTAAAATGGGCTCATAAAAGAGAACGAATACACCCCCTAAAAAGTGGTCATAAACGGGAACGAATTCACCCCTAAAATGGAGGTCGTAAAAGACCGTGGGCTTACGGTGCACGGTGGTCATTTTCCCAGTGGCTTGTGAGTTGGCTAAAACTGATCCAGGTCTGATCCAGATCGATCCATTTTCTACTACTCATTTATTTATCAAATCTTTCGTGGTTTTGTTCCTAGTTATTTGATTATAATTAAGAGCAATTTTTGAGAGGTCATTGTCACAATCTTCTTTTTAAATATTTCTTCATTAATCTTAACTGAATTTTCATAGTTGAGAATAAATCCTTTAATTTTCATGTTTTTTTTTCTTTAGCAGTTTTGTAGTAATAACTATTAGGACCAGTGGACTAAAACTCATAATTATCCTTTCCCAACTCATCTGACCATTTACCAGGTTTGCTTCCAGGATTCCTTAATCCTGTGACGTCACATTTGCATTTCAGTGACACGAGTTCCTATAACACTTGTAATGGTTTCGAACTAGTAACGCTACACTTGTAAACACAAAATATAGCTTTGTGCATGGTGTAAAAAGTACTCCGAAACGGAAATTAATATCTTATACAGTAGGGTGGAGCGAAAAAAATTTTTTTTCGAAATTCGAATTTGGATAGGGGGCAAAAGTTGCATCATATCGTAGTACTTTACCATATAAAATTTCAATTCTCTAAAATAATTTTTAACCGGGGCGCAAGGGGCTTTAAATTTGAGATTTTGCAAATCAATTTCCGTTTACTATGTAACTATTTAGCAAATCTTTGCTGAATGTAGATTTTAATTTGTATTGTGGATAGAGGGCAAAAGATGCATCCTTTGTCAATAGATAACAACATGAGTTTTTAATTCTCTAAAATTATTTTTAGCCGGGGCGCAATGGTCCTGAAACTTGGGAATAATAAGACGAAAAGTGATCAACTATAAGCATTTTGCGAGTTTGTCATACAAAAAAGCTTCTGAGTCTTAATAAGTCTTATTAAGTCTTCTGATATCCTACAATGAACTTTTGGCAGTATTGTTAATAGTATAATAGTTTGGTTGGTGGTGACAGTGACGTAACTAGGGGGAAACGGGGCTTGTGCCCAGGGCGCCGAATTGGGGAGCGCAAAACTGGGCAAATAATTATTATTTTCACTATAAAGCAAGGAAAGGAGTTTTAACAAACTAAAGATCATAAAGAAATGACCTCAGAAACTTAAAAGGGCAACAACGACTCACCAACCTTAGGATCATATCCATAAATCATAAGTTATCTTCAAAGCTATGTTTTGAGGACATTATGAAAACCTCTGCATGCAAAAGAGCCCGCAAGGTTAAATTTTAGTTCCAGCTTTCTGTGTTTCCATTTAACTTACGTTGATTTAAGAGATTTGTAAAATGTTCGAGTATACTCAAAACAACAGCTTGATTGTTTTTCATAATTAAATAAAATATTCTTTTCTAAAGCAACAGACTGTTGATTCATTCTACACATATCCACATCCTAATATAATTCCAAAAACATTGAAATTTGCAGTTATTTCGTTAAGATTGTAAGAATATGTCAAGCATGCTGCTCTCAGATTATTTGTCAATCAGTTACAAAGTAGTTTAGTGTTTTATCTTGTACTAAAAATTAAAATATGTACTACTATGTGAAATCAAGCTTTACCACTTGAAGAAAGAATGGAATAGGAGAACTACTGTCTGATGCCAACATCAGGTATAATTGGGGAGCCTTTTGGTTTGGTTGGTCGGGAGGTGCTAAGCCAAGTTCTTGCCCCGGGCGATAACTAGCCTAGTTGTGTTGCTGGGTGGTGAATAAAAATGATATTCGGTATTGTTGATATTACTTGGATAAAGAAATTCAAGAAAAGAGAACGAAGGAAAGCCAAAAAGCGATCTTATGGTGAAGCTTTCAACCAAAGAGTATTATACTCTACTATAGTTACATTATCGGAAACAAGATCTCCACACTGAAGCTGGAGGAGATCAATTTTAGTTGGAAATATCCTTTGAAGAAAACAAGAGAGCAAGCACAGATTGGATGCACACAAATGAGAAAATTCGTCCCAACATTAGCAAAAGTGAAGGAGAAAACCGGCATGACTAGAAGAAAAATTGCAGCAATTGCCACGGCGGTTTTGGAAGATTTTTAATATGTGAGTCTAGAGCAGTCTCAAAACATAATTGACAGAAGTAAAATTCAAAGAGAGGTTGTGAAAAATGGTAAAAGTGTAAGAACTAGAGACTGTTAATAAAGTGAAACCTCGTGCCATCTATTTTGATTGGAAGAAAGACCAAACGCTCACGATGTCCGGAAGTCAGAAATATGAAGACAGAAGAACATTGTTCTATCCGCGTAGAACCGGGAAACAAATTTTCGGCTATGCCGGAAATGCTTTGACCGGGTCAGCATCAGCAAAGAATATTGCTAGTTTCATCTGCCGCGAATTACAAGAAAATAATGTGGACCTATCAGATGTGGTAGCTATCGGCTGCGATGGCATTAATATTAATGTTGGGTCAAAAGGAAGAGTGATTAGAGTGCTCGAAAACCATTTAGGGAGACCCTTGCAGTGATGCATATGCTTATTGCAGTTCATTGAACTACCACTTTGTCATTTACTAAAAGAAATCGATGGTGTAAGTACTGGCCCTTAAACTTTCTTTGGCTCTATTGGTAGATCATTTGTGAATTGTGAAACAAATTCAGTGTACGGCTTCTAAAAGATTTCTTCAGAACCTCCTACACTCCTAAATGTGCCTGATCTCAGTTATGATCAGAGGTACTTGTGTGAAATACTCCAATCTGTAATAAGATGAGACTGATAAAAGCCTAGCAGATTAAGAAACCTGGGAAACTTGGGCATGCTCGCTGGTTAATAGTGGCTTACAGACTTTTGCGTCTATAGGTATATGTGTCAATGCCAAATCCTTCAGAGGAGCTCAAAACTCTATCAAAGTTTGTGGTAAAAGTATATGCAACAGGGTGGTTCAACATCAAACTGAAACCTTTCGTCAAATACGGAGCTAAACATTTGTTCCTGACCATAAAACTTCCGCGATGTTTGCAAGAACTATACAAGACTCCAGTCAATAAAGTAATTTCCAGAAATGCATTCTATGCGAATCCTCAAAACATTCTCATTGCCATGATTGATGTCGACAGATCAACTACACGAATCCTTGCTGCTGATAAAATATTCCAAACCAAAAAGCAGTGTAAACCTTCTGAAATTCGTTCCTGCGAAGTGCCAGTATTAAACTTCGGGACTAATAATTACACCGAAATGATAAACTGGAATGAGTGTAACATAACAGAACGCTAATACTGACTCATGAGACAGATGAAAAATTGCAAGAAATTCACGCTTCAGAAAATACATGTATTGATATTCCTGAGTTGAAATATCATACGCAAGTAGTGGAAAGATTAGTGGAAATAATTAGTGAAACTTCTTTCAGTATGTGGGGCACGAGAGAGCGATTTCTTTATTAGTTCCAAAATTGACTCGAGAAAATACATGCCTACTTTTGAGACAAAGTCGCAGTATTTTGCAGAAAGACGTGAACGAAACTTATGAAACATTTAATCTAATGTTGGCGGGTGGGTGGGATTGAAGTCGACGACAGCCACCTCTTAGTGGTGAATTCTGGCTTGATGTAGCCTGTAACACAGAATATGAACTTCGGTAGCCTTAGAAATTCAACTCGTCACGACAACGAATCTTAACACCCTCAAATTACAGTCTACTTCAAGCGAAAAGCTGTCTAATAATTACACAAATACACAACAAACGAGTATTTGTTTACAAAATCTACGAAACTTAAGGCCCATTGACCCCCGGCTAAGAATATTTTAGAGGATTAAAATTTTCCATGGTAATGTACTACGATATGATGCAACTTTCGCCCCATATCCAAATTCGAATTTAGATGTTTAAAAAAGTGGCCTCTTTTCACTTATTTGCGTAATCTATCATACTTAGGGCCCATTGCGCCCCGGCTAAAAATGATTTTAGAGAATTGAAATTTTCCATGGTAAAGTACTATAATATGATGCAAATTTTGCCCCCTATCCAAAATCGAATTTCGAAAAAAAAAATTTTTTTTGGCCTCTTTTCACTCCACCCTATTATACAGTCTTCCTTCATGTTTTCACTCATTTTAGCCGTAAAATTACCATTTATATTACAAACTATTGCAAATTTGAACCACCTACTCTGCCAGCCTAACTTACCCCATTAACCTAACTACCCTAATCTACATTACTCTGCTCTCCCCTAGCAGACGTTTGCGCACTTTTTTCAGGGCAGTTTTCACGTATATCAACATTTTGTACTCTATCACTTGGGCATATACTAGGAAAAGAAAAGTCCAGAAAGAAAGAAAAGTAAAGCATTTTCAACGAACTTTAAAAGTTCGTTACTGAATCCTCTATGTCTCTGTCTGTCCGTCTATCTGTTATTTGCGATTTTTTTAAAATTTTGAATCCTGCATTCGATAGAGCATCAAAAACTATCAGAGAAAGTGATTAATTTTTTTTGCGTCACTCTTACCGTTTCCGAGATATTGGCCAAAAATGGCCGACTTCCAGAGATTTAAGGAGCTATATCTCGGGAACCGTAAGTCGTAGAGAGGTCATATTAGTGTTGATCAATATCTAAGAGGATGGTAAATATTTTGGTACCAAATAATAACCGGTGGCCACTGGTTTGGCCAATGGCCAATTGGCCAGTGGCCACCAATTAATATCAGTACCAAAATGATTACCATCCTCTTAGGTATTGATTAATACCAATATCATCTCTCTATGACTTACCGTTCCCGTGTTATTGGCCCAAAATGGCCAATTTCTAGATATTTAAGGAACCATAAGTTGTAGAGAGATGATATTGATATTGATAAGTACCTAAGAGGATGGTAAATATTTTGGTACCAAATAGTAACTGGTGGCCACTGTCCAACTGGCCACTGGTTTGGCCAGTGGCCATCAGTTAATATCGGTACGAAAATGTTTAACATTCTATTAGGGATTGATTTACATCTCTCTATCACTTACCATTCCGTGATATTGGCCAAAAAATAGTTTCGATTTCGGGAGATTTAAGGAGCAAAATCTCGAGAACCGTAAGTCACACAGAGACCATATTGGTGTTGATCAATACCTAAGAAGATGGTGAACGTTTTGGTACCAAATAGTAACCGGTGCCCGCTAATTAACTGTCCAGAGTTGGCGTGGGTCAATGAAAACTTGACCCACGACCCACTACCCACCGTGACCCACGACCCACTGACCCACCACCCACCGTGACCCACTCTGACCCACCACCCACCGTGACCCACCACCTACCATGAACCACTCTCATCCACTTTGACCTACTCTGACTTACCAAAATCCATCGTCATCAACTCTGAACACGATCCACGGCCTCTTCTGAACTGACTAAAGAGTTTACACTTGTAATAAAACAAGACTGTGAAATTGTCACTAATCGGAGTTTGAATTTCTAGTCAACCGCTCAAACACCACTCTATTACAATAACGGTGGATCTAACCTTTACGATATAAAATGGTAAAGTGTTTATCAGTAAGGAAATTGAAACAGTTCGAGGTGGGGAGAAATTAGTGTGTGCCTAAAATATACTTGTACTAAGAGAGTATTCTTGCCAGTGTTAATTTCTGAACACATTCCACAAGAAACTTCTATTCGCAGGAAAATACCCCTGTACAATATGGAAAAGGTTATGGTTTCTCAGTTCACAGTATTTTTCTCACAAAAAACTTGAAAAATCATTTTTTTATAGTGTATAAAGGTGCTCGGGTACCCTATGTGAGAGCATCTCCATAAAGTATGCTCATAATTGTAATTTGTGTAATCACTAAAACACCACGTTAAATTTAAGTTACAAATATGCATAATTGCAATTAATATGAATATTTATTCAAAGTAGTTTACCTAAAGCAAAGAAGAGACTTACTAAAAATTAGGTAAAAAGTTGAATAACACAAATAAGCCATTAGTAATACAAGTATACATTTACCGTAACTCGTAATTTTCCACCTTAAAACAAATCTGAAATCGGATTTATTTCCTGTTGGCAACTTTTTGGCGGTAAATCATCCGCAGTGGAATGATGTCCATCCTTCAGCCAAGAAATAACTAGTTCGTCTACTTTGAGCTTGTCTAGCAGTGGGCCATTAACATTGATGAGCAACAAGTTAGACAATGTTTGAGCACTTAATCTGTTTCTAATATCAGTCATCAATATCATGACTGTAAATTCATAAGGGGAAATTCATGTAAATTCATAAGGGGAAATCCCCGTTCGTACTCTGTCGTGGAAATTGATAATACTTCTGCCCGATTTCTGCAACTTCTCATCGACAATCTACTTGTTAGACTTAAGTCTGATAACGATTTTTCTTGGTCAGTTTTGAAATACTCAGCAAGAAGTATCATCTCTCTATCACCATACAAATCTTTTCCATATCGACCATGTCAGTTGGCAATGTCGACCCATGTAGAACAGAAACTTCATCTACCACGCCTTTGATAGGGAATCTTGTGAATAAATTATCAATTAAAGCCTGATAAACTGATGATTTCTCATTTGTTTATAAATTTAATTTTTGTAATTACACATGAAGGTTTGATACCATTACCAAGTTCCCTCCCCCGTCTAGAAAGCGAAAGGGAACGAGGTTTCTGGAAAGTATTCAGAGGTGAATGGGAATTTCCCTCCTTCTTCAACTTTAATTACCACACTGCTGTTTGCCATGTGCCAAATTACGATGAATTTCAATTAAATTATCATAGTATAATTATTTCCTTGTTGAATTATCAATACTTTTCAGTGGAAAAAAGGATGAAATTTCAAAGTTCCAAATCAAAGTAAGTAGACCAACGTAAAGGGGAAAAAAGTGTAAAATTTTCCATAGAATTATGCGTGCAATCCAAACTTCAAATTTCCGTGTAATTAAGCTTACAGTACAAATTTTATGCCTATTTTTCTCACAACTTTATGGGTTGATTGCCCTGTGCTGTGAGCGCTCCATATAATAAACATAAGCTTCAGCAATTATTATAGCAGAAAGCAATGGATATATGGAGCCAAGCATTGTATTTTTTGTTTCTGATTTTTTTTCTTAAATAACATCGATCGTTTTCGATCATTTTTACAAACCAACTCACTACCAATTTTCGATATATAGAAAGTGTACCCCCCATAAAGGAGAATTTTAAAAACACACACT
Organism: Thermobia domestica; assembly: GCF_964235325.1. NCBI lineage: Eukaryota > Metazoa > Arthropoda > Insecta > Zygentoma > Lepismatidae > Thermobia > Thermobia domestica. Next base: position 92,065,655 of record NC_137468.1, read on the forward strand.
CTGTTTATTTTCAATAAAGAGTTAATACATTGAATTTCAGCTCCGTAAGTTTAACGGCTTGCGAGATACTCATTTTTTTTTTTTTCAAAAATTCGGATCCTCACTACCTTCTTAGGATATTATGCATTATAATAAAAGCAATATAACATCCCAATTTGGATTAAGGCCTAACTATATACTAAAAGTAATTTCATTTGACTTTGCAATTTGACCGTGATGATCAGGCACATACAGTTACATTCAATTTTTTATAAATAATTTATATATTACAGTGATTCAATAATGTATTTTTTCCAGTAGTTAGTTCTAAAAACCCACAGGTCTCGAAAGCCAAGTTGTAGTGTAAGTCCTATTGCTATTATTACTATTAAAAACATCAATATCCAAAAGTGCCTGAAGTTCTTTTTTCACTTGGTTAGATATACTCACCTCAGGTAAGTAGACAGAAACAAGTGGAAAAGAAAGCGAAATGAAGGTCTTGAAAGTAAAACGGAGACAAATTTACCAGTCTTCAGAAGATACTCTCTACAATGCAGTGAGCAGAGAGGGTCGATAGATCATACTGAGTCGGTGGGTCGCAGTGGGTCACGGTGGGTGGTGGGTCACAGTGGGTCACATGCTGTTGACCCACGACCCACTGACCCACTCAGAAAACTTGACCCACTTGACCCATTGACCCACTCCATCTCTGCTGTCTACTGGACAACTGCCCACCGTTCCCCTGATATTGGCCATTCTAAATTTCTAGATATTTAAGCAGCTCATCTCGAGAACTGTAAGTCATAGAGAGATGTTATTTTGCTAGTTTTTGCGAGAAAGAGAAGGTGTGGATAAAAAGATTTACTTTTACATCTAGGAACAATCACAGTTATTCTTCCCGCTCCATCTCTCCATTCTTTTTAAGTTCGTTCTGGCAATGCTCTTTGAGCATTCTCAGCTGTGTTCTTTTATATTTTGATGAACCATTGTCACCACGGCATGGCGCGTCCTCAGGTTGCGGATCGAGGAGAAGGCCTCTAGATATAGAGGTTAGCTGCGAATATACTGAATAAGCAGTCGCTGATAGACGACAAGGAAGTGGTCTTCCAGCTTGGTTGTTTGGGTAAGGCTAACAACCTCATCCTGAAAAAAAAAAAAAAAAAAAAAAAAAAAAAAAAAAAACTTGTTTAGAAATATTCACAGAAGCCTCGGACCAGGACTGATAACTTGGCAGGACCTCAGTAAAAGAAAATGGACATAAGATTTGGAACATGCAATATTAGTAATCTTTATAGGGTAGGTGCGTTAAAATCCATAACGAGTGAGTTAGAGAAATACAAGATGGACCTAGTAGGAGTTCAGGAAGTTAGGTGGGTAGGAAATGCAACTGTGAATTCCGGAAATTTTACATTCTTTTACGGGGAAGGAAATAGTAATCACCAATTAGGAACAGAGTTTTTTGTTCACAAACGAGTTGAGTTGATTTTGAGTTCAACGTCCCGTTCAGCAGCGAGGCTGTATGAGACGTGGACCTACTCATTAACGTGAAATCCGAACCACATGAGCTCCCGCCGGAAATCGAACCCGGCTTTCCCGCGCCATAGGCGCGTACGCTAACCGTCGTTCACAAACGAATAATAGCAATTAAACGAGTTGAATTTGTTAATGATAGACTTTCTTTTATTACTTTTAAGGGTCGGTGGTGTGATATTGTTTTAAATGTACATGCCCCAAGTTTTTACGAAGAAGTGGACCAACTCCCGCGATACCATAGGGAACGAAAGTCTGCATAAGGAAAGTAATGACAACGGTGTTAGACTCGTGAAGTTTGCAAAATCCAAAAACCTTATCGTGAAGAGTACAAAATTCCCACATCGCGACGTTCGTAAATACACTTGGACCTCACCAGACGGAAAAAACACATACACTGACGGACATAAGTATTCACACAGGACCATGTTTGTTGTATAAGTGGTAATATTATGTAATACTGAAACCAACGAAAGAATTACTTGTATCAAAAGAATAAAGAGAGTCCTGTATGATATGAACCAATCTTAATAGCCTATATTCCGCCCCTTTCGTTGAATCACACAAGTCAGTGTGCATTTCATTGACTTTGTCCATTTTCGTGTTACATCTATGCCAATGTCATTACATTCTTCATCCAGTCGTTTTTTTAATTGTAGTTTGGTCAATATGTGATGTTTTCTTATTCTTCGTTCCAGCTCATCCCACAGACGTTCAATGGGTTTGAGGTCTTGATACTGAGATGGGGTTTGGAGGGTATGGGGTGAGTTGTACAAGAGCCAACTACGAACAATGTACGAAGTATGTTTGGGATCGTTGTCTTGCTGGAACTCAGGTGGCTCAGTGGTAGAGCGTTCACCTCTGGTGCTTGGGCTCCCGGGTTCGATCCCAGCCCCCGCCAAGTGAACTTTGTGGTGGACAAACACCGTGCGCGTGGGTTTTCTCGGGGTTCTCCCGTTTCCTCCCACTTTCTTCATTCTACCATTTCATTCATTACTCATCATCACCGTCTCCTTTAGCCTAACCGGCATAACCGTGGGACGTAAAACTCAAAGATTTCATTTCATTTTCATTCCGGCATCTACCCAATAGAAAATTTACCTAAAATTTAGAATGCAGGAGGTTCCAGTAGTAATAATTTCCTATCTAAGTGGTATTTTGGACCTGTACAAAGTAACCCCGATTAGAGGCTGAAACTGCCTTCTTCCAGTTCTACTTTTTTTTATGACTTTAAAACGTTTCACATTTCAATTTCAACTATTGCTTAGGGTCCCATTATACACAGTAGTATTCTACGAAACCGACTTAACTTTGACGGAAATTCTTGAAGGTGAATCTTTCAAATTTTGGCAGCTCCTCCGTGGCTAAGCGGTTAGCGTACGCGCCTTTGGCGTGGGAGACCCGGGTTCGATTCCCGGCGGGAGCTCATGTCGTTCGGATTCCACGTTCATCAGTAGGTCCACGTCTCATATAGCCTCGCTGCTGAAAGGGACGCTAAACTAAAATCAACTCAACTCAAATTTTGGCGGTCTTTACAGTGACTGCTTTCCATACCTCTACAACAACAAACCCTCCGGTTAATTAGAACTAATATTAACCCCCAACATTATAGTCAAAATACAGTTAGATATTCTATCTTACGGTGGCAGTTGAAACTTCCTCTTTATAGTTCATGGTTTAATCGACAGATGACTGTGAAACTTTTTTCATATTTTGTGCAAAGTAACCCCTGATGTGCACAGTAACCCCGTCTTACGACATCTACCACTCACGATCAAATTCGAATTAAAGGGAAAGTTTGATGTCATACTGTATGGAAAAATTGAACCATCTATAGTGACCTCGCCAACTAAAATGCGAATTTTATGTTGCATTAACGCAATCTACTAAATCTACAATTTAAGGTAGTATCCAAACCACCACAATCCGTTTTATTGTCATCCACTCTCATATTTTATTGTTTATAGCCATTTTTCAAAACTGGATCAATCTTCTGTGTCACAAATGAGAGGTAGAGTTTGATGCAGTATTCCATGTCATAAGTTTGATGGAAACATGAAGGACCTTATGCAGAGTCGTTTTGATGCGTGATTAGTGGCATACTAAAGAGTTCGACTAACATATGTTCCCTGCAGTAGTCAGGCTTTTAGTATGACTCTAATCATAACGTCAAAACGACTCTGCATAAGGCGGGAACAGTCTATAGTGAGCTTTTAAAGCAATACTACCAATTTTCAAGTATGCAATTAATGCTTCATTATCTGATTCCGTTTTTTTTCCTGTATAACGAGAAAGTGAAACCACTTGTACTTGTAATATCACACAGGTCTTCTTGCTACATATAGTTGTTATTATCTTATAGTCTACGATCCTGTGCGGTACACCATTTTCCAAGTCACTTCGTAAACAATACCAATGCCGTAGTATTAAGTTTAGCTAATAAAGTAAGAGAGAACGCTATTATAGCAGTGTCTTCTCAACACCAAGCAGCAGAATGCTCTACTCTACACATATGTGGGAGCTCTGAACACCCATCCTCTGACGTCACATGACACCCTCCTTAATTTGCCATTTTCTGTATGTAACCCCACTCTACCCTACTACATCACATTACACATCATCACATAGCTCTTTCCCCCTTACCACGCAATAACAGCTCTTTGTATACGACTGTTAACAATATAATTTGATGCTTATGGTCCAAAGGACAGTTTTGGGCTACCTTCTCTTATGGTTCCTGGCCCTAATACTAGACATTTTACTGAGCCAACCCAATTCAAATTTTCATTTCATTTAATATATTATTTTTTGTGATGTGGTAAACTTTTTCCCATGCTTCATTTATACATTCATGTTCCTGTCGTATCGTATGGAATAAGAAAATTTTACTTTGGAATGGGTCTTCCTCTAACATTGTGAACTTATTGGGGAAAGGGCAGTTGCCCCTACCTCCGCTAGATACAGCCGTGGTTTGGATTCCACCTTAAACTGTATGTCAATGTCGCATATTCTTGGTCCTTCAAAAAAAGTCGCTACACTTAAACAAATTAACGAACACCTTACTTTTTATTTCAAATAACACATAATTCTTTTTATTCTCAAAGCACTGAAACTACCTGATAGAGAAACAAATCATCATCTAATTTCTTTATGCTTGAAGTCTTCGAACACATTTTGGAACGACACTTGTAATGGGTTTTCGAACACTACTTTTTTTTTTTTTTTTTTTTTTTATCCAAGTGAACTTTGTGTTGGACAAACACCGTGTGCGTGAGTTTCCTCTGGGTTCTTCCGTTTTCTCCCACTTTCTTCATTCCACCATTTCATTCATTTCTCATCATCACAGTCTTCTTTAGCCTAGCCGGCATAAACGTGGGACGTAAAACTCAAAAATTTAGTTTTTACTATTAAACAAAAAATAAGATAATTTTCGAGTTCCGAGAGAGAGAGAGAGAGAGAGAGAGAGAGAGAGAGAGAGAGAGAGAGAGAGAGAGAGAATAGAAAGATTAGTGATACAATAGATTAAGTTATGGCGATTCATCTCATTAAAGTAGCAATTTTCTTTTTTTAATCATCGCTTTTTGCCGGCAGAGCCCTTTTATGATGTAAGTGAAAACTACACAAAATAAATAGAAAACTCATCGAGCATTAGGTAAGTTTCTTTCCCTAAATTCGTAGCTACAACGTTGTATTTTTTTCTACTGATTTGATCTCCCTCAAGAGTCGCCACTACTGTAACTGATATTTTGCAAACGTCAGACGGTGATTGTTTTGGTGGTTGATGTGAATAACCCCTAAGGCGTAACTAGGGTTACTTTCCTAGTTATTATTAGCTTAAAATAACTCCTTTTTGTATTATATTGAATCCTCTATATTTTTAGAAGTACAGTGAATAGCTACTACAATTTCAGAATGATTGGAAGTTGAATCACAGACCCTTCTAAAAACAAATATAACACCTAGGGTCTCTATAATGGTATTATTAATGCTGTCATCTGTTGACGATATTTGTCAACTTCATTCACTAGCTGGCTCTTGTGTTTCATCTGGTGTCTAAAGAACTGCTCGAGTGGGTTGTATTGGATGCCGGATTTGTTTTTGAATGAGATAATAATTTATAAGTTGTACCGACTGTAAGAGTGAGTCGAGGGTGTATTATTAATCGAAACATATAGATCTAAAGAATGGCTGCCAGAATGCCAGGTGAGTTCTGTCAAAAATGCTTTCAACACTTAAATAATCCGTAAATAATACCATAGTTATACTCCTCACACTCAGGGAGTAAAAAGCTTACCAATGTATTGTACTTAAAAATATAGCTAACAATGGTTCATGTAGTTAGTGTAAGAAAAACTATAAACATACGATGAAGCGATATATTTTACACAGAATATTGGCGCAAGTTGAGAATACCCCAGCATAAAAATGGAAATTTTGTAGGTAAACTCCAATAACTCGGAAGGAAAAGTTGATATTAAAGGAACTTTTTTGGTATTTCCTTACGTGTTAAATTTCCAAGAGATGTAATATTTATGTAAGAATTGATATACAAAATCGATTTTAAGCATACGCCTGGCCCTAAGTAAGTAACTTACAGTAAAGTAGCAATATAAAAGAAAATATCGCAGAATACCATTGTTTGAATGCCGCGCAGGGTAACTACTTTGGGCAAGGCAGTGATATGCTGTCACTGTTAATATTATTCACGGGTTGTCACTGATTCTTTGTTTTTCCTTATTCACATGGATATTCGTCGCTAATGTCGGTGCCGTTCCTAATATATATAGTATTGCCAAGCGAGCGCTAGCGAGTGAAGGCGGGTTAGAGCCCCGCAGGGCACGTTATTTTCTGTCTTTCGTTCTTGGGAACTGTAACTGAGGGAGCCCGTTCAGATGAATCGGTTATTGTCACTGCCTTGCCTAAAGTAAAGACTTGCCGAATGCAGATCTAGTACAGAAGAGTAGGGTTCTAGAACACAGATCCTGCTTTCCATTTAGCTGTAATAAAGACAGAAACCAACGTGCCCTGCATTGCTTTAACACATCTTCACTCGGAAACGCTCGCTCGGTGGTACTATGTGAATTAAATATTAAACTTTGGTACAGAAAGGAGCCAACCTAGCTACTAACCTTTATGGGGGGACCTGTGTTCTAGAACCGTCCCATGGAGATTATGGCGTATGTAGTAATGCCAACTGTCTTAGGCAGTCGCCGTACCTGTTGTTATAGTAAATATATCATCAGATCAGGTCCGCAGAGTAAGTCCAACATATTCAGATTTCAGTACGGTATTGTTTTCGGGTTAAGTTCCCTAGTTGGTCGTCCATTTCTAGCAATATTTTGAAAATTTACCGGAATAATTTGCTTGTTTATATGCTTGATAATATAGCTATAAGGAGAGCGGAAGTTGTGTTTATTTCCTAAGTTGTAATTAGTTATAATCATGTAACTATTTGGCAAACAGAGGGAACTACTTCGCACAAGGTTACCGCATGATTGGATTGTAGGAAATTAACGATCATTTTTATTCTAAACATGGCTACAGGTGTACAAAGACACTGTAGTTGGGATCCTTATGCAGAGACGAGAAATTACAGTCTATTATCTTTAACAAAATGGGTTCAATATTCCTTAATCCTAACCTAACCCGACCATACCCTACCCTACTTATCCCTATTGAACTCCACTCTACCCTTCCCTACTCTATTATAACCTTTTAAAGCGCCCTTAAAAATTATTATTCTTAAATTTTTGTCAAATATTACGCTTTTTGTCGAAAACCAGGCGGATGACCAACTTGGAATAAATGCCGCGGAGGGAATTACTTCGTGCAAGATTACTGCATGGCTAGATTATGGGAAAGTAACGAGTATTTGTATTCTAAACATAGCTGCAGGTGTTCAGACACTCCAGTTGGTATCCTTACGCAGAGACGAGAAATTACACTATAAATTTTAACAAAATGTGTCAAAACTTTCCTAACCCTAAGCTAACACGCCCTACCCTACTTATCCTTACCTTTCTCTACTCTACTCTACCTTGCTCTATTATACCCTTTTAAAGCGGTCCTAAAAACTGATGGGTTTTAAGTTTTCGCAGTTGTTACGCCTTTTATTGAAAACCAGGCGGACGACCAAGTTCGGAATAAAAGCCCTTTAGAAATACATTATCGCTTCGCGAATAAATACTGCATCCGGACACATGCAATAAAAACTACAGCAGAAAAAAAACTTTTCTAGGTAGCTACTAAAAAGCACGAATGCTACTTGACCTGAGGCGCGTCAGCGTTGGTGGGTATGCGTGTATACTAGGATGTCGCTAAGAAGAACGCTTGATTAATTTCTATTTGGTTTGTTGCTTTCATAATAGACTCACTGCAGTAACGTTCACACCATCACTACGATGATCACATTTATATATGTACGGTAACTGTTTATTTATTTTTAAGGCTTTATCACATTTTCTGCTCAATTTCAGTATACCATGCCTCTCCACGAAACGTAATAACTCTTGTTCCTAGCAACATATGTTATGATAAAACTAAAAATCGAAATGTTATATCTGTCACATGGAACTGCCTCAATACACCCTAACGTTTGATGTCAGCAATCAGCATGCCTCCACTTAAAATAATAATAACTAGACGCAGATCTAAATATTTCAAAATAACACATTAAACTTGTTTAACGGATTCACTATTTTTTTCTTGTAAATTTTACGTATTTTTCATATTTCTGGACCTACTCTCCAGCACTTAACCTAATATAGCTGTCATGTAATCTTGCATAAGAGAAAAATACATACGCTGTAGCACAATGTTTGGACTCGCCCAAGATATTCTGAGTCGGATAGACTTCAATAGGTGGGCCCCCTAAATCTTCGGCATCTTAACCATTTCTGATGCACCAGGCTAAGGAAATCGGTAATAATGAAGTGAATTATAATGATGGAATGAAGAAAGTGGGTAGAAACGATAGAACCCAGTATAAAATCAACACACTTGTTATTGTCTACCACGAAGCCCCCTTGACGCGAGCTAGAAGGTAAAATTCCACGATTGCTTACATCATGATAAACTGAACACACCCTAATCTAAATTATACTTACCTAACCTAACATGTGTTTTATAAGTTGGCGGGAATTAACGGAATTTATTTCCGAGCTGGGATCGAACCAGACACACCACGCGGAAAAGGTTAGCGTTCAACAGGGTGAAAAAAATCATGATTAAAAAAAATCATTTTTGTTGATTTTTTTTATTTAAGTAACTAACTCTATGGCCTATTGAACCCGGAGGTTCAATGCCACGTTTACAAAAGCTATTCATTGACTTCTATCCTTAGCCAATTGGATCCAGTTTCTACTTTGTATTCCTATTTCTGCGAGATGCATCTTAATATAGTCCTCCCAACTGCGCCTAGGTCTTCCTAATGATCTTTTTCCGGTTGGTTTTCCAGTTAAGACTTTGAAAGCGTTACTACTTCCTTCCATCCTGGCTACATGACCTGCTTACCTGAATCTCCTAGACTTGATGACCTTAACAATGTTTGGTAAACCGTATAAATTATGCAGTTCCTCGTTATGAAGTTTCCGTTATTCCCCATTCTCATCAATCTTGAGTCCGAATATTCGTTTCAAGATCTTGTTCTCAAATACTTTCAGTCTATGGTCTTCCCTCATAGTAAACGACCATGTTTCGCAACCATACAGAGCAACAGGCATGATTGTCGTTTGATATATTTTAAGCTTCAAATTCCTCGACAAAATTCGCGACAAGAGATTTTGAACTGAATAACACGAATTCCCCGCTTTTAGTCGACATTTAATTTATTCGTGAATAAGATTTTCATCTGTTAATATTGATCCTAGATGTTTGAAAGTATTCACTTTATCAAAAGTATTATTCGATATTTTAACACATCCAAAATTTACCCCATTATGATCCCGAGGAACTTCTATGTATTTAGTACATAAATTTCGCTTAGTTTTATTTTATTTTTTTTAGGAGAGGAGATCGAACCCCTCTAAATGCGCTCCTGTTATATAGAAACAAATAGACGTGGACACAAGAGAATTTTCGCCTTAAATGTCCATGGTGATTTCCCCGTTGGAATAGTTAACGATTTTAAAAACCGTATGTTACGAAGAGAAGAAAGCAGGATTCGCCCGTTACCCGTTCAAAGCGGGATTTTCCCTAATCATCCTCTGCATGATAGTTGTTTTCATACTTTGCTTACATACATTTGAGTCTCATTCTATTATGATTATTATCTTCCATAATCAAAATAACAGAACAGATACGGGATTTTACTTATTTTCACTTTAAATTGATTTATTTCGGATTTTGATTTAAATCAACGATTTTTATTTAAAAAATCAAGCGATTTAAATCTTGATTAAAATCGTGATTTAAATCAATCCACCCTGGCGTTCAACCACTTAACTATCGTGGGCGCAACTTCCTTTTCTTAGGTCTCAACAGCGGCCCTTTATCCTTGCTACGTAGCCCCGGTATAAGGCAATTGAATTTCCCATTGTGTTTTTAATTTTACCCTTGTGCTTTTGTCACTTTGTTTTCATGTTTCGTGTTACTATTGGCTTTTATGGTAGACTCGTTACTGAGTCTTACACATTGACGGGTCCAAAGGTGGGCCAAATAGTCATCAGTGTACATACTGCGGGCCGCAAAAAACAAAAACCGTTTTCATACTTAATGTTGTATTTAAAGAGTGAGGAAATACATAAAATCTTATCTGATACTGTAGTACTTTTAAAAGTAAGAAAATGTGAGTAATAAGTAGATAGGAAGTTTCCACCTATACTTTCTTTGCCGCTGTCATTAGCGAGTTTCAGAACATATGTCAGATGAATGTATGTTAGCCTCGATCTTTCGGGAACTTTCCGTAAGGAAGAAAAATTGTTCACACTGATCCTACTACCGAATATGGAAGTCAAGTAAGATGCAAATTTGCGAGTTTTTGGGAACTACACAGACAACTTTTTGTAAAATTCTAGTATATTCAAATCACTGAACTTTATTTTTAGAACAATGAATTTATATTAATTCGATCTATAAATGGCCTGCTACTTTCGGTACAGTTCGTTCAGTAATGTCGATACAATTTTATAATTAAGTAAATTACATATTTTTTGTTACTTTCTGGGATGAATAGAGGGTCGCGAGTTCGGCATGCCGGACGCCAATAGTTCGGAAACTATCCAACATAAAGAGGGCGAGTAAAAGATTCACTGAAGAAGTCATATCTGTTCTATTGAATTTTGCATGTTTCACAATCCTACCGTGCACGCGCAAGGGATTCCCCAAAGGAACGTAGGGAGTCCTGGAAAATCTGCCAAATGAAACTTGGTCTAAATGGATATGAATTGATAGGCTTTCTACCAGGTAACAATAATTCATTTGTATTAAGTCGATATCTGGAACAAATACAAAAATGGCAGACACCTTCATGCCCGTTGTGTGTGGTTGCATAATTGCCAGGTACGGATGCTGGCCAACAGTGACGTTCTGAGTATTAAGTATAGCGAATTTGTACTCAAATGCTCTAGAAAGACATTTGGAGTGTCGGTAGAGCATAACAGATGAAGCAGGGTGATCACATGTGTGGAAACACTTAACGAAAAATGCCCAGAAATGCACTCATACTCAGTAAGCGTGAGTTCAAAGCGTCGGAAATGTAAGGATTAGCGTCAAGAACATGAAAGCCATTGCCAATTCACCAATAATACTCCCTCAAACCAATGCAATATGATGTGCACGATTGTATACCAATACGGATGCAACAACTGAGGCCAAGTTCAAATTGTGCCATTGGACTCACAAAGAAACTGGGTAAACTAAATGAATGTCACTAGTGGGATCGCATGATCGATATTGAAATGTGACCAATGTGTGTGTTGATATCAACATGTAGCTAATGGACAAATATCAACATGTCGCACTACTGCTGGTACACCGTCTCACGTGCGAAAACTAGGAAAATAACGTTGTACATTCTGCTATTACATCTGGTGCACCTTTTGGTAGAACGTAACCAGAACACGATTGTATCAATGTCCCTCTTTGTTTGGGACATTGTCCCACAGTCGACACATGTGAAAAGAAATCTCTTAACGCATGGTTCAAATTCTGATGGAGCGTGAAAATAACAAACTTGTATCATGTCCCACGTCTTCTGAGACATATGACGTACTCGAAATATAGGAAAATACCTCCAGAAATTTGTATCTTACACACAGTGCACATGCCAAAACAAAGACGAAAATGAACCGATTTGGCACATTTAACACTAAAGCTGGAACACCATACACATGGAAAATAAAACGACATGAAAATAGGAAGAAACGTCTTAAAGCTCTGATTGTTTACAACTGTGCAGTAGGAGTAACAAAATGAAACACACAAGTATGTCGGGAGGTTGTACAAGAGGGCTTGCCAAACAAGGTGGGTACTCCTCAAAGAAATGAATACAGAGAAAGTGAGGCTCCTTCGAACCTCAGGGCTAGAACACTCGCTTTTGCTCGCGTGGTCGCAGTTTCCAATCGTACTGGGAGCCCACGGCCTCAGATTCAAGACCCGAGTAGTTATTTTGCTATTTTTCGCACGTGGGACGATGTCCCAGCAGTAGAGGGACATGTTGATATTTGTTCATTAGCTACATGTTGATATCAACACACACATTGGTCACATTTCAATATCGATCATGCGATCCCACTAGTGACATTCATTTAGTTTACCCAGTTTCTTTGTGAGTCCAATGGCACAATTTGAACTTGGCCTCAGTTGTTGCATCCTTATTGGTATGCAACCGTGCACATCATATTGCATTGGTTTGAGGGAATATTATTGGTGAATTGGCAATGTCTTTCATGTTCTTGACGCTAATCCTTTCATTTCCGACGCTTTGAACTCACGTTTACTGAGTATGAGTGCATTTCTGGGCATTTTTCGTTAAGTGTTTCCACACATGTGATCACCCTGCTTCATCTGTTATGCTCTACCGACACTCCAAATGTCTTTCTAGAGCATTTGAGTACAAATTCGCTATACTTAATACTCAGAACGTCACTGTTGGCCAGCATCCGTACCTGGCAATTATGCAACCCCACACAACGGACATGAAGGTGTCTGCCATTTTTGTATTTGTTCCAGATATCGACTTAATACAAATGAATTATTGTTACCTGGTAGAAAGCCTATCAATTCATATCCATTTAGACCAAGTTTCATTTGGCAGATTTTCCGGGACTCCCTACGTTCCTTTGGGGAATCCCTTGCGCGTGCACGGTAGGATTGTGAAACATGCAAAATTCAATAGAGCAGGTATGACTTCTTCAGTGAATTTTTTACCCGCCCTCTTTATGTTGGATAGTTTCCGAACTATTGGTGTCCGAAAGTCATTTTCCCACGCTTTCGTCACCTTGTAGATCTGAAACTATGTCCGATAGCAGAAAGTTGAAGAGAACTTTTTTTCTTGTCTCAGTGGTAGGAGTCAGGAGCCACTAGATCCACCAAATTTGTTAGACAGATATAGATCTTTACCAGTTCTAATTGTGCACGGAACCGTTTTATCAATTTTTGGTACGGAAGGAAGGGTCGGAAAGGCCAAGATTTGTGCACGTTTATTCTCGGGTTATTTCAAAGAACGCCTTGCATATATGCACCCAACAGTATTTCTTTGTTCTGCAGGTTTACATAACAGCAGAGAATAAATACTCGAGCATTGAAATAGATATTAGTCATCCTCTCTTTTTATGTAGGCTCTGAATTAGTACCCGACAACGACGAGTGTGTACAGCTATTCTAGGCTGTTCTTAGTTTGTATGGTCTTATACAACTAGATAAAATTAACACTTGAAATATATGGCTTGGTGATATTTCCGTATATGCAAATTAATTCATCCTATACCCTGCTCTCCGTACCTATGTGTATATTGTCGCCAACTAGAATTTTTATGGTGTTGCGGAATTTTGGATCTTATGTCTTCGAGAGTCTCACAAAAGCTTGAGAGGAGGTTGAAATAGGGCATTTATTACTCAATGGTAGTAAATTAAACTGCGATGCACTATGTCCGCGTACTGTTGGCGAAATCGTACATCAGGTGTACCATGATTTGCGCTCACGAACCGTTTTTCTACATACTGGCCATTAAAAAGTAGTAAGATTCGATCGAAACAAATCTGGTAATTATACAAAATAAATGAGCTTAACTTAAAGTAAAACAGAAGTGAATATATACTAATCAAACGAATTACCAGATATACTCCCTATGTGATGTCCGTTTCAGCTAACATGATACGGACTACTGACTCTTCCTTTTCTACCACCTCCATACAAATTTGCTCGTTGCATGCACAAAGACATTTTATTCCTTCTGAATTTGACCAGCTATGGACCACACAGAACCTAGGACTTTTTAGTCAATCTTTTCCTTTTCTCTTCATTCTTTCGCACTTGGCCATTCTCTGCTCCTCGGAAATTACTAGTTTGGCCCTATTTTCATGCAGTTTCTCCTTAGATGTCTTCATGATGTTAACTCTTCTAAACTCGGTCCTGTTATGGATCACATCCACTGTAAGTCTGCTCTGCACTACGTCTTTTCTGACCTCTTCTATCCATTTCGTTGTGTGATCTTCAATCTTGTGATGCACTTGAAAATCTTCTTCGTCAATCGGTTCTGGTCTATTCTCATAAGATTTCGTATAATTTCATTTTCACTTGTCTATTGTGATAGTGATCTTTTCAATGTACCTATAAAGATCTTCGTTCTTTCTTTTCTTCCAAGTTCCACCAGTATTTTGTGGTCCTAGAATTTTCCTCTCCATTTTTTTTTTTTTTAAATCTTAATTTTTAGTTCCTGCAGTTTCCTATTTTATTTCGCGTCAGACACTCAGAGGCATAGAGAACCACTCCTTTTATTACTGAGCTGCAGTGTCTAAACTTCTTGTAGGATGTTATTCATTTGTTGTGCCTGTTCTGAGTTAACATGAAGGCCAGATCCAATTTTCTAGCTTTTGCCCTGTTTGCTTGTGCCCAGTCCGTTGGGTTTATCTATTCTCCCAAATACTTGAATTTCTCTGTTATCGTGATATTTCCATGCTTCATCTTCAGGTGTCTCTCCTTGGCGTCTGTATTCCACGTACTCAGTCTTCTCGTAGGAGACAACCCATTTTTCTCAGCGATTTCAGGCAAACTATTCAGCATTTTTTGGGCATATTTTCGGTATTTAGCTAAAAGAGTAAGATCATCAACGAAGCCAAACATTTAATTTCTAGGTTCAGACCTTTGTCCCGAGATGTGTTTCCCTTATTCCTTCCACTTCTAAATCTTCCTCCTAAACAATCTTAAAGGAAATTTGTAATAAGCCATCCCATTGTCTTACTCTTGTTTTTATTCTAGAATGATCAAAGATTTTTCTGAAGAATTTGATTTTTGAAATGGTGTCGCTTAAGTATTTATTTTTATTATTATTATTATTATTATTATTATTATTATTATTATTATTATTATTATTATTATTATTATTAATCAATTCCAAACTCCTCCAGGATATTAAATTAAAGTTGCCTGTAGATCAAGCCATACGCTTTCTTGAAGTCTACAAATACTACTGCGGTGTTCTGGTTTCTCAGAGCTCGTGCTTTTAGAATGCTTTTGAGGTTGAATAATCGTTGTAGTCACGACCCCCTTTCTCGACAACCAGCTTGGTATTCACTGATGAGATAGTCTTCTTGTTCTTTGAGTATTTTCAGCAGGGCTTTGGAAAGTATATTGAATGTGATTGGAAGTAGAGATATTCCTCTGTAGTTATCGATGTCTGTTCGGTTGCCGTTCTTGTGAAGTGAGTGTATGAGGGCACATTTCAGTCTTTCGGAATCTTTTCCGTTTTCCACATTTTCGTGAATAATAATGCTGTTTTCACTTGATGCTTTATTATTTTTAATCACGTTGATTATACGCTTGATTTCTTCCAGGGTTGGTTTGGATTCTGAGTTTTCGTGGGATAAATTTTGAGTATCTAGTCTTTCCATAGGCTTTTCGCAGTTTAACAGTGTTTTCAAATAGTTAACCAAAAGTTGACAACTTTCCTTCGTTCGTCGTTAGACTACCGTCCTCCCATTTGAAACACAGACTTGGTGGCTGATATCCCGGTAGGGAAAATCTTCTTCCATCTTGTTTCTTTCATGGTTTCTCTTTTATAAACTTGGCTGCCTTCTTCCTTCCTTCCGTCCTCGAAATCTTCCCATTTTCTTGAGTCTTGGAATACAACCTTTTTCCAGACCTGTAGTCTTCTGTCGAGGGCTTCGTCACACTTTTAACTCCACTATCTGTATTTTCATTTCCTTGCAGAATTTCCCAAGCCTTTGGCTGTTGTGGTCATTGACACTCTGTTCTCTCCCAATTGAGACAAGTTTTCGCTGTACTATCTTGTTCTATTTCAAAGTTTCTGCATTAATTGTGGGTATCTTGTTGGCTGTCGGCTTTGGCCTGTTTGGCTTGAGTCTTACTTTAATCTCCGAGAGGTAATGATCCTTGTCAATGTTTAGGCTTTTCCTTGCCTTAACGTTCAGGATTTCCTTTCGATTTCTGGCCGTTATTGCAGCCTGGTTGAGATTGAACTCCCCCAGCATCGTGTTAGGAAATACCCATGTTGTTTTGTTCTTTGTTGTTCATCCTTTTGTATCCCGGGTGCTCTTCCACTCTTTCCTATATCTGCTCTCCGTACCTACCTGGGCATTGTCGCCAACCAGAATTTTTGTGTGATGTTGCGGAATTTTTGTGTCTTCGAGAGTATCACAAAACTCGTCTATCTTTGTAGGGTTTTTCTTATCATTATTTATCGGAGAGTGCGTTGATAAATGTATGAGCTTTATTTCCAGATTTGAATGAGAGAAATGAGATATCTCTGTTGGTGAGCTAAAGTTAATAAATGGATTTTGTGATGCTCTTTATAACTATGAAAGCCATACCTAGAATCGATACATTGGAGGCGTTTTTTATCGCAATATTTCCTTTGTAAAGTCTAAAACCTTCAGATTCTCGTAAAATTCTTCAACTCATTCGCTGCCACTTGACGCCATATGGCGCCAAGAGGTAGTTCTCATTGTAGACATTCTTTGTAAAGTGGTACACACATGTATAGAGTATTTATACACTTGTGGCACACAGTGTTGACCTGGTTATTTTCTGTAGTGTGCATTTTGAACAACTACTGTGTAATTCAGTTGAACTTTAGAAACAACATTTAAGATACTGGTATTGCATATGCTCATTTTCTGATGTTAGTTTTCCAGCGTAGTATATGGTATACTAATAGGTTAGCGCATTAGTTTAGATTAGTCAGGTTGGATTAGGTTGGATCAGATTGAATTTACACAGCCAGATTAGGTTAGTTTACTATATTCTAAATAAAGGAAGTGAACATATGCTACTCGACATCTGCAGAGATAAAATAATAGAGCGCTGACTCTCCTCTATTAGGTTATGTTAGGAGCAGAGTGAAAGCACAGCGATCAGTGTTAAGTAAATAAATAAATGAAACACGTAAAATATATAACAAATAAATATGAAAGTACTAGTAAACAATACATGCTCATGACACCATTTGGCGTCAAGTGGCATATTCATACTCCAAAGACTGTGTCATGTGCAAGTGACGCCAAATGGCGTCATTTTCCCGCCATTTTTTTATTTGGCAAACCAGCCTCCAAAATCAGATATGCACATCATATTATGAGGGTTAATGCAAAAAAAAAAAAAAAGTGTAGGTGGCACATTGGGTTGGAGTATTGAAATCAAGGTGGCAGCGAACGGGTTAAAGAAGTCGTTCTAAAGAAAGCGACAAGCAGATCGCTAAAAAGTTTGCGGTGAAAATTAACAATAAGGGTGCTTAAATAAGTAAAAGCATTATCAATATTCGATATAAAACCTGTCAGATCATTGAGTGATGTAGGACGTCCAATCTGATTCAGTTCGTTTGTTCTAGGTATCTTCACGTTCGTAAGTGAATTACCTAATTCTTGTTGTAAAGTGTTCCAAAAGTATCTGTTTTCATTTCTCTTATGTACAAGAGCTGTGCGGAAAGTAATGCAACATTATCATTCAAATTTTGCATTGTTATAGAGTAAGGCTGTTTGAAGAAAATGATACTACTTAACATAGTTCTCATTCACAGTGATATAGTTCTCATTCACAGTGATCCAAATGCGGCAACTTTGAACCCAATTCTAAAACCCCGTTTGCTAAAATTGTGGTGTGTGCTCCTTCAGCCACTTCTTTATGATCACTTTCATCTCATCTACGTCTCCGAATCGATTCCCCCGAAGATTGTACTTAGTAGGAAAAGACAGATGGAAGTCAGAGTTTGCAAATCCGGGCTGTATGGTGGATAAGTCACCACTGATCAGCAAAATTTTGAGATGGCCTACATCGTCGCGAAACTAGTGTAGATGGATATACGAAAGATTTTTGCCTTGTCTCTTCTACCTAATGGCTGCTTTAAATTTCCTAAGAGTCACAATGTACCGCTCACTGTCCAAAGTACATCTTTGCTCTAAAATGCTAATAATAATAATTCCCCTCTATAAATAATAATAATAATATTTTGTGCAGATCCTTGACTTGAATTTCTTAGGCCTTGGAGAAGTTGTCATTTTTCCAAGGATTGAGTTTTACTTTCTGGATCATACACATAAGCTCATGTTTCATCCCCCATCACCATATTGGCGAAAAATGTCTTGAAAGGCTTTAAATGCATGGAGAAGTTCAGAGCAGATTTCCACCCATCTCCACTTTAAATCAGGTGTTATCTGTTCGGAGACTCATTTTATGCACGCTTTATGATACCTTAATTTACCAGCCATTATTCTTATAGTATTATGACCACAGTCAACTCTCGGATCGTTACTTATCTGTCCCCTTGACTCAATTCATCAAGTCTCAGAAGGTTTGCTTCAGTGTTCACAGTTATTTCCCACTACGTGGTTTGTCTTCACTACTGTTCATTGCTCTTGTCGAGCGTTTCCTCTCTATACAGCTTTTCCAGTCCCCTATTAATTTCAGCTAGACCACAGTTCTTCTTCACCAGAAAACCCTGTGGCAGCATATTATTTATGTTTATTTACCTGCAGTGAAAGGTAAAATGCTGTAGTACCTGCACAAGGAAGCCTTATTCGTCACTATACAAAGTTTGAATGATTTATGTTGATAATAACAAAACCATGAGGGCCGTTGCATTATTTTTTGTACAGTTTCTGCTACTCCAACCAGATTCTTCCCTCTTCCTAATGTTGCATTGAATTTGCCTATTATAAAATAATAATTTGTATTTGAACATTATTGTATGTCTCTTCCAACCTGTCAGGTTTCTTCTTTATCATGTTTTTTCACCTTCTGTGGAAGTGTGTGTAGATATTTTCTAATACACAATAACACACTGAACAAGGCTATGTGATAATGTGTTAAAAAAAAAAAAAAAAAACAGTATCACGTAACAGTTTCAACACAATAACTGTGTCTTCCTCAGACTTCCACTCCTTCTCTTACAAACTTCAACAGTATATATATATGAAAATGAATGTAACGATGTTTGGCCGCGAACTCCTCTATAGCGCTACAACGATTTTGATTATTTTTACTACATACGTATTACCTAGATTACGTTATAAACACATTACTTTATTAAAATGTGTGTCGGAAGAGGGAGCAAGTGGGGCCGAAATTTTGCAAAAAATTGATTATCTCAAGATGAAATCTGGCATATATATATTTCCTCATGATTCTATCGACTTAGGAAGATGAAACTTGGTATATAAATTCTTTATTTTAAATACGTAAGCAAACCTGTGTTGTAGAGTTTTTTAAGTTCCCGTTTTATGGGAGGCAAGGGGTCGTAAATGAATATGTATAGAAATGTATGTGAGTATGATCCAGCATAACCCTGAACCGCTTGGATCAATTTCAGTAAACCTTGGTACAGATATGACATAATCTGAAAAGAAATACTGTTGCGGTATGATATCCCTAAGAGGATGGGAAGAGGGACATGTAAAACAACCGATATTAGTATCGAGTCCATAGTCTATGGGGTCGCTGAGATGCATAGTTACACTCAAGGTGCCATTTAAGATCAAATTGAGCCCCCATTATCTTCCCTAGGGGTGGGGGAAAAAGGGACATGAAAAAATAATCGAAAACTGTTGATATGAATGTGAAATCCATATTTTTCGTGATTGCTAAGTTGATTGATGACACTTCCGATGAAATTTAAACTCAAATTTAAACAAGGAGAGTGTCATCTGGGGCTGAAATCTTCGTTATTTATGTATTTCATATTGTCATGGGCAACGGCAAAGGCGTTGCTCTTTCTTATTTATTTCACTTATTTCTTTACTTTCAAATATTTTCCATAAACCTTATTCTCCCCGTGCGAAGAACGAGCATATCAGTTAGTCAGTTAAAAAATGCATTTAAACGTTTATTAAGAAAAATAGCGAGATTATACTCTCACCATTGTACTTCATAGTAGCCAATCCCTGTGGTTCTTAGTTTTTTACAGTTATAATTTTGTGAACTTTTTAATTTAGTACGGTATTAACCTTTCGTGGACTATTTTTTTTTTTTTTTCTAGAAGCAGTAGGACGATTCCTCTTCTAGTTGTTTATGAACCATCTATTGGATTTAAAGTTTAGTTTAAAGCATATGCGTCAAACCTGGGAGACCTTTTGATCTGCTTTTTTAAAATTTTCTTTTTTACAGGTACTGATGTATATATATATATATAGTATAATATATAGTATAAGAAGGAGCTTGTAAGTAGTAGTGACAAAGTTGCCATCCATATCCTTAAGAAGTACGCAACACCACCAGCGATTGCGCTCGATGTGAAAGCTACCTGGCACCTACTACCGTGTATTTAAGTTTCCACTGAAGAAGCCGCGTTGAAGAATCTGGTACACTTTCCAAAGAGCATCGAGTGTGCGCGGCCGCTGACGTCCAAAGCTCGTTTCAACACCGAAAATTTCACAGCAATATCTGTAAGAGATTGAATGAATTTCCGTGCCATCCGTTCCATGGTTGTTGACTTTGCCTATGACTGGACACTTGATCCATGTGAGTGTCAACGAGAGATGTGTCGCTGCTATACTGGGACGAAATACGTATAATATCGCGGTAAAATGGCTTCAAAATATTCTTTAGATAGAAAGTTTTATTATCAGTTTTTTTTTTCCTCCATTCTGCGTATAGAAAATTTTCTGTTAGTGCAGTAACCATCAACAACCGTAAAACGACGTGGAAAACTCAGGACATTTACGTACCTAGTCAGAGCAATCTGTGGAATCACGTTCAGGGTAATAGATGCTCCTCTTTTGATCACATCCTAATAAATCTGTGCTTCGTGTAGAGTAACTAAATTTTCAGTGGTTTCTTGCAAGTTGGAGTTCGCTCAGCTTTTGACTGTTCGTCGTCCGCTTCATGATACATTTAAACTCGGGTCTTATACATCCTTACAAGTTGCAGATCTGGCAGTTATGCAATTTACCCTTGCGGGGAACGTTTGCTAACTTTGCTATTTCCGTATGAGTGGATGGGTTCTCACATCGCATCATGGACTCCCGTTTTAGAAATATCAGGGTAACTCCAGGCTCTTCAGTAAGTACAGTGCTCATTATTAAAAGGCCCAGCATCATCGAGAGTGGCCGTTTTTCTTGTTATTAACTGTACGTTGTTTTCTATCTTTGACACACAAAAATAATAATATTATTTTATTTTATTTTATATTATTCATTCACTACTTATTTAGTTGGCTATAACCAATGTCGGAAAGGGCACAAATGAATGTAGCTCTTCCAAAAGGCTGCAATTTTGGAGTCATATGACCAATCACTTCCTGTATTCTCTAACTATATTTCATGCCTTTTAACACAACACTTCAGAATTATCTATATACATTGACCGCTTTGTTATTTGCACATGTCCTGCTACCTGCTGATCAAATTTGTTACATTAACGTGAAACAACTTTCTATACGTATTTTATCAGTCTAAATCTAAGTAATGCTCCAAGTATTTTTCCCCCCATTATTTCTGTTGTGCTTGCAACATTAAAATGAATTATTATTGATAATGAACATTCCAATCAAAATACAAGTTGCTGTAATTACTCGAACTCATGTTAGCTGCGCTAGATATCATGCAGAGAAATTTGGTTTGAGAATCTTTCTGTAAATCTTGTTTAGATCTTTACATATATTTTCCATTTAAATATATGTTTCGAGTGGAGTGAATGTTATTCTGGCGCTTGCGTGCATATTCCTGTTTGGTTCTTATGACCTTTCGTGTACAGGTGCCCAATAGCATGCACACCAATTCACTGTTCAAGAATTAATACATTAGTTATTTCGCAGATGACGAATAAAATGTAAAGTTAAGCATTATTTATGGTAAGATATGTTTATTCATTAAGTTTAAAAGTGCAATATTCGCATCTTGCGAGAAATTCAACATTTTATCAGTAGTGGGACTAACTGCTTTCAAAAAACTTATTTCTTATTTTATGGAAATTCATTAGCCGTCGTCTGAAATATAGTATTTAAAAATAAAATAAGCGTTTGCTTTCGTTTTTGTTTAACTCATTAGCATCAGAACTACTAGAAGGTTGCGGCATACAGCAAAGTAAAATCAGTTTGTAGAGCTTCATTAACTTTTCGCGTGCACAATATCTATATCTTAGGGTTCCTTAATTTAGATTTTAATATAGCACTTTAAAAGTGTTAATTAATTAATATATTGATAGTGAACATTTAAGTACTAAATAAAATATTAATTCTAGTAGACTCGTAGAGCATTGAAACAGTACTTTTCAGGTACTCTTAAAATCCTAGCCATTCCGTCTCTTGCTCTGACCTTACGTAAGTTTGAAGAAGAAAGAATGGGCCAAAGTAAAAGCTCACTGGTCAATGCGGTATTCTGGAACCGCAACACTGCCTATTTTTTCAGGATACGAGTTGACAGTCTGCTCTCTCATCAAAGTTGGTAGAAGAGTTCGCGACTAGCACTTTCTTGCGTACGTAGTATCAGAACTAGAATAGAAGGGCAGAATTAATATAGTCTTACTCCAAATGAAGGGGAACTTAAAATAAGACATTTCTCAATTAAGAAACGAAATAGACGTCTAGGCAGATATCCTATTTTTGACTCGTGAGCCATTTTCTAATGAAATAAAAATAACATCGTATATTCCGACAAATTGCAAACTTGTACGGTAGGTGCTAAAACATTAATTGGAGAGTACATTTTTGTTTTGGTAATATATATATATATATATATATATATATATATATATATATATATATATATATATATATATATATATATATATATATATATATATATATATATATGACTTCACGAGTAAAACAATTCAATTATTAGTTTTATTATTTGTTTATTTATTTTTGTATGAGAATGGAAATAATTTAATTGAGAATGTACCCTTGCATTTTGCTCTTTAACGAGGTAAGCGTAAACCTTGATCTCAAATACATGTCAAATTCACCAGTTAATTGCAATTCATAAGTTATTTTTTAAAACGTCAATGATTTCATATCATTTTACGCAATATGTTCTAGTATAATGAAACTACTTTACCTTAGGTTGCATAATCTTCCTCTATAAAATTTGCCCAGAAGTTCATTGAGACTGCAACAAACTCAGCGAATGAAATATAGAAAGGGAATAAAATGATTCTTAAGTGGAACAGATCTTGCAACGTAAAGTAAAATAGTTCCATTACATGACAGTTGATTCTTTTGTTTACTTGACAATTGGAAAACATGGTAGGACTATTTGTTACCATGAGGCAAAGAACGGGTGAACCACGTTGTATTATGGATATACTACTTGAATAAAAAGTTATTTCACTGTAGTCACTTGGACTAATCTTGGTATACTTGGCCTGTTATTTAGTGATTGCCGAAGTTTTCAATGAGAATTTCTCTCAGTAGTATTTCCTCAAAGCATCTACTCATCACATCGTATGGCATCATTATTGTATGGAAGTAACAAATCAAAAACGGTCTAGTACTAAAAAAATATACATATCCCTCCAGATTATCAGTAACAAAAGTTGTACTGTTAGAACCTCAGTGAAACTTACTTTGATAATACTCTAAACTTTTTTGAATAATGCACATGTACTATATCTTGAATACCATGAGGCTATAAGCAGTGCTAATCTTCTACTTTTAAATATGAGGTATTTGTATGTCTTTTTTTTATTACTAAAAGAAATTTTTTGTTTTGATACTTCTTTATTACAACGATGAATGCCATGTCGTATGATGAGTTAGTTGTAGATATTTTAAGAAAACGCCGCTGAGGAAGATGAGAGTTCGCATTGAAAATTTCGTCAATTACTACATAACATACACAGGGCTTGAAAAATTTTGCTTGCAAGTGCTCGCCAACCAAAAAATCTACTAGTCAGATCATTTTGCAGTCACAGTGTTTATACAAATAAACAAAAATCACTTTGGGACACAGTAAACATATCAATACTTTTTTTTTCTTTTTTTGTTTATTGGCATGTCTTGCAAATAATAATAGTAAAAAAAGACTAATAGCTGCTGTTCATTCTTGAATTACGTTTTTGATTGATCGGACTTTATTCGCCAAATGTAAAAAAGTACTCGCCACTGGCGAGCAGTTCAGTGGATTTTTCAAGCCCTGAACATACATATACCAAGAATAGTCAAAGTGAATATTTGTAATCGTGCGTATCCTAAAGTTGCATTTTTATTGTAGTTACCAATCTGTAATCAGTAGCATTCTAGTAATATTGGGTTTCTTTTCTTTTCTTTTAATAGGTATAAGACCCTACCCTTTCATGGCTCCACCACCGCCACCCCCACCTCCTGCAAGGTACACCCTTCCTGCAGTGATAAGCCCTATTCCAGCTCCGTATCCTCCATTTCGACCTCGGGTACTTGGACCGCCGCAGCGACCTAGATATGAAAAGCCAGATGGATTCAAAGGTTGGAGAGGCCAAGGGATCTATAATAAAGATGGTGATCAGAAAGGGGGAGTACAAATCAAATCGGAACCCCCAGCTGAAAGTAGCAGCTGTGGCGACAGTGGAAATGGTGTCGCAAATACTGATGCAAGCGAGAATTCTAAAAGTGAAAGTGCTGTGGCTGGCCCACAGTCCAACGGAGTAGATCATAAGACTGATAAAAGGAAAAGTAAGCATTAATTATTTATATAAAATCTTATATTTGTTGAGTAGGATTATTATGTTTATTTAATAACTAGTGGTGCTATGGATTGTTGAAGCGACGGTCCTTCCTCTCACTAATTTCAGGCCGAAACTATAGAAGAAGTCTCAAATCTCCGACTAAACACACAGGATGCTCAATAAAAATCAATGTGTTTAATAAATATTCGGGTATATATGTTATATAAAGTTGGGGAGAATATGCTTTTTCATATTATTGTCGTATTTCAACTTCAAGGAACTGAGATGATTGGAAATTCTTAGAAAAAATAAACTATATTCGACAGAATTTTATTTTTTTACGAAATTTAACTTATAATTTTAATATAAATCGTCGGGGAGGGGAAGAGGGGACGTAAGTGAGTTCTGACATTTGATTGACTACAACTGCAAGAGTGGGAGTTATGTGAAAACCTCAATAAACATACATCATGTTCTGTTATAATCGAATAATATTTACGAAAGTTATCATAGTAAGATATAATTTTTTAAATCCTTGTGTGGGGAGAGGGTTCACTTTTTCGCTCTCGACTGATTTTAAATTAAAGTAGTGAGAATAATGTGAAGCATACAAAAAAAAGTATACACCACGTTCCATAAATATCGTAATATTTTACGAAAAATATTTTAAAAAAACATATATATAAAATCTTACGAGGAATCCATATCACATAAGGAGGATGAATTCACCGCTCATTCTTGTCTGATTTTAATCCTAAGCTCAGGGGATTACTGAGAATACTCAAAGAAAATCAGGGAAGAGTCAAAGAAGAGTGGGGACGTTAAATTATATCAGAATTGAATGAATTTTAGAAAATTTAATGTGGAATTCTAAAAGAAATGAAGGGGGGGGGGGAGAATAAATATATTCACTACTTCATTCTTTATTGATTTTAACTCCCTGCGTAAGGGATGATTAGGAAATCTCAATGAAAATAAGCTACATATTACGGCAATACCGATTTTTTTTTAAAAAAGATAATTATCGTGGAACACATTCTTGAAATGAAGGGAGATTTTTAACTCCAAACTGTGGGGGCATTTACAATACCATAAAGAAAATATACCTGAGTTTTGCCATAATCGAATAATTTTTACGTGTTATATTCAAAAATCATCTTCCATGTTCATGTATAAACTTGCAACATGGAGTGAATTTTATCCCCTTCTCGTCTTATACTTGATGGTTTGCAGTCTCAAACAATATATATATATATTTTTTTTTTTTTTCTGTCTGCAAGTGGAAGAAAGACGCATACAAAGTATCATCAAAATTGGCTAAGTGTAACGAAAGTTATCGTGGAACAGTTGGACGTACACACACACACACACAAATGCCAATCGAGTCGATTAGTCGATCACTAACGCTCGCTTCAATTAATTTATTGAATATATAAAAGTGAAACTGATCTTATGGGTGATGCAATCACGGAAAAACTATTTAAACCGTTTGAAATGAATTTTGGAATGTAATTATCACTTAACCATAAACCAGATTTTTGTCATGTCAATTTGTTTAAAATGCATATCGTAAGGAAGGGAGAGTGAGAGGCATGATATATGTGAAAAATTTAGTATCTCATGAGCCCGTCAAATGGGAAGATGAAACTTGGTACATAAACTCCTCATTACAAGTAAATGCACAAGTGTCTCACCGTTTTTTTTTTTTTTTTTTTTTTTTTAATTTAAGGGGAATTTTCTATATTTTTAAACTTCATTGAAAGAGACATTGCTTTTTTGTGATTGCATTCACGGGAAAATGGCTGAACAGTTCGCAATGAATTTGGGAACATAGTACCAATATCGAGTTAATTTTTTACCATGCCATTTAGATTAAGGGAGTATGTGCAGATCAAATTTATGCGGAAAATAAGAGTATCTCGTGAGTCCTTCAAATTAGGAATATGAGAGACGCTATAAACTCGTCTTTAAAAATAAGCAACAAGTGCCCAGCATTTTTGAAATTTCCCTTTCTAAGGGGTTTTAGGGAGACATTTTAAATCTGTTTTTCGTCACATTGAAATAGACATTTTCTGTTGTTTGTAATCATATCACGAGAAAACGATGATCCATTTGATTTTTTTTTTTTAACATAGTACGTACCTCAAGCTGGATTTTTGTCATGAAATTTGATTAAAGGAAGTATTCTAAGTGGGTAGGGAGTTCAAAAATTCATGCAAAAAATAGAGTATCTTACAAATATATCATTATACTTACACTGAAATGAGTATTCTGAGGGGGAGAGAAGGGGATCAAATACTTCCGATAAACCTATTCTTCCCTTTCAACTAATGTTTTGTATAATGTCGAGTATTTCCTAAACCATGGCATGTGTGCTAACTTTATTCTTTTAATTAATTTTCCACTAACTGGGAACGCTCTATCAGAAATTAAAATAAAGACTACCACTACTAATAATGTGCTATGTACTTTAATTAGAAACATTAAACTTCCAGTTTACAACATGATATATTATTTTTTTAACAATAGGACTATTATGTTTAACTTCTGTGCATGCGGACGTATCATCCGTTTATCCTTTTCATGTCTAAAGTCTTAGAAAATAAAGAAATTGAGATGACAGATTAGTGTTTCATTGTATTCTGAATCTTCGTAATTAATGGCGGCTCTATTGTGCCATTATTCCTGTAACTGTGAGGAATCGCGGCAACAAGGCCCTGATTAGATACTTAAAGAATTGAATTTTAATAATTTGTTTTCAGTAGTGGCGAGATACTAATTATAATTGAAGTATTTTAACTTCTTCCAACTTGAAAGGGGGAACTTTAGATCATTGAATAGAAATAATGGATAGTGTAGTCATTGTTAAAATAGCCAGCGATCATTCACTATGATGATATGAATTATAAGGCTTTCATGTAAAACATATATAGTTTCCTCTTGCATTGAACCAATCATGATTTCAATGCAATTATCAATTAGTGGACAATTTCTAGAGCGTTTCTTATATTATTATTAGTAGTGATACAAAACAAAATGAAAATGGAATTAAATCTTTGAGATTTACTTCCCACAGTTATGCCATGTGGGCTAAAAAAGACTGTGACCATGAATGTGATTGAAATTGTGGAATAAAGAAAGTGTTAGGAGACGGCAGAACCGTTGAGCCACCGCGGCCCTGGGATGTAAAACAGAACTTATATTTTTTGCAGGAAAAGTTTCTGTTCAGAGTTACAGGCACCTGATTAAGAATTAATATTCATTGAAAATTCTGCGTTTAAGGATTTAAGGTTCCATTTTTATTGAACTTGTTCAATCGTAATAAGTTTCCAATCATTTGATTACAATAAATTATTTGGTTCGCTTGTGTCTAAATTGAACAAAAATAACATGTTTCACTTATTGGAGGAACTTGCAGAAAATTTTTCTACAAAGGCTGGGGATTTTTAACTTAAGAAATAGAAATTGGGGCATTGATTGCCAGATATTTAACATAACTGGCAATACTGTATTGCATATACTAGTATTCGAAATAGGTGTATTAAACTACTCTTCTATAAATATACCGGTAGTCATTTTTCGAAGAGAAAAAAAAAAGTAAATTGACCAAATTAAAATTTTCAACAAGAATAATCCTCCATAGAAATTGTTTACATCACATGACTCGTGTCAGGGAATGCTATGGCGTATATTACTGATGAACCATGTGACCGAAGTTTTAAAAGAATTTCTTAAAAAATGCCGTTGTATGAATTTTTATTTGATGATTTTTTTTCGAAAAAGTTTCATGCATTGTATTACTAGTAAGCAATATGAACGTACTACAAGAAAATAAAAAGAAAGAAAAAAAAAGAAGGAAGGAAAAGAAAAGGACACAAAGATTGTTGAATTTTGTTCCAACATCCGAAAATCACAGTGCGTGCATTGTCTTCCCATGTACAGTTATTTCTAGGCTGTCAGTGCCCTTGATTCCTTCTTCATACGTAGAGATTTAGCAGAATTGGTGATTGTGAGTATCTTTGCGTGGCTCCTCTCTGAATTATTGCTTCTTCTCTCCTATTTCTTTGCTGCCTTCTGTTTTATATTATTCGTCGCTCTTTATAGTGTACACTTGATTTCTTCAGAACTTTTGTACAGTTTGTTCCATTCTACATTATCAAATGCCTTCCCCAAGTCCATAGATGTTACGTAAGTTGAATTATAACACTCGAATTCTTTCTTCTTTCAATGCTCTTTATGTAAGTTAACTATTGTTTGTCAGATTTTGTTCTTCCAGAAACCTAACTGACCCTCTGCAGTACTTACTCTGTCTTGGATCCAGTCTCCCATTGAAACTTATCTTTGTTAAAATAATGATAAGCATCGGTGATTTATCTTTCTGTGATTTTCGCATTTCCCAACATTTGTTGTTTTTGATATTGTCACTATCTTGCTCTTCTAAAAGTGTATAAGGTATTTTCCTTCCTTCACAAATATTAATTAATTTACATAGAGTCCTACCCGCTGCTATGATGGCAAGCGCGCTTCTTTTTGAATGCATGGCATCCTGGGTTCGATTCTCAGTGGAAGAATGTTGAAACTTGAGCGCATTACGGTGGTTTGGATTCCACCTTCAGCTTAGGCCCACGTCTTATTTTGTGTCAATACTGAAAGGGACACTAAACTCCAAACAATCAGTTAATTTAAACTGCGTGTCCTAAAATTCCTGTTCCGTATTGTGAATGATTTCTGCTGGTATCTCGTGTATACATTTTCTATGTTTCAGGTCTTATAATGCTTGGTCGAACTAGAATCTGAGCATGAAGTCTCTTATTGTCTCTTCTTTTATTTCTTCAATGTTCACTAGTTCCTTAAGTGCTCGTCGCTTCTATAGTGCCTTTTGAAAGATTCCTTCCATTTCACTTTATCTTTTATTCTTTAACATTTAGTATATTGCACTTTGGTCTTCGTGGTTTGAAATTTTTCTTTTTATAAGTCGTGTCTGCTCTACCTATGTTCATATCTGTTTCTTCACATTTTCGGATCAAAAGATCCAATATAATTCTGTCGAAAGTTTTCTTGTAGGTCTTATAGCTGGAGAACTACATATCAAAAGCCCAAACTATCACTTAACTCAGTATGATGTGTTTATTCCGTTAAAAAAAAAAAAAAAAAAAAAAAAAAAAAAAAAAAAAAAAAAAAAAAAAATTAGGGACCGTTCAAAACTTGTGTGGCCCCTGATACAAAAACTAATTATTGGCCAAGATCGCAATCTTTTGATCCCTTTTTTTAATATCATTCCTAAAATTCTTGTTATCTTACTCGCTCTTCTTTGGTAAGTCTGCATTTTCGAATGATCTGCCTTTTTTTATTTTAATATATCGCTCGTTGGCCTCATTGTTGTTAATAATTTCGTCCATTAATCGAAGCGAACATAGCGACTATCCACCATTTGCTTCAACCAGCATTTGTGTGTGTTTTATGTTACTATTAACGTAGGCTCGAAGCTACGACCGAAATTGAGTTTGGTGTAGATAGTGGGAATGTACAGATCATTATGCAAGATCAACCAACACAGCGTAGGTAGTTGTCCGCCACACTATCTCTCCTCCAAAAGTGGTGAATTACAGGACCCGCCACAGCTCCTGCTGGTTAGAAGAGAGTACTACGTAATTACAATGAGACATTTTAATGCAGTTGTTGAGAATGGACAGTAGGTATATAGGGTGGGCCAAAAGTCAGGTGACAGTCCTGTAACAGAAAAGTCTGTTGGGCTAGAAGTCCAGATTGGCCATAGATGATGAGGGGGAACCTTAAAAACACACGTGACCATCACGACCCTCATCTTAAAGTCCGCCATTTTGAATATCATTTTAAACTTTTAAATTAGAAAGTAGGCATGTGGCACATGTTTTAAGACTGGATTTTTGATCAGGAATGCAATGCTACTTTCCATTTTGTTATATCACTAACCGTTGATGAATTATGACCTGTTTTATGCCTTTTTATACCATCAAACACATGTTCGAAATTACCACCCTGTGCAACAGTGGTGCCATTGTCTCTGGATGCACAAAAACACATACATGGTCAATCCGCTGCACGAGATGTGAATTGCGAATCTTGACGGCTTATGTCATGGACTTAAGGTGCTCCATGGATAGAAGTCGAGAGGCGTGGGATCTGGAGAGCGTGGTGGCCACTCCACCGGTCCTCAATGCTCGATCCATCTCCCAGGGGACTGTTGATCCAGGTATTCCTGCAGACTAAGTCCGTAATGGGGAGAGGCTCCATCCTGCTGGAAGGACATTGGATATGAACCGTCCTCTGAACCACTGTTGCACAAGGTGGTCATTTCGAGTATGTGTTGTGATTGTGTAAAAAGAAATAACATAGGTCATAATTTATCTACAGTTAATGATACAGCAAAATGGAAAGTAGCATTGTATTCTTGATCAAATAACAGTCTTAAAACATGTGCCGCATGCCTACTTTCTAATTTAAAAAATAAAGTGATATTCAAAATGGCGGGCTTCAAGATGGCTGTCGTTGTGGTCATGTATGTTTTTTACGTTCCTCTACCCCTGCTTATCACCTATAGCCAATGTGAACCTCTAACCCAACAGACTTTTCTATTACAGGATTGTCACCTGACTTTGGCCCACCCCGCAGTGTTGCAGGCAAATATAATTTAAGTGAAAGGAATGAAAGAGGAGGAATCTGGTTAATTTCTACAGACAGAATTAACTCATAACATCGTTAACATACACACAGTTTTTCTTTAGCAAGTCATAATAGAATATTAACATAGTTCTTTTCCTCGTAATTTTTGTTGTTTTCAGGAAGTAGTGATGGTGATGTGAAGGCTGAAGGGATGAAGTTGAAGGATGAAAAATTGCCGAAAGAATTAACGGACAAATTTAGCCCACTACATTGTGATTTGTGTGAAGTAAAGGTAAATATGTTGCTTTCTTTTCTTATATCATTAATTAGTTAAAAGTGTGTTTCCTATGTATTGATTGTCTGTATTGTAAAAGACGGTAAATAACCGATTATGATGTCTAGTTCATTTCAAAACTATGAACTAAGTATTGATCATATGTATTACATATTTATTCAGAAGTTATTTAGATTTAAGTATAATGAAAATGTATTAAATGTTGAACGTCCTGAAATTATTTGACGTTTGTTTAATTGAATAGATGGCAGCAGTATAGCTTGGTGTTAAGATTAACAAAAAAATAGTATAAGAAGCTACAATATATATTGCGGAAAAATGGTTCAGAAGAATATGAGTATTGGAATTAAATATAATCAAGCTACCCGTTGGCATAGAAGAGAGAACTATAAAAAATTAGAAAAAAATCAGAAGAAAATATTAGAGAAAAAGCACATAAATACTATAAGAAAAGAGCAGTCTAAAAGTAACAAATGTAGTTAAAAAGTATTACGAGGACAAAAATTTACGTAGTAGTCCACTATTCCAAGCCAGTTCAAGGTGTCTTGAAACAGGTGTAATATTAAAACATTTAAGAAAATAAATTATAAATATTAAAAAAAAAAAAAAAAAAAACCGGAACAATAGAACACATTATCCTAGAATATAAGAAAACATAAAATCTTTTGGAGGGGAATGGACTGAAATTAGCATGGAGGTTAAAGTAAGAGGGAGAGAAGTACATGAAATAAAGAAAAATTTTGATAGACACACTGGAATTGCAAGAATGGAAAATAACAGCTAAATTTACACATATTTCGTAATTCCACGACAAATAACACTTCCGAAGAGAAGAAAGAAAAACACATTGATCCTTGATCCTTGTAGTAACAACTCATAACTTGATTAGTCTGAGACACTCTTGCACTGAGTAGAGGAGAAAGTTGAAGCAAAGTATTGGTGTATCATGGATACTTCCAAACCGCAAATGAAACCTTTTCACTGCAAGCGGTGCGCGGGAAAGCACGTTTGGCATAAAGCATAGTGTTCAAGTGGTATTCCAAATGTCAGAGTCGATGGGTATACACAGCTGATCTCTCACAGGTGGCTGTACTCAAGCAAGAAAAGATTGCCGCTGTGGATATAATATAAAGGAGCATTACCATGTAACCATACGTGAGCTGTCAACGGCTATCGGCCACATCGTCTGACACATGCACAACATCTTACCCAATGAACATAAAGTCCATGACCAATGGGTATCGTGGCACCTCACCGACAATATAAAGCCGTGCGAACTCTCAAACACGTGGCATTATCTCAAATGATTCCACACAGATGGACTTTTTTTTTTTTTTTTTGAGTAAACTGTGACTACTGATGAAACCTGGTGGTACTATTTCGAGTGACAACGAAGAGGATGAAAATACCCTGCGTTAGCAAGACCAAGGAAGAAAACTCGTCTACTTCAACTCACAAGGTCATGTTCGCATTGTTTCGCGATATCAGTGCACTTCTGCTGTTAAGTAGGGAGGACCCTTTTGTGCATTACCTACCGTCCAAAGTAAATCTTTCGCCTGCGATTATTATGTTTTTCATCCGTTAAACAAGGCACTGAAGAATAAGCGTTACCCCCTCAAGATGAAGCAGATTGTAATTCTGGAAAGGTAGTTGAGTGCGCAACTCATAGGTAAACTTGTTTATCGTTGAGACAATTCGTACACGGTGGAGTGCTTTCTTGGACTCGTACTGTCATCAGTATGCCTTCGTTTTGATATACAGTAGGTTTTGTTGCTCAACACGTACATTGGAAGTTTCTAGATTCCAGTTTATATTCTGTCCTTCCTGCTGTTCCAGTTGTTAGCTCTCACGGAGTCCTGAGTTCGATTTCTGGTGGAAGAGCCTTGAAAAATTTGATCTTATTACGGCGGTTCGGATTGCAACTTAAACTGTAGGTCCATGTCTCATATAGCCTCACTGCTAAAGAGAAATAAAGCCGCTAAATTTCAGTAAACAAACAAACAAGTTTTTTTCCCTTTCTGGAACGTCTTAATGTTTTAATGATATGTTTGTATCAAGAATAAGCATTCCAGTAATGCAGGTTGTTGATAAGTGGTTATTTTAAGTGGTTTAATGAGAAATTTAGAAACAAAAATATGCATGGCTTCTACTTTATCGAAAACCAGGTATTCTGACAAATATTAAAAGTGGTATTTAAATGGTCATTGGGGGGCGCGGTGGCTCAATGGTAGAGCGTTCACCTCCGGTGCTTGGGGTCCTTGGGTCGATCCCAGCTCGCGCCGTGTGGACTTTGTGGTGGACAAACACCGTGCTCGTGGGTTTTCTCGGGGTTCTCCCGTTTACTCCCACTTTCTTCATTCCACCATTTCACTCATCTCTCATTATCACTGTCTCCTTTAGTCTAACCGGCATAACCGTGGGACGTTAAACTTAAAATATTTAAATGGTCATTTGGTATATTAACATGAAAGAAGTTAAGGAAAGTGTGTAATGTTTATGTCGCTTCTCGCTATCAACAGTTAGTAAAATTATGCTTGTTTGAACAGTGTACGCATAAACAAGGATAGAATTTCGATGATGATTTCTTCTTCTTCTTCTTCTACAACAAAAACCAAAAGTTATTATTATTATTATTATTATTATTATTATTATTATTATTATTATTATTATTATTATTATTATTATTATTATTATTATTATTATTATAACTATAACCATAAAAGTTCTGTCGCTTTTTCATTCACTAATTTCGAACATTGATATGTCCCTAAGACGTACCTGGAACATCAAAAGTAGTCCCCTTCAGCATCGACGACCTTCTGCCAACGTTCTGGAAGGCCGTGGATTCCATCGCGGTAGAACTTGGTGGGCCGTGAAGCGAAGAAGGTATCAAGTGCATTTTGCACCTCTACTAGGGATTAGAACTGACGTTCTCGAAGGTGATTGTCCAAGGAATGGAACAGGTGATAATCGGACAGTGCAATGTCCGGGGAGTGTGGCGGATGCAATCGTGTTTCCCATTCAAGGCGTAGAATGATGTCCCGCGTCATCTTAGCCACGTGGGGCTTATTGTTGTCCTGTAACAGGAAGACCCCTTTCCGATAAGTACTGGCTCCAGAATTTTGAGATTTTCTTGAACACGACTCAACTGCTGTCAGCACATAGTTGTATTGATGCTCTGACCAGCTGTTCGCAGTTCCCGATGCACGATGCCGCGAGCAGTCCACCAAACACACAGGAGGACCTTCCGATGCAGTGCTGGTTTCGGCTATTTTGAAACCGGTTCATGGGACGATAAGCAATGATGACGGCGCCGTGGAGCTTCGTACAGGACCGACTTCTCATCACATGTCAACACCTTGTCCAGAAATGGCTCGTTCCGTACCCTTCACAAAAAGCGACAGAACCCTCTTGGTTACCTTATTATTATTATTATTATTATTATTATTATTATTATTATTATTATTATTATTATTATTATTACCACCAGCTCTGTTTTGGAAACTAGTTTTTAAAGTGTAATCCAGTTAGTTCTTAATTTTAAATTGTTTCGTATGTTTACATTAAAAATTTAAATTTCCAAATATCATACACGTCTCTCTTTTGTGATGTTGCGCGCAAGACATGGTGAGAAGAAAGAAAAACGAACAATCAGGATAATGAGTATAATTTAAAAGTTCTATGCGCCTTAAAGTTTTAGTGAAACATACAGAGTGAATTTACTTCCTTTATAGCCTATGCGCCTTTAGCGCGGAATGTTTGTGTTTGATTCCTGGTGGGAGCTTATTTGCGAGTGGCATAAATCTCTCTCGCAATGGACGCCTTACTTACCAAACTATTGTTTACATTTTTAAATAACACTAGTTAACAAAGGTTTTGTTACATGAAAGGAAATACCTGTTCTTAAAGGAACTTTTTGCGCTGAATTCGAATATACACTCGGTTTCTCTCCATCACGTACGATTTTCCCGTAACAGAGGGATTTTCGGGAAAATCCCTCAAAGTTTCCCTTTTCGTTTATTTTACACCCCAAGATCTTGTCCCCTTGCATATACTAACATAGAA
Organism: Thermobia domestica; assembly: GCF_964235325.1. Taxonomy (NCBI): domain Eukaryota; kingdom Metazoa; phylum Arthropoda; class Insecta; order Zygentoma; family Lepismatidae; genus Thermobia; species Thermobia domestica. The sequence goes on from NC_137468.1 coordinate 92,101,417, forward strand.
ATTATACCTAAGTATACTTTGATTCATACTTAACAAACCCTCCAAGTTTCGTAATAATCGCTTTATTCTTTCTAGAGAAATAAATATGTTTGTATGTATACTGTGTGTACTGTTTATTGCACCTTATAGTAATGCTTTCAGATCTCTTAAGTTGAGGTAAAACGTTTTGCTTTATTACCACAAACACATATATAAAATATAATACAATATAATTTACAAGTGTGACAATTTACAATAAACAATAATACAAATGTACCAAAAGGTCATGAACAGACAATCAAAACTATCACAATATATGAAACTTCCATTGGGTTACAAAAACGTACACTACTTCCTTCTTTTGTAAGAAATGTTGCATTCTCTAACAAGACCCCAACAATAGTCCCCCATCATTGAAGGATCTCATCGTCCCTGGTACCTTTTCTCCATTGCCATTATATCTTGGTGGAATCTTTCCCCCTGTTCGTCGCTGAGAGCACCTAGGTTAGCAGGAAAGAAGCTGAGGTGGGAGTGCAAAAAGTAGATTTTTAAAGACATCCTACAACCCAACTCTTTGTATTTCTGTATCATGTCCTGTACGATTTCTGTGTAACTCTCAGCTTTGTTATTGCCCAGAAAGTTGCGCACAACACACTTAAATGCTGTCCAGGCAGCTAGCTCAGCACTGTTTAACTTGCTGTCAAAGCTATCATCAAGCATTAATTTCCTAATTTGGGGACCAATAAACACTCCCGCTGAAATCTTAGCATCACTCAGGTTAGGGAACTTATCTCGCAAATACTTGAAACCTTCACCAGATGTGTCCATGGCTTTGACAAAGTTTTTCATAAGTCCTAACTTGATATGAAGTGGCGGTAGTAATATCTTATTAGGATCTACCAAAGGAGCGTATTTGACGTTGCATTCTCCAGGTACGTAATTCACTCTAGGTTCCCATTCCTTCACTTCATAATGTTTGTCATCAGCTCGGCTATCCCATAAACATAAAAAAACATTGGTACTTCGTGTAACCGCACTGCAGTCCTAATAAAATACCAACTACCTTGAGATCACAACATATTTGCCAACAATGGTCCTTGTAATTTATAAGATTTAGCAAAGTTGAAATGGTGTCATAGGTTTCCGTAATCTTCACTGAGTGCGCAAGTGGTATAGAAGGTTTTTTATTTCCATTATGTAAAAGGACAGCTTTAAGGCTGACCTTTGATGCGTCGATAAATAACCTTCATTCTTCTGGAACGTAAGGAATTCCTAGCTCCGCCATCAACCCATTTATATCCGTACATACGCACACATTATCTTGCATTGAGAATTAGCTTGAAAATTGAACATGCCTTTTCCTGTACACTGATATGTTCGTTTCTGCATCCAATAAGTTCCACTGCTGGAGCCTTGATCCCAGAAGTTCCGCCTCTTGTTTTGTCAGGTGCAAATCACGGACTAGGTCATTAAGTTCACATTGCCGGATGAAATGTGGCTCGCGAACACAGTCAGGGATGAACGTTGGATCCTTGGATGTACATGTTGATGTCGATGGTTCATCAAGGTCATGATCATCATCAGAGTCTTTTGGCCATATCTCTTCCCAGTTTGTAGGGGGCTCGGAAAGTGGAAGTTGATTCGACATTTGATAACAAATATTGATACCATTTCATGAACAAAACGAAAAAACTTGGAGAATTGTATATATATGTATTAAGATATACATATACTGTACGTTAAAAATAAATATACGTTGGAAGTACATTCTATTTTTATACACGTTTCTAATTTACAGAGAGCAATACAAGTGTGTTGTTGACTATTGTAAATATTCATTTTTATGTCTGTGTTTGTAGTAATAAAGCAAATCGTTTTTACCCCAACTCAGGAGATCTGAAAGCATTACTATCAGGTGCAATAAACAGTGCACACAGTATACATACAAATATATTTATTTCTCTAGAAAGAACAAAGCGATTTTTACGAAACTTTTAGGGTTTATTAAATATAAATCAAGGTATACTTAGGTATAATTTCTATGTTACTATATGTAAGGGGACAGGAGCTAGGGGAATAAAATATCTGAAAAAGGGAAATTTTTGAGGGAATTTCCCGAAAATCCCTCTGTTACGGGAAAACTGTACGTGATGGAGAGAAACCGAGTGCATATTCGAATTCAGCGCAAAAAGTTCCTTTAAGATCAGGTGATTTTTCTCATGTAACAAACAAAAAGTTTAAATTTCTTAACTAGTGTAATTGTCGTTGGAATTCATAAAATATTCTAAATTTTCTCTGTTATTAAAGCTAGTCTTGCTAGAAGTATCATTATTTTCAAATCTATTTAAAAAAAACAAGTGTTCATATCATTACTTTTTTTTTTCTTCTTGTTTTACATAGATGAATTCTACCGTTCAAGCTAAGATGCATTACAACGGGAAACAGCATATGAAGAAAGTACGATCGTTTTTAGTATCTTGGTCCAAAGAACACGGGGAACCACTACCGAAGAAACTTCATACGGAGCCTGTCCCAAAGCCAGCGAAGGTATACTCTTTTAATATTAGAACTTAACATTCATATAATGATAAATATTTCAGCACAGTGCAGTATTGTGGTTTTGAGTGTGTGAAATAGTAATATATATATATATATATATATATATATATATATATATATATATATATATATTTTTTTTTTTTTTTTTTTTTTTTTTTTTTTGAAATGTTAAATATTAAATCCATTGCCACTCATGTTCCTGTTAAAGTCCCTGTGTTTTCATTTGTGTACCAAAGCTATAACTTTTTCTTGTTCGGTACAATTTCAAGCTTACGTACTAAAACTTCTACTGAAGTGGTGAGAACAAGTTTTATGGTGATTGCATAATGTTATAAGAACCTTTTCTGGTTGTTGTTGAAAGAAAGCGTAGAACGGACATAATCGGCCATTCTCGTTGCATTTATTTTGACTTAAAATAGAAAGATTTTTCCATATATATCCAGTCGATGGAAAGGAGCTATGGTTTGTATAAGGTGTTTAATATAGGAGCCGAATTTGAAAATTAATAATAATAATAAAAGAAAGCAAAGTTTCACGAAAATAGCTATTTTACATATACTATATATGTAATCAGTAATGTCTTCCATTTGCATATGAAATATAATGTCAAACATGTCCACCCTCACTGAGTTTGTATGCATTTATACTCTCCCAGGGTTCATAGCGAGTCATTTTTCTTTTTTTTTAACCTAAAGTTACTTTATTTCAAGTTTGTCGCAAAATGTTACCTTTTTCGGGTGGTAAAGTCATTTTTTTGTATTGAAACTGCCCGTTTGGAGACATTTTACCCAGGAAGAACCACAATAGAACAACTTGTGAAACACACAAATCTAGCAATAGACAATGCAAACCTTTCCATTGCGTACGCGCCTTTGGCGTGGGAGACCGGGGTTCGATTCCCGGCGGGAGCTCATGTGATTTGGATTCCACGTTAAATTGTAGGTCCACGTCTTATATACCCTCGCTGCTGAAAGGGACGCTAAACTAAAATAATCAAATCAGCAAACTTTTCCAGAAAGAAACTCTTGATGTTAGGTAGTGATGGACCAAATACCAATAAAAAAAGGTTCACAGAATGATAAATGAGAACATGAAAACATTTAGGAAAAGATGTTTGCGTGATATATGAACATGTAACATACACAAAGTTCATACGGACTCCAAGAATTTGAAATTGAAATGAGTTATGTCATCGATGTGCACTATTTTTTCAAGGGTTGACAATCAAAGTGGGAAGATTTCACTAAGATTGCCAGTAAATTAGGACTGCCTAAACTTAGATTTATCAAACATGTGAGTTCAAAGTTGCTTACACTTGAAAATCATGTGAAAGAGTTCTTGAACTCCTCAGTGCTCTGCAGATATATTTTCTCAAGTTTCTTCCTTTAAAGAAATCAAACCTCATGGCTATTGGAAAATACAAGTCAATTTCTAAAATTTTGAAACTCATCAACTAAAGCGCAGTAAAAAATTTGTCATCTCAAATGCAAAACTTTTCAAGAATTTCACAGAACTGCTTCAGGAGGAGCCCCTTGTACATGTTCTGTACTGTAAACTTCAACTGTTGCTAAGGTTTTGTTTTTGCGATTTGTAAAGAAAGAAGCTGTTACGTCTTTGACTGAACCAGATAAAAGTACTGTGAGGAAAATATGTTACCTGTTGGTGAAGTGGAGTGTGGAGAGCAAGCTTAGCATTCAGCAGCTGGAAGAAGAAGGGTTTGCTTAGTTTCAATAAAAATGTAAAGTTACACTACGTGGCAGTATGTAAACACACAGTGAAAACCATTGAAATTTCCGTAGAAATTAAATACTTGTCTTCATCCAGGAAATGTGAAACCATTTGAGTCTCTCTCATATATTACAAATCTGGCAAAAATTCTTCCCCTCAATATTGACTTGGATTTACTGAGTGATGAGTAACAGTTACTTTACTTGACAATTTCTCAGGAAGTCTTTGCAGTGGCCGAATAGATAATTACCCATCATGTAGTACCAAGACAAAATTTGGAACAAACTAATTGTATCATGGCGGACATAAGTCTTTGACCAGGTAATGGCGACTGCTTTGAAACAAATGCAGAGTATGAGAATTAAATCTGTCATATCTGTAGTTTCGTGTGGAGAACAAACAAACTTGTGAACCAAAGGTTTAAGAACAACTCATGTTATTAATATAAACTTTGCCGAAGATTATTAACTTATATCATCATAAAAGAAATACGAAAGACTTTTTAAAACGAAGAAAAATAACACACAACTTTGCAAGCGGAGACAAAGAAATCTAACGTAACCAGACTAAAGACGAATCATTTACAGTGTAGTGATCGCGGTTCACTGGTCGAGGCTCGTGGCCGGTAATCCGGCGGTTCTTGGATCGAATCCACGTCGGGCATTTTTTTCACTTTAGGAATTTTGATCGACGATGACACACAATGGTGCTATTTCATACAATATTTTATGCTGAGTTGGCAACACTGCTTCACCTATGGCAATACTGTTTGTAGTTTTCGATAGGGCATTTTGTTCTCATTATATTGTGCAACTTTTGTTTTGATTGCTTGAACGGTTTTCAAGATATTTACTTAAAACGTACATAATTCCATGATACATTTTTTTTGTATATTCGAAATTTGAAGCCCCCTAGTTTCTATCCTTCTGGTCCATAGCACCTTAAATTTTGTTTATGTTCATTTCTCATGATGCTCTATCAGATGTGCTATACGGCAATCAGATATTAGCGACAACTTCTGGGGCCCTCCCGTGTTAGAAACAATTCCACAATGACGTTTCAGACAAATTTATGACTCATACTAGGCCTTAAGGATAACCCATTTGTATTCATGAATTGTTTGCGAAACACGCGAAGTTTTTAGACAGTAGGAATCGAGATTGTAGACTGTGACGTCATGTTGTTAGTTTTTCCCCTGTGAAGGAAGTCGTTTCAACTCGTAACTTGTAAGAACGAGAGAAATTGACTATTTTTCATGTTATTATACATCAGAAATATCAACATTCTAAATTATAAAATTTTTCTGAATATCCTCGAAGAGAATCAAACAGCGGACCTTTAACTCACGAAACAAATGCGCAAGACACTACTCTGACTGCTCTTTAAGTAAGAGTCAAGAAATACACGTCTATGTAGCAAATTGCAAACGTTTACGATTCCAATATTTTAATAACGATGAAACACTGGTTTCGGTCATGAGAAAATGCTATAGTCCAGAGAATTCAAGTTTAAATTTAAAAAGACATTTAATATTTCAAAGGCTCTCTCACCGGGAATCGAAACTGAGATCCCGCCTACTAAACTATCTGATGGGTGGGGTACCTGGTTCGTTCCCAAGTCAAGTAAGCTTGAGACGGACAACATTGTGCTCGTGGGTTTTCTCGGGACACTCCCACTTTCTCATTCCACCAATTTGTCCATCAGAATTCACTTGCTTCAATCATAGTCTTCCTCAACCTAACAGGCATAATCATTGGACATTAAACGTAAAGATTTCATTTTCAAGCTGTTAACCCAAACCAATCCGAATCGAAAAAATGAGTTGTATTTTCTATTGCTCATTAACATTTTTTCACAAAAAATGTAGAAAAAAACAAGGGGAATCGTAATTCCATTTAAAAGTGAAAGAGCAGACTCATAATACCTTAATTTAAAACGAAACCATTACATATCGTTTGGAACTTTTCCAAAATATATTCTGAAAAGTGGCAATATAGTGTCTGTTTTCAAACAAAACAAACAAATTACGGTTCGTTCTCTGAAATAAACTGACACATTCTGTTTCAGGTCTAAACCGAACCCAAACCAGTTAACCCAGATATGGCGTTTGTCAGTGAACGACCCACGACCCACTGATCCACCACCCACCGTGACCCACTGACCCAGCAGCACCCACGATGACCCACTCCGATGCACCATCCACCATGAACCACTGACCCACCAAAACACATCGTCATCAACTCTGACACATGATCCAGGGCCTCTTTACCAACTAAAGAGTTTACACTTGTAATACAACCAGGTTGTGAAATTCTAACTAATCGGAGGTTGAATTTCTACCGTCAATCGCTTAAGCACCGCTGACCTTTACGATATAAAATGGTAAAGTGTTTTCATGGGTAAACTTCAATTTCAATCAACTTCAATTTCTATTTAAACTTCAATTTCAATTTCATGAATTTCAATTAAATTATCATGGTCTAGTTATTTCCTTGTTGAATTATCGATAGTTTTCAGTGGAAAAACGGATGAAATTTTTAAAGTCCCAAATCAAGGTCAGAGTACCAACATGCAGAAGCGTACGTTACAAATTTTATGTCTATTTTTCTCACAACTCTATGGGTTGATTGCCCTGTGCTCTAAGCGCTCCATATAATAAACAAGCTTCAGCAATTATTATAGTAGAAAGCGCATGGTAAGCAGGGGCAGATCCAGGGGGCGATCGCCCCTCAGAAGAAGAAACTTTCTTATTTTATGTATAAATAAAACCCAGAGTTCGTAACTCTTAAAAGTAGGTCTAAGTAGCAGTATTACAACCCACCGCCCCCGCAGAAGTTCGTCCTGGATCCGCCCCTGATGGTAAGCACATATTGATATAAGATGCGAAGCACTGTGTTGTTTGTGTCTCAACTTATATCGATCGTTTTCGATTATTTTTACAAACTAACCCACTATCAATTTTCCATATAGAGAAAGTGCTGCCCCTCCCCATAAAGGAGAAGTTTAAAAATGCTAGAAGACGTTCTGTTCATTTTCAATAAAGAGTTAATACATTGAATTTCAGCTCCATAAGTTGAACGGCTTGTAAGATAATTTGTTTTCGCAAAAATTCGGATCCCCACTATACCTTAGGATATTATTATAATGAAAGCAATTAGATAGCATTACAGTTTGAATTAAGGCCTAACTATATACCAAAATTCGTTTCATTTGACTGCATTTGGCCGTAATGATTAGGCACACATAGTTACTTCATTTTTCTATATAATAATTTATATATTATAGTGATTCAATAATGTATGTTTTCTTGTAGTTAGCTCCTCTAAAAACTCATAGTCTCGAAAACCAAGAAGTAGTATAAGTCCTATTGTTATTATAACAATTACAAATATCTATATCCAAGAATGCCTCAAGTTCTTTTTTTACCTAGTGCTACTCATCTCAGGTAAGTAAACAGAAACAAATGAAAAAGGGAAATGGAAGCCTTGAAATTAAACCGTAGACAAATTCACCAGTGTTCAGAAGCATATTTTTAGATCATGCTCGACCCTACTCATAGGAGATTGTTAGGTGCCCTTATCAGTTTCTCGCTACGTAGTATATATAAATACAGCAGAAATCAAATAACTGTTATTGGCGGTCTTCGCTGCCGTGCGTACTAGCGCAATGCGCTAGTAATTATAATTGCTTTTGGCGTGGGCTCAAACCCGGGCCAAGGAATTTTTTCTTCTTTCATAAAAAATAATACTTGATAAAGTGATTTACTTACGTTACGTGTGCAGTTTTGCTATACGATTCCACTGTATAAGAAGAAGTAGTAGTAGTAGTAGTAGTAGGAATGGATTAGAAGCCCCGCAGGGCTCGTTTTGTTCCACCTTGACTGTCATGATATAAATTTAACTTCCACTGCTTCAATTATCTTCTTCAAAATCAACAAAGTGACAATTTTCTTCTATTACAACTATAATACACAATACATACACCAGAAGGTTTGGACCAAGCCCGCAACCAACCACAGAGGTTTAGAGGGGCCGTGAATATGTTAGGAGGAACAAGTGATTAAAAATTCTCTTACACATATCTAAATTGGGTTTTCTGTGTTGAGGTCTGGAGGTGCCACGAAAAGTTTAGGGAGTCAGACCCTAAGCCCTCTCTGGTTACGGGCCTGGTTTGGACAATCGCAAACTGCAACCAATCAGAAAGATGTTTGTAGTTTCTATGACTAGGATCTAGTGTTAAAAGAAACATGCTGTTCGGAAGATGCTGTCTACAATGCAGTGAGCAGAGTGGGTCATGGTGGGTGGTGAGTCGCAGTGGGTCATGCTATTGACCAACGACCCACTGACACTCAGAAAACTCGACCCACTGACCCACTCCAACTCTGATTGGCACTTTTCAAAATATCCGTATATATTTTGGAAAAGTTCCAAACGATATGTAATGGTTTCGTTTTAGGTTAAGGTATTATGAGTGTGCTCTTTCACTTTTAAATGGAATTACGATTCCCCTTGTTTTTTTCTACATTTTTTGTGAAAAAATGTTAATGAGCAATAGAAAATACAACTCATTTTTTCGATTCAGATTGGTTTGGGTTAACAGCTTGAAAATGAAATCTTTACGTTTAATGTCCAATGATTATGCCTGTTAGGTTGAGAAAGACTATGATTGAAGCAAGTGAATTCTGATGGACAAATTGGTGGAATGAGAAAGTGGGAGTGTCCCGAGAAAACCCACGAGCACGATGTTGTCCGTCTAAGCTTACTTGACTTGGGAGCGAACCCGGCACCCCACCCATCAGATAGTTCAGTATGCGGAATATCAGTTTCGATTCCCGGTGGGAGAGCCTTTGAAATATTAAATGTCCTTGATGTATCTCTGTTCGTGTTCCTGTCGTTCAAGGTTACTGGAAATACCTGTAAAACGAGAATAACCGAATATAATAGAGATAAGTTACGGAAATACTTTCGGTCTTTTTAAAAATTTAAACTTGAATTCTCTGGACTTTATTTTTTTTATCATGAACGAAATCAGTGTTTCATCGTTATTAAAATATTGGAATCGTAAACGTTTGCAATTTGCTACATAGATGAGTGTTTCTTGACTCGTATTTAAAAGAGCGGCCTTGAGCATTCGTTTCGTGAGTTAGGGGTCTGCTGTTTGATTCTCTCCTAGGATATTGAGAAAAAAATTATAATTTAGAATGTTGATATTTCTGATGTATAATAACATGAAAAATAGTCAATTTCTCTCGTTCTTACAAGTTAGAGTTGAAACGACTTCCTTCTCAGGGGAAAAACTAACAACATGATATCACTGTCTACAATCTCGATTCCTACTGTCTAAAAACTTCGCATGTTTCGCAAACAATTCATGAATATAAATGGGTTATCCTTAAGGCCTAGTATGAGTCATAAATTTGTCTGAAACGTCATTGTGGAATTGTTTGTAAGTTCTTCCACTCTTACTAGAAATAATATTATTTTTGTTCGTCATTTTCAACACATTCCATATATTCGTTCAACCAAAATTTTTAAATAGAAACTATTCTTTTTATATATTTGTTTGTATATTTTGTTAAAATATCAATATAACGCATACATAATCCAATGTCTTTTACCCAAGGAAAGGGTGTTACTATATGTCGTGATGAAGACAAATCCTACTTAGTTTCTGTTAAGGCATCCGAAGGTTCGATTTTCATATTGTGCAGTAGCTGACCTACTTTTCTCTCCTCTTTTCTTTCCAAAGTATCTCTTATAAGGCAATTCATCTTATAGAGGGTCCAAAAAATTTCTTTTCATTTCTCTTAATTTCAGTATGCTTATTTGCATTGGAATAGGAGGTAATATTGAGGTCTCAAATATTCAGTAATAATAATAATGGTATTAAAAGTTTTAAAGTTGCCCTAAAATTTGGCAAAACTTACATAAACCTAGGGATTTCGGGGAAGGGGTACCGTACCTTCAAGAGACATCTCTGCAACTACCCAAATTTAAACTAAAGCTTTCCACTAAAGTTTCATGTAGAAAGTATGTAAGGACCTTCATTTTTAAAGGAAAATAACATAAAAATAACTGAATATCATTGAACAGTAAGGGATATAACAAACAAACTTGTAGAATATTCAGATGTAATTATAAAAGCTTTGCTGTAAAAATATATACAGAGACAATAATTCAGTGAGCTCTGGAATACAAAATAACAAAATAGCGTATAAGATTCAGTCTATAGAGCAATATTTACTTAAAGAGTGACATACACTATTTCGAGAATTGAGATAAGATGAGAAATGTTTACGATACTTTTCGTCTCGTCTCGATTCTCATGTCCAAAGCAAGACGATAATTTGAGTTAGCCTTCTCCCGTCTCGAATGTAAAATTTAAGTCTCATCCCGATTTTGTTTGGTTTGTTTTAGAATCGAGATGAGAAATTCCTCTTCTCATGGGCAACATTAAACAGAACCGAAATATTTTTGCCTAATGTCACGTTTCTGCTTGTAATGGTATGACCTGAGCGATAATAAGTTTTTAATTTTTAATCTTCTACGAAATTATTATTATTATTATTATTATTATTATTATTATTATTATTATTATTATTATTATTATTATTATTCCTGAAGATTTGATAGTTCAAGTATTGAAACATCCGAGTATTCAAATATCCGTATATAATAAAACGTATGTTATCGCCGATCAATCGCCATCAAAATTCTTTAAGTTAAAAAAAAAAAAAAAAAAAAAAAAAGCTTGACGTGGATTCGATCCAAGAACCTCCAGATTACTGGCCAAGCGCCTTGACCACTGAACCATGATCACTACGCTGTAAATGACTCGTCTTTAGTTTGGTTACGTTAGATTTCTTTGTCTCCGCTTGCAAAGTTGTATGTTATTTTTCTTCGTTTCAAAAGTCTTTCGTGTTTCTTTCATGATGATATAAGTGAATAATCTTCGGCGTAGTTTATATTAATAACATGAGTTGTTCTTAAACCTTTGGTTCACAAGTTTGTTTGTTCTCCACACGAAACTACAAATATGACAGATTTAATTCTTATACTCTGCATTTGTTTCAAAGCAGTCGCCATTACCTGGTCAAAGATTTATGTCAGCCACGATACAAGAAAAAAATTTATTACCAGTTAACGGTAATCTAGATGGTATGTGTTAATTACATTACTTTAATTTTGTATTATTGGACCTAATCAAAATAGAAGAATTTGGCTTTGTCATCCAATCAAAGTTGAAATATAAAACCATGCAAAGTATGTAATTAGTAATGAACCTCTAAATACAAGTAATCCACTTTTTTTTATTAGCTTACAAACTTAAGTAAAATAATTTTTAATGTTAGCATGTATTTCAGCTATAACCCAGCTTTTTTTTTTCTGGGGAAAAAATGTAATTCAATTTATACCGAAGTTTGCGTGAAGGTTTAAAGTTATTTTTTGATGAGACTTTGGTCACTTTTCAACTATTTAGAAGAGACCAGACCACTATGAGTCCTGCTCTCCACAAAATTATTATCACTCTCGTAGATGTCTTTCCCTATGACGCACATGATTTTCGCCTTCAGTTCCAAAAAAGTACGATCCCAGCTCACGCCAACTGAACTTTGTGGTGGACAAATACCGTGTGAATGGGTTTTCTCCGGGTTCTCCCGTTTCTTTCTACTTTCTTCATGCCACCATTTCTCTCACTTCTCATTATCACTGATCCTTTAACCTAGCCGGCATATTCATGGGACGTAAAACTTAGATTTCATTTCATTGTTTCCAAAAGAGTGTGTGGTTCGTTGATGTACACTTGTAATTTCACGAACCTCTGTAAGAAGAAATCACAGGATATAAGATTACATGACCTTACTGGCCATTCCTCACAGATGTCATCAGAGTAAAAACACGTTGCTCTATCGTAAATTGTCCATGACCAAACGAGTCAAAATAATTGAAGCTACATTAATGAGAATGACAGAGGAAATATCAGTGGTAAAACAGGTTTGCCAACTTCGAGAGAAAAAAATGCAGTTAATTAAACTTCGGCGTCTTGTATAGAACACCCATTAGGACGCATTCTTTTGGAGCGTGGTATGGCTGGTTTCCGGGAGATAACTTTTTTTTTTTTTTTTTCAGTACTTTCAACTTTCGCAAGAGGTAACTACTTCTGTTTTTCTAGACATCGATGGACGTAAACTAAAGATTTAGTATTATATTGTACTTCCGCCACTGAAGCAATAAGCTGGTGAAAGATTTAATAACATTACATTTGGAATCTAATGTTTTATCTGTGACCAATCTTGAAAGAGGCATATCCGTAACTTATTTGGTATTTTTTGAATTGAAATGATTTTATTATAAAAAGTGTTCAGTCTGGTTAAGTAGCAGTACTTCGTCAGACATTCTCGATTGGTATGATGCACATGAAGAAAGTTATTTCTAACACAGGCTTTGGTTTTTATCGAGCAACATAAAATTCAACCACCACCCTGATTAACTTCATTTTTACAATCTTTCACTGAAGGTTTTTTTTTTTTTTTTGTGCACAGTTTGAGATATGTATTTTTTATGTGTAGATGCGTAAACACTAATATTAAAATCCTGCACACCACAATTTTCATTCTCTTACGGACCTAGTTAGATACATTATATTTACAAGGAGAAAAATAAACCGTGCAGACTCTGGTAAATATTATTGTTTGATAAGTATGATATAATCTTCGATAATTGAATGTTTTTTTTTTTTTAATTTTTATTTATTTATTTATTTTTTAATCCTAGAGCAGAGCTGGCGCAGGGAATTTGATCAGACTAAGGCTCAACACAATCCTTACACAACTCAAAACTTTTCCAAATTAAACATTTTAATTCTTCATTATGTTATTGTAAAGTAGAAGAAGGTACCTTAAATCATAAATTTCCAATGTCCCCTTTATCTCACCTTTTGAGAACCTATGTGTAGAATATTATACTCTTACTTTCACTTTTTTTTTCAAACTTCCTTCTGGGAAGCAATAATTTGTATAAAAATAATTTGTACAAGTATAAACTCATACTACCGTATAGGGTTTGATAAGTTGTAGAGACGTACATTTTTTTATCTAATATAAATTGTATACGTGACGGAATGTCAGTGTGATCTAATTTGTCACTAGATTTTACTAGTTATCTATATGAGGCAACATGTTCCAATATACACAATATGGTTCCTCTTACTTACACTTATTGGTAGTCACTACTAATGATTTTCTATATATGCACACAATTTATTATTTCCTTAGTTTGCACTAAAAAAAAAAAAAAAAAAAAAAAAGTTTCCTTTATATAAGTGCACATGGTTTTCGCTTCTACATGCTTTTATTACTATACATTAACACCCTGAAGTTACACGAGAGGTGAATCTAACGAAAATCGCGTAAATCGAATTTCCGTGAGCCGGAGTGCAGCTCTCCGTATACATACATATACATTTTGTTTAATTGGGACCAGGATTAACAAAAGCACTAGTTTTGAAGAAAAATATTTAATATAATTGAAGTTCTTTTAATATATATTAATACAGAGCGTTAAAAAAAATGCAGAGTTTAGCAAGTAACAATGAACAAATACAGAAACTTTTTTTTTTCAATTTTTCATGTAACTGGAAATGAGTTACTCAAAAAAGGTTATTTCGAGTTCTCGTGAAATGCGACCAATGCATATCACAGCAAGAGAAACACTGAAAATGGCGGGTGGTAGTATTGGCAAACGAAAAAATAAAGAACCGCGTAACTCCGAGTTCGCGTAAGTCGGGATCTTACTATAATGTATACTACTTCTTACCACTGTCTCTATAGTTCTGAGTACTACAGGATCAAAGTCTATCTATGTACGGTACTCCAATGTTAATGTTTTTCTTTGTGGGGGGTCTTTCACATTTACACAAACTAATTGACTTGTAAGTTCATACTACTCACAGTTTACGGTGTTTTTTGATTAATTAACAGTTTTTACTTTTTATGAAGTTCTTCACTGAAACTTTTTAAACTGTAATATTGAAATGATTACTGGAAAGTTATAATGATCACAGGTACAGTTGCATAAATATCACCTCTATTACTAAAGTGCACTAATGTGAAATTCCGACACAGTAACTCAGAGTTTGCAAAATGATTTACTCGTTACGATTTTTATGAAAATTTCACGTAATGTACATCACGTAGAAAACCAGTTTTTACACAGTTTAATTTTTTTTTCACAAAAAAATTAAAACCATTTGGACTATATTGTATTTTAAGCTTTACTTTTCTTCTTGTTTAAGGATGAAATCATATATATATATATATATATATATATATATATATATATATATATATATATATATATATTTAAATATCAATTGTGTATATAGTCAATTCCTGGCCCAATTTGCATCTTTCCACTATTAACACAAACACAACACATTAGCACATACATTTTACAAAAATATCTGTTTAAAAATATTTAGTGACGTTTTGATTATAACAATTTATTGTTATCACATTTCAAACTTCTAAAACAGACTGACCGTTCACTGTATTTGAAACATATATATTACAAAATACAAAGGTTGATCGTTATCATGGGCGGCGATTAGGGGGCGCAAAGGGGGGCAGTTGCCCCCGCACTTTTTTGAAGTAACCCATTAATGTATATAGTTTCATTTAGAAAAGTAAAGTTTTTGTATGTATTTACTGGTTCATAGAAAAAAATGGTGCCATATATTTGCCGTTCCGTGAGTACGGTTGTCTTGGTATCTTGTATTGGTTATCTTCCCGTGGAGTAAAGAAAACTACATGAATTGCGTTTTAATCGCTACAGAAAATAACCCCAAAAAATAACCTATTGGAGCACAATTTCAGCATACTTTCATTTCTTCTTACAAGGGCTCGATATGTTAGTGAGCCGCTTTGAAGCTAATCGAAAGAACATTATGCAAAAAAGTAGGGCCTATTTCACAAGTTATTTTTTAATTGCACAAAAATTGACAGTTCCTAAAATGTCTTTTCTTCTTTCTAAAGTAAGGGGAAAAAGCGTAATAAGAAACAACTTCTATCTTTTCCATTGTTTTGTAGTGCAATATATGAGTAAAGTTGTGTGTTAGGGGTGTACGAGTGTATATAGAATTAAATTTAGTGAATTCAACATAATTCTAGGTTTTAGTGTTATTTTATATAAATGGAGTATGGAGTGATTCTAACACGGAATGTACTTGAACCTGAACCCACAAAGTGGGGGTGATGTATATATTTCCTGAAAGCTTAGGTCAAGGTAAGATCAAAACCGGTTACCAAAATTAGGGAGCTCTCAAGCATTCCGCTTGAGGACAGCACGTTACTAATTTTTATTAACACTTTTAAGCGTGTCTTAAAAGTCCGTTGCAACCCCGAAAAATCTGAAATAATGGGACAACATGTCTTTCATCATTTCAAAAGTATAACGTATCAAAGTAAAATAAATTGTCCCAGGGTCCCCCGCAAGGTCCCAGATGGGGTACAACTCAAAATTTTTAAATGGAAAAGGGGGGTCAACTTGCATATCGTATGAAAGTTGGTGTTAAATAAAAGAAGATAAATCAAGTCACGACTCTCTACGATAAGCCTGTGCAAAATAGCAGTGGCTCAAAATATCAATACAATCTTTATTGCAAAGTCTATGGCCACTCGTATGTATCTGAAACGGTGGAATAGATGTAGAAACAAAAACAAGATGTCATTATTTCAAAAGTATAATGATTCAAAGTAAATATATATATATATATATATATATATATATATATATATATATATATATATATATATATATATATATATATATATATATATATATATATGTATGTATGTATGTTCCAGGATCCCAGACGGGATCAAACTCAAAATGTTGAAATAGAAAGGGGTTCAAATTGAGTATCGTATGAAAGCTTATGTTAAGTGAAAGAAGAGAAAAGAAGTCTCGACTCTTGATGAAAAAGGCTATTGCCACTCCTATTAATCTGAGGTGGTGAGACAGGCGCAAAAACAAAACAAAAGAAAAATTAGAATGTATCAAAGGAAATGACTTGTGCCATTTTGCAATGCTTATCGACAATTGAGACTTGTTCACAATTTTGTATCATTTAACACGAGCTTTCACATGATGTGCTTATTTACTCCCCTTGGCACTTAAAACTTTTGAGTTGGACCCCGTTTGGGAGCCTGCAGTTGAAACTGGGATATTTCTTTTTCCTTTGATACATTCTAGTTTTTGTTTTGTTTTGTTTTGTTTTTACACCTGTCTCACCGTTTCAGTTTAATAGAAGTGGCAATAGACTTTTTCATCAAGAGTCGAGACTTCTTTTCTCTTCTTTCACTTAACATAAGCTTTCATACGATACTCAATTTGAACCCCTTCCTATTTCAACATTTTGAGTTTGACCCCGTCTGGGATCCTGGAACATATATATATATCCGTGTTTTTATTTCTACACCTATTCCACCGTTTCAGATACATACGAGAGGCCATAGACTTTGCAATGAAGATTGTGTTAATACATTTTGACCCACCGCTATTTTGCACAGGCTTACCGTAGAGAGTCGCGACTTGATTTATCTTCTTTTATTTAACACCAACTTTCATACGATATGCACGTTGATCCCCCTTTCCATTTAAAAATTTTGAGTTGTACCCCATCTGGGACCATGCGGGGCATCCTGGGAAATTTATTTTACTTTGATACGTTATACTTTTGAAATGATGAAAGACATGTTTTTCTGTTTTCATATCTGTCTTACCGTTTCAGATTTTTCGGGGTTGCAACGGACTTTCAAGACATGCTTAAAGGTGTTAATAAAAATGAGTTGATTTTGAGTTTAACTTCCCTTGTCAGCAGCGAGGCTATATGAGACGTGGACCTAGTGATTAACGTGGAATCCGAACCCATGAGCTCCCGCCGGGAATCGAACCCGGGTCTCCCGCGCCAAAGGTTAATAAAAATTAGTAACGTGCTGCCCTCAAGCGAAATGGTTGAGAGCTCCCCAATTTTGGTAACCGGTTTTGATCTTACCTTGACCCAAGCTTTCAGGAAATATATACATCACCCCCACTTTGTGGGTTCAGGTTCAAGTACATTCCGTGTAAATATTGTGTTTTGATGTGCTCCCTGAAATTGAAAACTGCACCTGATGGCAACGAACATGCTTCGGGAAGTTGCAAAAGCAAATATTTTTTTAAATGTCGGAGCATATGCTTGTAGTATTTACTCTTTCATTTCCTAAGAGTAATAACATACATTTAATAGCATGTGTGGAATTAAAAATTAAGTTGTTCATTAATCCCTGTTTCAATATGACTTTATATTTAATAGCATGTGTGGAATTAAAAATTAAGTTGTTCATTAATCCCTGTTTTGCATTATTTATTACTATGATTAATATTATCCTTTCTATTTATTTGTTTCGCAAATTTGTTATTCAATAATCTGATCACACAGTTTTCTAGACAGAATTTTAAGATGTTCATGAGCAAGGAATCAAAACTCTTCTTACACTTTTGTTGTTTAAGAGTACAAAGGGGCACTACCTACTGGCGTTGCTCTTGCTCTTGTAAATTTACTTAATAAAATATGAAATACTATATACGGTATTTTAACTGAAAAAGATAGTATCCTATTAGCTATACAACCTTTTGTCAAACAAAATATTAGAAACAAGCAGGAAAACTAACATTTATATGCAAATATTCAGATCATGTCTTGCCCCCCCACTTTTAACGTCCAACCGCCGCCACTGATCGTTATATATATATATATATTCATAGTAAATACAACTTAAGAAAAGAAAAACCTCAACAGAACGTCGAACTGCTTATTTTCTTTTTTGTACATTCCAACCATATTAAATATATGACTTCACTTAGCAGTTGGCTATAATTTAATTGTCACTGCAAAAAATGGTTACATGCCATTTCCATTACAGTTTTATCACATATGGATACCCAATACAGTATCCTTAATCACAGTGATAATCATAACTGGTGTGGTCTTGCATCATTAGTGTATAGGATGTTTGAAGCAGTTTCTTCGGATGTTCAAAGCTAAGTAACTCATAAAAACAAATACCAAACATTTTCAGGAAATAAACATTTATTTATTCGTATATTCATTCAAAAGAGAAACTTGTATAGTAACTTAATAAACTATACAAGTAATAAAAGTAACTTAAATATCTGCGCTATTAGCGCTGCGTTCTAAAAGTAACAAGTAATTTCATTTCAATTTAGAAAATAAAAAATATATTTCTTTTTTGTTATATATGCTTGCTATATCGAACAGTTATTATTTTTAATACATTTTTTAGTACAAAATATTGGTAATTTTACAGTACAAAATATCTGCTCTAAGATAGTGATTATACCTAGGTACAAAACTTCCAGCCGTCCCTACCATCACTATACATAATATTCAAAATTGTCCAGCCTATGAAAAGTTTTTCCACTTGTTTCTACATCGTAATGAAAATTTTCCGATCCATGACAATTCCTTTCACTTGTTTCTACAAAGGAATAAAACTTTCCGATTCACAAAAAGTTGTTTTACTTTTTGCTTCAAAATGATAAGAATTTTCCGAGTCATAAAGAGATTTCCAATTTTTCCATACACGACAGAAAATTCTGATTCATGAAAAATTGTTTCACTTGTTCCTACATAGTACTGGAAATTTTCTGAGCCATGAAACTTTTCAGATTCTTTAAACGATCTTTTACTTTTTAACATTTCTATACATGAATTCAGTCAATTTTATGGGTAATGAGGAATTGATATTTGATCACTGATATTTGTGTTAAACGAAAAATATAGCGGAAAATTTTCCACCTCACATCATTAGTCACCACATCATTCGAGTTCAGATCATATGCGGAACCTGTATTCGTTATAGTCTTTTGAAGATACAATACAGCGTCTTGTCTGAGTAATTTTTTTAAACGCAGATTATATTTCACGTACCTAATAGATGAAATGGTGCTAAAAGCAGAAGAGTAAGAATAGGAATGGTCATCTTCTTTCCCACGTAATTCACGAAGATCAAAGAAAAACTGGAGAAAGGATTAACAGTTAGGATTAGAGATAGATACTATGTATCAAGTAGTTAGTAATTATAACTCGATTACACAGACATCATGTACATACACCAATAATATTAGTTCGATATAAGGGATTGTAATTTCGTATAGTTTCAAGAATTTAGTGTCTCGTAATTTGTCATTCGCTTCCTGGTACATCATACATTTTATGTGTTTTATACATTTATTTTATAATTAAATAAATAAGAATTAATCCTTTATGTGCGTTATTTGTTTTTCTTTCTCCCCAGTATTTCGCTTTCTTTTACTGTTGAAAGTTTTTAAATTTTTTTAGGAACGATTTTCTTAAAAAAAATCTTAGAATACTGTTTTGCGTTATATTAGTTTTATTCTTCTTCATGTAGGTAAGTACGAATTTAGCTTGTAGACTTTTTGAAACATCTTAAAAACCTTGGGGGGAGGTATGGAAAATTGACCTATTAGCCTTCTCCTCCTAGTACATGGTAGTGAAACAGATATTTTCTCCGAAATTCGGTGTTGCCAAGAAATTCTAGCTAGCTGACAATTCTCGACCAGAGGAGTGCGTATTCCTTTCTGTCACTTGAGAAAGGTTTTGGCGAGAAAGAAAAAAAAAGTAGCGTGGAAACTCCGAATGGTTTGTGTTGTTTTGTTATTTGACACTTTGAGTCGAAAAATCTTCCTTCTTCCTTTGGAGAGGAATAAAATTCGAACTGGACGACAACTCTCGGCGAAAATAGGGGGTGAGCAAAAGCTGATCTCCGTCACATGAACAAGGAATGGAATGTCTCAAATGTTTTGGCGAAGAAAAAAGTAGTCTGGAAACTCCGAATGCTTGATGTTGCTTTGTTATTTGACACTTTCAACCTGCTTTCAACAGAATATTTCTTTTTCCATTGAGAAGGAATGATCTCTATATATGCAGGCAAGTTGGTCAGTATTTGTTTATTTCTCCCTTCTCTATATAGAAAGAAAGAGCCCACATGTGTAAGCCATTAATCACAGTGTAATGGGGACCAAAGCTATGGCAACGTCGTTGAACATAAGTTAATTTACAATGTCACTAGTAAGAGGATATATGATTCTTCGGACAGTTCCGATTACCACCCACTAAGGTTTTTAAGATTCTGCCAGTTATATAGTCCTAAACTTGTACATATTAAGGTACTCATAAGTGGGGAAAAAATAACAAGAACTATTACACAGTAGTAAAGAACATCCACTATTTTTGAATTTTGTTACTTCATTGTTGCCAGTTACCGAAATTTATGTTTCTATAAAGATAACCAACAAAGTTCTGTCGCTTTTTGTGAAGGTCTGTGTTCAGTTGCCCCTCACATCGTGAGTTTAATGCGAACGGAGATAAGGTGAAGGTTAGTTGTTGGTGTGGGTATATCCAACGTACTACCTGGTTGTGGCAGTTCAGTTACACCGTGAACTTGCGTAAGGACAGAGTGAACATGGTACCTCCACAGAGTGTCATTAGGGCATGTATGATGTACGAGTTCAAACTGGGGTCATACGCCGCTGCAGCGGGGCGAAAGATATGCCAGGCCTTTGGTGTAGGTGTCGTGACTACACGGACAGTGCGGCGGTGGTTTAACAAGTTTAATGACGGTGACGAAACACTCGAAGACGTACCACGTGCCGGAAGACCAACATATGTAAAAAATGAAGATCTTCAGGCAGCAATTGAGGTGAACAATGGCCAGACATGTGAGGAACTTGGACTACAATTCAGTGTAAGTGAAGAAACCATTCGGCAGTACCTCCATCAACTTGGGAAGCACTACAAGTTGGGTCGATGAGTCCCACAAGATTTGACTCCAGATCAGAAGGCAACACGAGCAGACACCTGTGTTTCGTTGCTGTCTTGTCTGAAGAAGGACCCATATCTGGGCAGGGTGTTAACATGTGATGAGAAGTGGCTCCTATACGAAGCTCCACGTAGCATCGGGAACTGATACCAGCTGGTCAGAGCATTAATGCAGCTATGTACTGTCAGCGGTTGAGCCGTGTTCAAGACAAACTCAAAACTCTGGAGCCAGCACTTCTGAATCGCAAAGGGGTCCTCCTGTTACGGAACAACGCTAAGCCCCACGTGGCTAGAATGACCCCGGAACACCATTCTCGCCTTGAATGGGAAACTATTGAATCCGTCATATTCCCCGGACATTGCACCGTCCGATTATCACCTGTTCCCTTCTTTGAAGAATCACTTTCGAGGATGCCAGTTCAAATCCCTAGAAGAGGTGCAAAATGCACTTGATACCTTCTTCGCTTCACGGCTCACCAAGTTCTGCCGCGATGGAATCCATGGCCTTCCAGAACGTAGGCAGAAGGTCGCCGAAGCTGATGGGGACTAGTTTTGATCTTGCAGATACGTCTTAGATGGCACATCGATATTTGAAGGTGGTGGGTAAAAAAGAGACAGAGCTTTCTTGGTTACCTTTATGTAGAGCTTGTTAGACACGTAGTAAAGGTAGTCTGGACAAGTAATGGTATTATATTATTAAGTGTGACCATACTTATTACAGATAAGATTTTCAGGAGGATTCAGAATTAACAAGCTATATGAACAAAATAAAACCAGAAATTTCGGTAATTGGAAATTACAAAATCAAAATTAGCGAACATTCTCAACGGCTGTTTGTACTGGCTCTTGTGTATTATTTTTAATTTTTTTTCTCTCTTATAAATATCTTAATGTTTACAAGTTTAGGAATACGAGTTACCGGCATGAAGAAGGCTTACTTACCGGCATGAAGAAGAATAAATCTATAATGCAATGCAATAAGAAATACAAGATTTTTTTTTCTTAGAAATTCGTCCCTGAAAAATACTTCAAGCACTAAACGGATGTGAAATATTGAAAAAGGAAATAAATAATGTGCATAAGGATAATCTTTTTAAAAAATATAATTTGGTGAGTTAATTTGTATTATTTTGTTGGAATCTAGTACAGGAAATGAAGTTAATTTTTTTGTTAATTCCAGCAACCGAGTGATCCTGAAGATCTGTACTGTAAATGTTGTGATTTATCTTTTACGTCAACTCTCCATGCTCAACAGCATTACATGGGTCGAAATCATCAAAGGGTCATCAATGGTTTGACCCCTCTTAGAACAGGCTACTATAACAAGCATACGGGGAAGTGGCAGAGATTGTAAGTATCTAGAAAAAGATAATTATGTACGTTTGATGTAGTTCTAGTTTAACCAAACAAATCAACTCACCTGGAAGTAGAATTTTTGTAAATTTACTCTAAAACTTTTAACAGAATTCTGTAATAAATAATTTTGGTGATTATAAAAACTGTAACTATTGTATACAGTGAACATTTCTTATTAGAGCTGGTTTAGGGCTGATATTTCAAGATTTTAAAATAAATAGAAAAATTAAAGCAATGTAAATAGAAGAAAATTCATGTCGATAGTTGAGCTCCTTCATGGCTAAGCGGTTAGCTGCGCACCTTTGGCGTGGGAGACCCGGGTTCGGTTCCCGGTG
Organism: Thermobia domestica; assembly: GCF_964235325.1. Taxonomy (NCBI): domain Eukaryota; kingdom Metazoa; phylum Arthropoda; class Insecta; order Zygentoma; family Lepismatidae; genus Thermobia; species Thermobia domestica. The sequence continues at coordinate 92,124,276 of NC_137468.1, forward strand.
GAGCTCATGTTGTTCGGATTCGACGTTAATCAGTAGGTCTACGCCTCATATAGCCTCGCTGCTGAAAGGGATGTTAAACTCAAACAGCTCAACTCGTGTTGATAGTTCATTACGCTAGCTCGTAATGTTTAATTTTTTATTTCAATACGTAAATTTCATTAAATATAAAGAGACAAACGCTAGTACTACTGTTCTCGTTTTGTATTCTGGGGAATCTGCTGTGATTCCCCATGTTAACCACTTGCCTTTATTAATCCAAGCAACTATTGTAGTGTTTCTTGGAATGTGAAGTTTCAGTCAGCCTGCAAGCTCAGAAACGCATATATTATTATGGTTTTGAAGAACTACAGGTGCTCAGCGCAATAGAATATCAGAAACAAAGATAATTGCCACATAAAATACTAGTATGAAGAAAAGGGAATTAGAACATTAAAAAGAAAAGTCCTTTTGATTCATAGAGGTGTAACAAATTCATAATGATAACTGCTAATTTAAAATCTCACAACTTTATTAAATTTGCTGTTTATTTTCACCCCTTGTATATCACTGATAAGAAGAGTGTAAGCTTATGTGACCATGAATTTGCATAGAGAACTAACGTATTCTAACAAATTTCTCGGAAAGCGAGATGGGACGTAGTAAATAATTTCCAGTTGGTATTTGATGTAGCATGCTCCATGGTTAGTCCAAGTGGTCTTAGTGCATACTCTACTAACAATACAGGGCTAACATAAATGATTCATTCATTTTGAAAAGGCTATATTTTCAAAAGTATTACACATATACACATGAAAGATACAGATGGTGATCAGAAAAATGGAAACGCCTGAACGAAATTGCAACTTACCAGATTAATATGGTGTGGGGCCACCTTTCGCCTTCAGAACAGCCTTGATGTGACGTGGGATGGAGGTATAGAGGTCGTGAATGGTAGCAAGTGGAATTTTACACCATTCCTCGTGCAGGGCATCGGCCAGTTCTGTGAGAGAGGATGGAGGTGGAAATCGTCGCCGGAGTCGTGTTTCCAAGACGGACCACAGATCTTCAATTATGTTGAGATCTGGGGATTGGGCGGGCCAGGGGAGGTGTTGAACTTCATCCCGATGTTCCTCAAACCACGCTGCAACAACGCCAGCTGTGCGAATGGGTGCATTATCATCCTGGAAGATGGCGTCATTGTCTGGGAACAACATCCGGACCATAGGATGCAAGTGGTCTCCTAAAATTGCGACATAATCGTTGGCAGTGATTCGTCCGCTAAGTGTGACCACAGGACCCAATGAAAACCATGATATGGCGGCCCACAGCATCACCGAGCCGCATCCATGTTTCACAGTTGGGCGGAAACACTGCAGATCATAAGCTTCTTTGGGCGTTCTCCACACATAAACACGGCCCGTGGTTGGGAATAGGGTGAAGGATGACTCATCCGACCATATCACACGTTTCCAGTCCTCAACGGTCCAAGTTGCATGGTCGCGGCACCATTTGCGGCGTGCGAAAGCGTTATGGTCTCTGATGAGCGGTTTGGCCCGTGCAGCACGACCCCGTAAGTTCATGTCATATAATTCGCGGCGGACTGTGATTGTCGAAACAGGGTGGGGGAGGTACTGATTGAGTTCCTCCGTCACTTGCTCCGCAGTGGCACGACGGTTCTGCGTGACAATGCGCTTTAATACCCGGCGTGACCTGTCACTCATGATTTTCTTCCGCCCACTGTTCCGCTTTCCCGATGTGGTTTTCCCGTGTGTTGTCTAGGCCGTCATCACCTTCGACACTGTCCCACGCGACACACCTAACACAGTAGCCACTGCCGTCACACTCCCTCCACATAACCGCGCACCAACAATTTGCCCTCTTTGAAAATCTGAGAGGTCTCCCATTTTACACTACCTCCGTCTCCTGCAGCAACTGGACACTGCTGTTCCACTGCGCCTGACGTAGTATGGAGACCGACCTAACACACCACCACCAGCGGTCCGGCGCTGCGGACGCCACGACACCACTGCCAACCCATACATCTGACGTGTTGCCAACTAGAGGTGTTTCCATTTTTCTGATCACCATCTGTACATGAAAAGAACCACAAACTCACCAAGTTGTCACACCCTGTACAAATGTTCGCCAATATGTGCTCTGACGCGACACACATCCAGACGATACTCGATGTCTTTTTTCTTGCTCTCCCTCCATTTACGACAGGTACTAACCTCGCACTGCCACAGTGCCACACCTGATCAGAAAGACAGTGGACTCTTGCTGCTACACAATACAAACTTTGTGAGTTTGTGGTTTTTTTTTATATATCTTTATGTGTGTACGTGTAATACTTTTAAAATATAGCCTTCTCAAAATGAATGAATCATTTATGCTAACCTTGTATATAAAATAGAATCCTATTAATATACTATATTATCCTATCGTTATTTTTTCCTTTTGTTTACTGTATTGTTTACTTCATTGAAAGTATAACCTAATAATTCAAACTATTTATTTAAAACTTATTTGTAAAAATTAAAAAAAAAAATCATTTTTCGCATTTCCAAGCGCTTGTAGCATGTTATTCAGACAGTGTAAGAAAATGCTTCGTGAGATTGTTACGTATATTTGTTACTTATATTAGCAGAAGTGTGTGTGTTACCCCGTTATTTGTTGGAATACTGCTAATATATTATATCGAAAGAATTGGTGTAAAGATATATTTCATGTGATTTGGTGTGAGAGTGGTTAAAATTTGAGTTGTTAGGTTATTTTGTTTGTGTTAAGTTTTTGTACACCTATGGTGTGTCCTTTGGAGGTAAAATGTAAAATAAGATCAATGTTTTGTGGAGGTAAGCTTGGTGCTGGGAACCTCCAGGTTCAACAAATAAAATATAGTACTAACATTTGTCAAGTCATTTGTTCAGTGCAAGAGAGAATGATGAAAATAAAGTGAAGAATATGTTCCCTACGTAATAGAATTTAGTTACCCTGTCGGACTATAAAACCATTGGTTAACATATGAAATGAAATTATTGATGTTTCTAAAGCAGTATATGATATATTAGATAGCCATATACAGGTCCGTATTTACGCACGGGCCACAGGAGTGGCATTAAAAAAAAAAAAAAAAAAAAAAAAAAAAGTAGTATGGTATGCGGAAGAAAACTGTCCACGAGAGAGAAAAGCTGATCTTCGTGTTCTAAATATATAATAGGTAAGTAGGAAATTGAATTTGGAATTTAACGTTAAAGATTTCGGAATAATATTAGATAAAAATTAATATTTCAAAAACATTTACAGGTAATCACTTCTAAGGCCAGACAAATTTATGAAGGTTAAATGGCTTTGCCTTAATTTTTCAAATATTAGTACTTGCAAAATTCTCAACTTCTGTAATGTTTGTTCTCATTTGGAATATGGTACGGTGATTTGGAACTGTTGGAATATGAGAATGATACAAAGAGCTTACGAATGGGACACTGACTGTTACTAGGTAAAATGAGAGAGAAGCTGTGCAAATAAAATGCATATAAGATACAGTTTTGAAGATAGTTTGATCTTGTAATTCAAGATTACACAAAAGATTATGAATGTTAGAAATACGATTAATATTGGAAGATGTGTTAAGATAGTAAATTTATGAATGATATAGAGTTAAGAGATTCAGAAGATAGTCAAGATATAGATTGAGAATAAATAGATTAAGCAAGATAATGTGTTCTGTGGCTATAGAAGAGTTTTGGTAGTGTCACAAAAGTCATACACTTTTTGTAAGCAAAAGATTATAGAACCAATTCTACTTTTTTTAAAGAATCAAATAGATTAACAAATGGTGCAGTCGCACAGAAACGAAGCTACGTTCTCAGCATCATGTGAAGAAGAATATAAATCAAGTCCTTATATTGTTACGAAAAGATGGATGGCAGCGGAACTGGAGCAACGAGACGTGCAGATAGCATTATAAAAGAAGTTTCGATCCTAAAACAGATAATAATGTCCAAGCATGGTGTCTCAAACGAGAATCAAGGATGCAGCTACTTGATATATTATATCGAACATTGCAACAGCTTATGTATGCAAAAGGTGTAGTAGAGCATATGGAAGCAAAGTTTGCCCTACCAAAAGTACAAGATGTCATCGTTGCTTAGTTTTTGGTCATCTGGCTCGAGCGTGTCTAGCCAAAAGAGTTAATCCAGCTGTTAAATATCAAAACTATATCAAGGATCGTGAAGTCGGTTGTTTTCTGCCTGAAACGCCAGCTACCTAGAAGCGAGACACTAACTCAATCAATAGTACAGCGCGATCCAAATCAAGAAGAGATTCCAACCACTTAGGCGTAGTAGAAGAAAGTAAGAATCTTGCACAATCTAATAGAATGGATGAACATATTAAAGGGTCGTCAACATCATTGAAAAAAAAAAAATGAAGAACAAGGAAAGAAGATGGCTACTCGAATACAGTTAGATCAAATATTTTGTGAAATGGAAGACGAACAACCACAATCTGAGGAGGATGCACACTACGGTTTATCAGACTTTTTTATTTCTCGATAAAAGCGACGAGGAGATGACCAAGTGCAGGGAAGAAAGGCTGGAAGTGACTGAGAGGGCAAAAGATAAAGTTCAATAAGCGTCTACGTCTGATCAATATGAAGAAAAGAAGCGATTTAAACATGGTTGTGTGAAGTGGCTGAATATCCCAAGAGGAACATGGGAAAGACGGAAGACTGCTGATAGAAGGAATACCAAGTGCAGTTCTAGGGAAGCCACGAAGAACACTTTTTTGCCGGAACAACGACAAGATCGAGACGAACTTATTGTCAGGTTGATGAAGAAACAGAAGCTTATGCACAAACAGATGGACTTTCTGAGGTATAAGTTGATTAAAAAAGCTTCAATGTTACCTAGTTAATTTAGTGTGGTTCCATTTGAATTTTTTTTTTCTTTGTAAGGGTTGTTAGTTCTGAATTTTTACCATCTCTTTCTTCTTTTTTCTTATGTCATCCTTTCTTTATCTTCTAGGTTTTAAGTTTTTTTCTGGTCAAATACTGCATAATCTTATTTTCTCTTAGTTAATATGAGTTTTTATTTATGTTGTGTCATATTTTCTCCCAGCATGTGGTCATTTCTAAGTTTATTGTATGTTAATTTTTGTGATTTCGAGTACATGTGCAGCTTATGTGTTGCAAGTGTAGTTCGCCTGTTTTCAAACATATTCTGTGACATTGTATATATGAGTTTAGTTGTATGTGTCATGTACTTGCTGACCGGGCGCACCTGTGGCTGTACATGCTGTTTGCTGCCTAATAAATAGATAAATTATTTTAAGGTGTTTGAAGGATTGAAGCAACAAGAAATTTCAGATACGTGTGAATTGAGCTTTAGTACTATTAGCGCACGTGTCAAACAGCGGCAATCGAGACCATTGTAGTGTACATACAGTATTAGATAAGCAAACTGAACTGGAAAACTCAAAACAGCTAAATATAACAGCGTAATTTCAGTGCAGTAATGTATTATATTTTGGTTTGAAAAGAAGTGCACTGAATGCGTGAAACACGACGATGATGAGAATAACGATTGATAGCTTGATCACATAATTCAGTACCTGTCTTCGGTGTTTTTGTTAAGTTATTCAGTATTTTAATTTTCGAAAGGTCGCCACTTTGAGTTACATCATATTGTGAATTTGGTACATTTTTTAAAAAAAATAATAGTATGAATTAATTATTGTAATTTTTCATGATTTACAATTTTACTAACATCAAAAACGCTTAAACTCTTCTCTGTCTCTCTACTTTCTTATTCACCTGTTCTACGTGCCTCTTGTTTCGCTTTGCTGGCCTCAGAAAGCTTCCTAACATACATGACTCCTCGAATTGCTACCCGTTCAGCATGATCGGAGATATTTTCCAAGAAACCACAGCTCGCATACACACCTTTGTTCCCATACTGTTTGGTAGGTAATACTAAATTTTCTGCTTTCAATGGCTCCAACAGGTCATGTTATGTCACTGTCTTGACGTAAGGTACAGCATTCTGCCGTAATTTTTCATATAAACTTGTGGACTGTGCGCTGTTTCTTCCTACTCCTTGCTCGATTGTTACATAAATTGTTGCACGAATGATTGTTTTCACTCAAAACCTCCCTGCTCTGCAATCACAGAAGAAAGACCTCTTCTAGCCCTTTACCGGTGAGTAATGTTCCCATAATAGCCGACACGTTCCTACGTTGAATGGCTATGCTAATGCGTTAAATCAGGAAAGATTTTGCGTGAGTATCTTCTGATTTAATTGATAGACGGTGGCCGATTTCATTTATAAATTTGAGGCCGCCGCCTTCCCAAGAACCGCTAGACTCAATTGCTATTGCAGTACAAGCAATAGTTATCGAGTAGATTACTATATTTATTCCTGTTTTCTTTTGCTCTTCGAGCAGCTAAGAGTCCAATTTATACTGAGGAATATTGAAGGTTGGAGGGGGCATAAGTATCTGAACATGTGAAATCCCAAATCAATGCCTTCCCTTTTTTCCATGGTACTAATGTCATATCATCAGGTCTTTTTCCGTTTGAACGGCTACATCCATTCGGTTCCCTCACTGCTGGAAGCCTCGCAGATATTAAAGCTCTTAATATTATATCATTCACACTTGAGTGACGTGGATGTCTGCCGGCGCTGCTTTTGCACGACAAACCGTGTATTCCTTTTTTATGTACTAAGGTGTTGCAATTGGGGCAATGGTGTGGTTCACATATATCTGCTCCCAACCGTAGAGCGACGGATACACGGAAGCTTTCATTGGATAAATGTAGGCCCAGAGAAGGTGATGGTAGAGCTTGAAGCCATGCACCATTTTCAGGGGACATGACCGCTTCGGTGTTTTGTTTACACAGTAAAGCAACTTCTGTTATGACTATATATACGTATGTGTGTTCTGATTTTCTTATGCTAAATCATTATCATGATAATAAACATGCCGTTTAAAATTCGTATAATTTATTATTCAAATCAATGGCGTATTAAAGGGGGGAGGTTGTGGTGATTTTACAGTAAACCCTTCAATTCAGTTTTTTCAATATACACTGCTGTAACTGGAAAGATTTCAGTTTTCTTAAATCTTGGAACTGCCACAATCTGTGTGTGTGAAAGAGAATTAATTTATATTATGGCGATACATCACTTCCATACATACATATCTCCAGGAAGGGCAAGGAGACGAAGGGATTTTTTATTGAATATAGTCATGTCATTTTTAGTGATTTGAAAATGAAAAAATGAAATTTTTGACTTTTACGTCCCACGTGATGCCACAACGTTCACTTAACGGGGGGCTGGGATCCAACCCGGAACCCCTAACGCCAGAGATGAACGCTCTATCACTGAGCCACCGCGGCCCCCTTTTAGTGATTTGAGTGTTCAGCTAATCGTGCAAGGTTAACCGAAGCTAGAATAAAATTTATAAATGATTGTTTAAAGCACTACATTGTAATTGTATTGAACAGATAACGCAAAATTGGAGATTTCACCTACAACAACCCGATATAATTATTAATATCAAGCGCGGAAAGCATTGCCAGAAATGAGGTAGAGAAGCATGACACAAATACGACACTCAGAGCGTACATATGCGATAGAAAAATCTGTAAGGAATAGATTAACAGTTATAATAGCTACAAAAGAGTAAGCAGAATGGTTTTGGAAACGGAAATCAAATAAAACACGGATGAAACGTCAAAAAAAGTGTCAATCGTTAAATTTTCATTTTGCATTTTGTGTTAATAGTGTTGTCCCGTGTAACCAAATGCTTTTAGTGTATGGGAAGATGAAAGTTATGTACTGACCCAATATCGTAAGGCAGTTGAAAAACTCTGAATTAAGAAGTAGGGACTTCGATATAGTAGAAATCTAGAAATAATGACGTTGGAGTTACACTTTAATACCCTTCTGATAGGCTATAACTTTTCGTGTACTGTAGTGCGCCAAAGTTTTAGTTTATGTTTCTTATTCTTCTTGAAAACTGTAAAAAGATGCAAATGTGTCAGATCTTGATTTCTTCTTTTCTTTTCTTTTTCTTTTCTTTTCTTTTCTTTTTTTTTTTTTTTTGATTGTTGTTGTTGTTTATTTTGTTTCAAATTCGTTATTAGAGGGTGTAATAACGTTTATTGTGTGTTTTTGCAGTCCTCCTACTGACCCCACGGGAAAGTTTGATCCTTCGGGTAGGTTTGGCATTGGTAGAGCATTTCTGAAAGAAATACCCCCAGAAGAGGGGCCTCCAGTCGTTTTAAAAGGAAGGTAAGTATGATTATCTATACTAAATGTTCCTATATGTATAGTCTTGTTAAAAAGCTGGGCACGCACCCCTATATAAAGGCCCCTGTACTTTAGCTGAATAAATCAAATAAATATGAATTTGGTTTGGTTCTATATATAATGTCCGTTCCTCGCATGGGAAAAATACGTTTATGTAATTATGTGCGAGAAATTTGAACCCCTCCCTCCCTCCCCCTGAATCCATTTTAATCAAAGTGAAATGATAAAAACGGAGGTTGATCCAAGCGCTAACAATGTTCAAAATTCATTTTAAATTTTAGAAACATTGCTTCACTGTGCGCAATTTTATGCACCCAAAATGGAAATTAAGACATTTTAGAAATTGCCCTCCATAGAAGTGAAATTTGAGGAAACTATAGAGCACGAGATCACAGGACTTAAATGTCATCGGGATTATCACAAATTAACTTAGCGATCACGAAAACTATGGATTCGACACTAATCGTAGTCATACTGATATTTTATTTTTCACCTCTCTTACCCCCATGCCGATGGAGGCTGAAGTTGGATTTCAACGGCATAAGAGTGTCATTATTAACCTCATCGACCCGGAAACTGTGGATTCGGCTAATATAGGTTGTTTTCGATTATTTTTACATGTCATCTCCTTCCCACCCATTAGGGATCCTACAAGTGTCTTTCCTCCCTAGATCTTTTTTTCAGATTTTAAATCATATTGTACCAAGTTTGGTTGAAATTCGTCCAGGCGTTCCATAGTTATGCTGCAACATTCACATACACCCAATTGTATACAGTACGTACAATAGAATATATACATGGTGCCTTCCATTTCAATTCAGGCAGAGCATGTACCATCACCATCTCAGATGTTGAAACTTTTTTTTTTTTTTATAGCAACTAGATATGCTTTTAAGATACCCATACTTTTTTGTTTTGTCAAAAAAAAAAAAAAAAAAAAAAAAAATTCCGCCAAGTAATGGGACGTCAAAGACGGGGAGCACAATTTATGAATTGTAGAAGACACGGAAAATGGTCAACTTCGGAGCCCCACCATTCAGATATGGAGACAGGTAGAGTTATAATTCTTGTTGTGGTATGTACATAGGGATATAAATAAACTATATTTTATTATAGTTTGGTTTGCGCATGCTTATCTTTTTGTACAAAAATTAACAAATGAACGTCAGTTTATCTGAAGAGTCGAAGTTCGCGAATTTGTTTTTTTCGAGCACTTCCGGTTCGAATTTTAAAATTCTGTTTTCACGGTTGGTAAGACCTAGTTACTCGCTTTCCGAAAAATATTTCGAATCGCTTCTGTGTGCAACCGTTTTGTCGCAAAAAATTCTAGGAATTGTAAAATTTTCAAAAATCGCCATTTTTGGGCGGCATTTTCTCGAAAACACCATACTTTAAAATTCTGAAATTTTGTCAGATGGTTCAACTTTACATGAATAATAAATACACCAAATACCATTTTCGACCAATGCTTCATGAATTAACTACAGCGAAGTTTCGTTAACTTTGATGTCACAGTTGGCATCATTGGAAACAATAAAAGTGCAACAATTTGATGATTGTGATTCACATTCATTAAATGAAGAATAAAAGTTTTTCCTGACTGTTTTTATTATTTTGATCAAAAATGCTCTCTGAAATAGTAAAATGAGCCTCCCCCCTACTCCTCCGTTTTCTTAAACCGGTGATCTGAGGTGGAAATTAGGATTACGAAACACAAATTTTAAATCTTTAAAAAGCCCGAATTATTACCTCAATGATGATTTGGAATGCTCCAGACAAAGTCCCAATAAGTGCGATGTCATTACAGTGATCGAAAATAGACAAAAGTTAAAAAAAATCGAAACGTTTTCTTACGCGTTCCATCAAAGAAATTTACGAACGTTTTAAACAGAACAATCCCAGAAGAATGGGTCATTCGAAATTTTATAGTATTCGACCAAAGTGGGTCAGTCCGCAACCTGCGAGGGAAGTGTGTATCTGTATTGTGCAAGTTGAGCTGCTACTACGTCTCAACAAATTATAGATACAGCCTGTATTGAATCTGTCATGAGTGACTATTTTCTTTAGTAGTATGATCCGTAGAAAATGACAGCTGTCTTCTTCAAGAATGTGGTGAATATCCTGGAGTGGAAGGAATAAGTGTGGAGTCTTTAATTATTGATCGTGATGAAAATGAAAGTGTTACATATGTTTTATCGTACGTTGCTGTTTTCGTACTGTTGTTGTACTGTTTTCGTATCGCACGTTGCTGGTTTAACTGTAAGAATTGTAATTCATGACTACGTCAAGAAAATCCAAATAGAATTAATTGCTACCGAAAAGCATCGTATAAAATTTCAAGATACAAATTCTATTTTACTTCATGTGAACGCTGAAAACTGGACTGTTATTCTGCAAAATGAAATTCAGAGTTATCATCGGGAAAATGAGCAAATTTCCGTCTTTACGGCAATGGTATATTATTATGAAACAACTGATAGTTTTGGTGTAATAAGCGACGACAAAACACACAATTTGGCTCAGGTACTCATAGCCGTAGGCAAGAATCTAAAAATATTCGAAGAAAAGCGAAAATATATGTTATAGCAAAAGATTCGAATACGTGAAAATAAGTGTCTATAATTTCCCAAACCATGTCAGTAATTTTTAATGGTGCTGCATCCCTCTTTAAAAATCGCTTTCAAATGTTCGAGATGCAGACAGGTCCGATAAAACAATGTTTTTTCAGTGAAACCGGCCATGCAAGAGTCTTTGCGACGGCATTGGGGAGGGGTTGTAAAGAATGTGGCAACGCAGCATAATCTTAGCAAAAACACACACATATTATTAAAATTGCAGAAGAATTCGTGGAACTAAATTCGACAATTTCAAAAAAAAAAAAAAAAAAAAAAAAAAAAAAAAGTGAGCGACTGGTAACTGGTAACGAAGTTACTTTTGGCTTTCGGAAAATGGCGAAGTTTTTATGGCAGTAACAGGTCACCATGAACTAACTTTATGCTTCCCCCAAAATCGAGCTTCTGCAATTCAAAGTGTAGATTTAAGAAGTCTGGAAAAGGAAACTTATGTTACATGTATATATAACAACCAGTAATGGGTAGCAGAAATATTATGAATAAATCATGAATTACGTGAAGTTGAAATGCTGTTTATGCTTCTACGTGGACCTTCAGCAGGGTACAGGTTTCCAGAAGAGCATAAGAACAGTGCCGAGCTATAAAAAATCAGCGCTCGGGGTGAGAGTATACGATGTCGACCCAATAAATATATTCCAAGTAATTTTTACCCAGTTTTTTCAGTTTTTCTCCCGAATTTTGCGCCCCCTTTACTTCGGCTCCCGGGGCCGTCGCCCCACTCACCCTCCCCACTGCACGGTACTGCATAAGAGAAGTAAAAATAAGTGGTTTGTTACTATCGACAATGTGCTACGAGTTGTGAGTGCACCAACATCTATTGGAACATCTGCACGATTACATGCTGTTAGAGAAGAAGACACCAAACAAGCAAATGGTTGGTTCATGTGAAAATAAAATCAGTGAAATTTTGTTTCCGAGGAGCATTTTAAGTAAGTGAACTTAAAATTTGTGCGTTTCGTAATCGTAATTTCCATCTGAGATTACTTCGGTTTAAGAAAACGGAGGATTTTACTATTTCAGAGAGCATTTTTGATCAAAATAATAAAAAGCAGTCAAGAAAACACTTTTGTTCGTTATTTAATGAATGTGAACCGCAAACATCATCAAATTGTTTCCAGTGTTGCCAATTGTGACATCAAAGTTAACGGAACTTTGCTAACTTCAAAAGGCTGTAGTTAATTCATGAAGCATTGGTCGAGAATGGTATTTGGTGTGTTTATTATTTATGTAAACTTGAACCATCTGACAAAATTACAGAACTTAAAAACGGTTGCACACAGAACGATACAAAATCTTTTTCAGAAAGCGGGCAACTAGATCTTACCAACCATGAAAACAGAATTTTAAAATTCGAATCGGAATTGCTCGAAAAAGTTCTCAAACTTCGACTTTTCAGATAAACTGACGTTCATTTATTAATTTATGTACAAAAAGATATGCGCAAACCAAACTATAATAAAATATAGTTTATTTATATCCCTATGTACATACCACAACAAGAATTATAACTCTACCTGTCTCCATAGCCGAATGGTGAGGCTCCGAAGTTGACCATTTTCCATGTCTTCTACAATTCATAAATTGTACTCCCCGTCTTTGATGGCCCATTACTTGGCGGGAAATTTTTTTTCGACAAAACAAAAAATATGGGTCTCTTAAAAACATATCTAGTTGCTATAAAAAAAAAAGTTTCAACAATATCTGAGATGATGGTACAATTTTATTTATTTATTTATTTATTTATTTATTTATTTTATTTATTTTTTTTTGTCTGAATTGAAATGGAAGGCACCACATATAAACAGATAGATAGAATAAAATCTTTCTAAAACTTTTTTAAAGAGTTTATTTTATAATTTTTCGTTTTAATCCAGATTGTGCTAACAAAAATATATTCTACAGTATTTATGCTAATGAATTTTGAAGGAATCAAATCTATTATAGTATATTTACCAATGAAAAATATTTATTACAGTATAACTGTTTGAATAGCAATATTGAAAACAGAAAACAATCACTTTGCTCCTCCAAATTATTATAGATTTTATAAAGGTGAAATGCACGAGATTGGGGTCAAAATTTTCGAATTTTCAATGTGAGAGTTTTCTTGAAGTATATAACTTCCTCTTATGTACAACTGTTCAAACTATAACATTTCTTGTATAGCTGCTGCAGTATATATAAAGGTAACCAAGAAAGTTCTGTCGCTTTTTCACCCACTACCTTCAAATATCGATACGTACCAGGAAGATCAAAAATAACTTAAGCTAAAATCCCGATCTGCAAACCCAAAAGTAGAAACAAAGGCAAACTTCGCTCTACAAAGAACTAAAGATCTAATTTTAAACATACGTGTATGGATGGTAGGGTGGGCATGGAAGGGACTCGATCTGCACCCACGTCCTACTCGTAGGTCCTAGGTCGTTTCACTGAATCAAGCAGAAAGGTGCAGAAAAAATATGTATTTTGTATTACGTAGATTGTTATTTTGATCAAATTGGCTATTTTGTGATTCAAAATGTGCCTAAACCATGCAGAAAATATTTCTTAAATTTTATATATTACTTAAGTTAAGAAATGCAGGCAATACTTTTGTTCATTTACCGTAGAAACATAAAAGAGTTTTGTGTACGGCGGGTTTGCATACCCTATAAATACACAAAATCTTTTTTGGCGATTCGCCACCCGAAGATATTCGATTTCAACGACGAAATTTTTATAGTATTTTATCAACATTTAATTGACAACTTTTCCGCACTATTGCGTTTTCGATATATAAGAAAGTGATTCAATATATATATATATATATATATATATATATATATATATATATATATATATATATATATATATATATATATATATATATATATATATATATATATTGTGTGTGAGACAGAGAGGGGGATAATTGATCATGTAAAAGCAGAAATCGAAGTATCACTTGTCATCTTCGTGGACATCGGTTTTAAGACAGAAATACTACTGAAAGAACTGAAAGCATCAGATAAAGATAAACTAGTTTTCAGCCTTGACTGGCGAAATTTTTGCTGGGCACAATCAAGAAAATTGTGGAAAGGAACCCTCCGAAGTACTAATTGATATGTGCTCTGTCAGTCTTGGACCCCAGGCTTCAAAAGAACAATCCAGAACTTGCTCAGACTAGGATAAAATGCATCCTACAATATCTGCATGAGCATAACAGAATATCTGATTCTGTAGCTGAGATAGCAAAGTGTCAATTTATGTCTTTCTGTTCTGAAATTCAGGGATCTCATGAGAATACGAAGAGAAGATGGGCAGCACAGGTTAGATGACTTCTTTGCAAAGGTAATGTTCAAGAAACAAGAATATTCTGATTTGTAGAATTCTGTGAAAATGTTTAATTTCATCCCACGGCAATGTTCTCAGTGGAGGGGGAGTTCTTACAAGGAACCCTAGGTATCTATCAGAGCCCGATTTTCATGAAACTTTGTATATAGGGAGAGTACCTCAGGAAACTCGCACAGCCAAAATTGTAGCTGCAGAGTCCAAGACGTTGGGACACTAGGGCCCGAGAAAGATCAAAAGTGGAACGTCAGGACATTAAAGACATGGTGAGAAAATGCATGTTTTTCTTTAAAACTAATCAATGTAACGACACGAAATGAACATACATGGATACGAGATGGTCGATATGATCTGTTAAAAGTTATAAAAAGAATATCCGCCATCTTGAAAAATTCCATGTTGAAACTGGTGCGATTGGTGCAAATGAGAAGAGGGTCACCCGATGCATTAATTTGAACGTAAATAGCCACAAAAACCTGTTGGTGAAGTCTGTTGTGGGACTACATTATTCCTGTGCTTCTGGTAGAGTGGTTTAGGTACAAGATAAGCAAAGTGTATCTTATGACACTTGAGCAGATGCAGATTATGGAGCGCTATGAGTGGGATCAGTGGAACTAGAAAACCGAGTGAAATATAATTTTAGCACTACATCATTTGTGTCAGAGTCAACATGTAATTGGTGTGGATTTGCTGATATGGCGGGTTCAATCTTCATAATAATATTATGGTTGTCTTTTACACTCTTTTTTCTATGTTATTGTTATTGTTATTGTTGTCTTGTTTTTTTCTTTCTTTTGTTAGCATGTCCCTGTGTAAAATGGCAAAGTTATGCTGTATCTGGGAATTAGTTCAATAAATAAATAAATAAATAAATTTGTAACATTTTATTAGACTTAAATTAATTCGAACAGAAATCAGAACGTCATATCAGTCCTATAGCGCTCCATACCCTCCATTTGCTCGAGTGTCACAGGATACGCTTTGCTTATCTTGTACGTAAACCACTCTACCAGAAGCACAGGAATAATCCCACAACAGACTTCACCAACAGGTTTTTGTGGCTATTTACGTTCAAATTAATGCATCGGGTGACCCTCTTCTCATTTACACCAATCGCACCAGTTTCAACATGGAATATTTCAAGATGGCGGATATTCTTTTTATAACTTTTAACAGATCATATCGATCATCTCGTATCCATGTATGCTCATTTCGTGTCGTTACATTGATTAGTTTTAAAGAAAAACATGCATTTTCTCACCATGTCCTTAATGACCTGACGTTCCACTTTTGATCTTTCTCGGGCCCTAGTGTTCCAACGTCTTGGACTCTGCAGCTACAATTTTGGCTGTGCGAGTTTCCCGAGGTACTCTCCCTATATACAAAGTTTCATGAAAATCGGGCTCTGATAGATACCTAGGGTTCCTTGTTAGTCAATGAGACATTTATTGTAGGAAACCAAATCGAAGAATCTGTGGTAGCGCAGAGGCAGGTGCACGATGCAATTATGTATTATGGAGTTGTAGAATCTTTTCCTGTTGATCGAAGAATGCTTCTCTCAGTTCGTTCAGTTCGGAGGCGCTATGATGAATATCTTAAACAGAAACGAATCAAAAGTGCAGAAGAAAGTAAACTCAAAGGTGAAAAAAGAAAACTAAGTGCTGAAAATAAGCAAGTGGAAGCAAAAAAAGATACAAATAAAATTATGTTACAAACAAGAACAAGACGCTCTCGTAGAACAAATTGAAGAACTAAAAGCAAAACAAAACTCTATTTTAAAAAAGTAAATACAAGGATTAACATGTCTTAGAGTTGGCAATTTTACGACTGATAGTGGACCACGATGGCTTAATGGTAGAGCGTTCACCTCTGTTTCATGGGGTTCTTGGTTCGATCCCAGCTTGTGCCAGGTGAACTTTGTGATGGAGAAACACCGTATGCGTGAGTTTTCTCGGGGTTCTCCCGTTTCGTCCCACTTGGTTCATTCCACCATTTCGTTCATTTCTCATCATCACCGTCTCGTTTAGCGTAGACGTCATAGCCGTGGAATGTAAAACTTAAAGATTTCATTTCATTTCATTTTAGGACTGATAATAATAGGTCTCAGGGAGAGCTGACAATATATTTTTGACTGCATATTATATTGCTTTTTATTGTTTTCTCAAGCGAAAAAGTGTCTAATTTGCAATGTCAAAGTATGTGTTACTATATCATACATATATTATTATATACTTACATGCTAAATTTTGTGTAAATAACAATTACTCATATTGAACATAACAAGTAAAGAAGTGTGTTGGACGGCTATGGGAATGAAGAAGGCCGTTGAAAAAGTGTATGATAGAACTTACCCCCTTATCTTCCCATTTATATTAAAAAATTTATATAAGGAAAAACAAGAATTTGTGTCAGGAAAATACATCGTCACTTTTTTGTGGGAACCCTGAAGTATGATCCGTCTTCTAATCTTTATATATTTTTTTTTCTCGAAGATATAATTTGTGTCCCAAGTATACCTTGTTCCTCACGGACGATGAGAAGCATCGTTCTGACACTTCTAGTAATAGTACTAATGAATCATTTTGTTCATTGAATATTTTAATTTCTGACGGTGAAACTAAATTGTGTTTCTGATATGCGTTTTAGTGCTATATAGATTACAGTGCCTCATTTCTAAGCAAATAGCGAATCATTTGCGTTAGTTTTAGTTCTAAATAAAGATAATATTGTTCCCTTCAGCCATTAAAAAAAGTACAAATTGTTTTTACAGTTGTCATTTTCTTCCATTGTACAGTACAGATTGTACGAAGCATAGTAATAAGCCGCCTAATGGAAGCATAGACTATCATAGGAATATACTTTCAAAGGACCACAGTTCTTGATGTAATAGTCCGATAATTTGGCATTTTTTTTTTTCGAGCATTCCTTTTCCTCAGGTATTTCTCCCTTCAAAAAATCGTATTAAACAACGAATTTTCGCTTTGTCAGTATTGTCAAAGTTCAGGTGAGGAAAAATATTTTGTGAGGATATAATATGTTGTAACTATTTACAAAAATAATTATTGTAATAAAATATTAAAATAAATATTAAGAAGGATATTTCTTAATTTACAGGGTGGTATACAAAATGTTATTTTATTCAATCACACCATAAAATTTTTAATATAGATTGAATGTTGAAAATGCATATTTGAGTGCTTTGGTTCATGGAAAACCCTGTAGATGCAAGAAATCTCACGCGTTAGCCACTAGACCAGCGGGGAGGGCTATATTGAAATGTCTGTAGTGATAGTATAATGAAAGTTGTTCAGATGAACTATGAGGGTTGAGAATTTAGTCACGGCAACCCAGTAATATTTCGACAATTGAAGTATGTATTAAAATGTGTTCTATACAACTGAAAGATTATCCATAATGGATATTTTGTTGGCAGGAATCATGAAAGAAAACCCAAGCAACCCTGTGACATACATATGTTTTAATCAATGCACATGTTATAAAAACTCGTCTCATTATGATAAACCTTCAAAATAATCTCCCACACTCTCCACAGCACACTGCCATCAATGATTTAAAAAAAAAAAAAAAAAAAAAAAAAAAAAAAAAAAAAAAACTTGTCTGCTTATGATAAACCCTCAAAATATTCTCCTGCACGTCTACAGCACGCTGGCATCGATGTGGAAGACGTCGAATACCATCGACAGCACAATCCTCTGCACCATTCCTGAAGCAATTAATCTGTTGCATAGCATTTTCAATGTCCAGGTGGGTTACGTATCGCCTACCACGCTGTGGTTTCTTCACCTTGGAGATGAGGTCAAAATAATACGGTAGGGAATCCGTTGAATATGCTGGGTGCTTCAAATCTTCCCATCGCCATCGGCACAATAGGTCCCGTACACTAGCTGTCTTGTGTGGCTTTGCATTATTGTGGAATATGATTGCATTAAGCTGTAGATCTAGACGCATCTCTGTAACGGTACGTCCTAGATGTCGCTGCAGGAAGTCTTTGTAATACTGTGGTGCCATGAAGAACGGAACATGACAAACAAGTACCCGCGATGTGTCATATGTGTCATATGCTACAATCACCATCAATGGTGTGGGCGGCGAGGGATTCTTCCGAAACATCTCCCCACTTAGTGATCCTGGATGTCTCCACTTTGAGAGCTGCGATTTCAACTTAGGTCCATATGCTCTGGCCTAGAATTCGTCCATGGCGATAATCTTGAAAAGAAATTGGTTGCCTATGTTCTCATAAGGCTGTAGGTGATCGGAACAAACTGCATATCATGTCCTTTTTTGAATCCATTTCATATGTGTCATGAAAGCATGTGGGAACTCATTTCGATGCAATTTTATGTAAGTTCAGATCTTGCGTCAAAATTTTATGAACGATGTACTTCTCAATCCTAATTTTCGTCTCTAATTCACGCAGAGTCCATCGTTTTTCGTTCTACAACAAATGTTCCAACACGGCATGTGACACATCTCTCACAGGTCGGCCTGACCGTTCCATGTCACTGGTTGCTTGGCATCCTCACTGAAAAGCTGCTCCCCATCTTGTGACAGTTCGATATGGCAGAGCATTTTTCTGTAACGCTTCTACCAATTTTTGATGACACTCGCATTTCTCTCCCGGAGAACGACCACTTTGATGTACGATCGCTGTTCCATTCTGATCACTTCCGTTTTACACCACGATTGACTCACAACTGTTTTCCTGCGCCCCGTGTTCATCCAGTGCAACACACAGAGCCAGAGAATAAAGTACTGGTATTAGGCTTTCTTCCACAGTTTGCATTTTCCGTTCGCATTTGCATATTTTTAGAAATTATTGGGTTGCCGTAATATATTTTAAGGGTTTATCATAATGAGATGAGTTTTTGTAATATGTGCAGTAATACATATGTATGCCACAGGGTTGCTTGGGTTTTCTTTCATAATTCCTACGAACAAAATATCCAGTATGGATACTCTTTCAGTTGTATATAACACATTTTTAGTACAGTTTTTGATTGTCGTGATGTACTCCCCACCTCCGTATTAAGTAGAATTCACAAGTGTCTTGATTACAGTTACGCAATCTAATATATAATTTTTTTTTTTGTAGGTTTTATTGTGATCTATGTAAAGTTGGAGCTACTTCACAGGAACAACTAGACATGCATTTCAACGGTGCTAAACATAACAAAGCTATGAAAGCGAAGAAGGATGGAACCACAGGTAAGCCCAATTGAAGACTTTCGTACTTGGGGAAGCTTGAGAAGCTTACGAAAAAAAAAGTAGATTACATGTGATTATACGATCTTGATGATGATCAGCTCACTCTTGATCTATGCACACCAGTTGCTGGTACTGTTTCTGGTCCTAAAATAATTATATAGTCATTTTAACTCCATCTTAATATTGAAGTGACTTATTCAATCATGAGCGGGAAGGATGTAGTTCGTTTTTCCTCTTTAAGGCTATGAGGTGATACTTCATATCTTTCTCCGGTATCTTTTGAAATGGGGATTCATAACATTTCGCATATTTTAGGACTGGAAAAGTTTTGTGCACCATAATTTTAACATGTGGATAAGCCACTCTCTCTTTTGTGAAAGTTGTTTATTCTCTGTTTCCACTCTTTTGAACATCAGTGGTGTACCTTGGCGAAACTAGTAATATATCTATTGTGACTTAAGATTTAAAATTCATGTTTTCCACTTAAATAACCGTGAGTGCTATTTTGTCAAATGTACATTTACGGTTTTCTTGGATTACATGTTTTATGTATTTTAAGTGTGGTGGTAAATATCAGTAAAGGAATATATAAGTTCATTGTAACATGGAGAAACACGTTGTGGTGTACGAACGTGGAATATTTTTTGTAGTTTTGTTTGTTACTTTTTTTAAAAAAAATCATGATGATGATGGTCAAGAACAGCATTGGCTGTGGAGTGCTGCTTCATACAAGGAGATGGAAATGTTAATTTAAAATTTAAAAAAAGCTTTTAAAAATAGATGTGTTCCCAATTCTGAATAGTAACTGTGAAATAGTGCAAACTTAGTCCATGCAATGTATACATTTGTTCCTTCTAATAGTTTCATATATATATATTTTTTTTTTACAATCCTATTCAACTGTCTATCGAGAGTGTTTGGGGTTGTAAAGCAAATTGATTCAAAAATTGTAGAAATAGGTACTGAAATACGATATTTTAACAGACATAAGTTTAAAAATGTACACACACATACCTACATACACATACATATGTAGCAAATAGATGTTACTGTACTGATTTTCTCAGTTGTGATAGTAGGCACGAACTAAAGGAACTAAATGTTGCAAGCTTGCCATTTTTTTTTTTTTTTTTTTTTTTTTTTTAAGTAAAGCATTATTTTCACACTTCTATGATTTAGTTTTTACAATTGTCATGCTTTAGAGAGTTTCGTATCTGTAAATTTTGTTTTATCGGTTAGTTTAGTTGTTGCTTTGTTTTCTTTTTGTTACTTTAGTACAGTTTTGTATCTGAAACTAATCCATTCATTTGTCACTCAGAACAAGAGAAATTTCATGTTATCATTTTTGTAGATATGCATTTTTTTTTTACAAAAATATTAAAAATGTTAGAATATTTTCATTATATATATATATTTCACTATAAATATATATTACTGAAGTGAAAGGATTTTATGTTGCAGACGATAATATATTTAACGTGGTATTGTATTACTAGTTTCTATGTGATGTGTAATGATGACTTTGAATTCGGTAATGTAGTATCGATTTTACAGTGAATAATTACAACCATTATGAAATATGTATAAAAAAAAAAGAAATTTAAAAAAAATATTTAAATGAAAGTATAGCAGAAACGTTAATCGTACAGAAGTTTCTCTGAATTTCTCAAGCAATAATTATTTTGCTTTATTCCCAGAGTTGGATTATTTTGTATCAAAATGTTACGTTCGGTTAAGATCTTTTATTTAAGAAAGAAGAAAAAAAAGTAAAAAAAGGGACATCATGTTGATGAAGGTGTGAAAACAAATGATGTAGTTTTAAAAATTTTGCTTGCAACTGTGCAAAACTGAATTATGGACTGAAGTCACGTCTACAAAATGCCTTTATGCTATTGTAGAATAGTATTTCGTGCTTGAATTCTCATAAGGAAACATGATGTCATTGTGATAGGGGGGAAATAATGTTAACAGTATTCATTTTTAACTGTTCCTTTATTTATAACTGTGTTAAAGATTGTGTATTTTTTTGATCAGTCATAAGATTAAATAAAGATCTATGCAAAATAAAAACTATTTTATCTAGTTACTGCTAGTATTACTATTTACTTCAAAAACCTTTGTTCAGTTGCTGATAACTAGATAATTTTTTGCATCTTCTTATGGAAATCAGCACTCAAACTAAAGATCTTAAAGCCCTAAAACATCCTGTCCTACTAACTACATTCTCTGAGCGATTTTTTCCCCATTATTTCAATAACTAGGGCTTTAAGAGTCTTGGCCATCATCTTTCCTATTTATTATTATTACTTTTATTACTTTCTTGCTTTTTCGTATTCTTAAGAGAATTTTTGATACTTAAAATCAATTTCAATGCAACGAATTTTGGAATATTCCATGCTAGATCCATTTGCTCGTATTTTTCAATGTTATATTTTCCTCTTTTCAATGTTAACAAAGTAGGAATATATTTATGCGTTTCGAACGGTATATCGTAGCCAAAGAGATGTTCATACAACGTATGTGGCAAATTGTAATGAACCATAAACGATACAATCAAGAACAATAGCATATCTATCAAAGAGCTTAGCCGAAGAGAACACATGTCAAAACACAGCAAAAGTAGCAGACCAATTCTGATAGATAAGTCTACAGAATCTAAATAAAAAGGAACAGTTTTCCTTTTCAGAGGGAAAGGGAGGAAGAATGAGGGTAGCAAGAAGATTGAGAAAATATGGAATAAGTCAGTACCCTTTACTTTATGAGTTAGTGGATTAAAGGGGAAAAAAGGAAAGGAAATGAAATCTCAGTCTAACGTCCCACGATTATACCCGTTAGGCTAAGGGAGACGGATGATTAAGGCAAGTGAATGATGATGAAATAATTAGTGGAATGAGAGTGTGGGAGGAAACGGAAGTACCTCGAGAAACTCCCCTACGGACACAATGTTGTCCACCACAAACTTACTTAGCCGGGGTTCGAACCAAAGACCCCACACACCAGAGGTAAGCACTAGAAGGGATAAACAAGAGGTTAAGAATCCATAGTGTGTTCCGATCCTTTAAGTTCATTGAATTCCTCCAGTAATAAAACTAAATGCATGCATTCAATTTAAAATATCGAAGTTCTGCAGCTAATTTGATGAAAGACATATGAGCCGTTCAGATGCCAAACCGATTAACGCCATCAAACAAGATTTTTCAGTAGTAAGCATTTTAGTAATTTAGATACAATGTATTTATATGAGAATGATCAGAACGTTCACACATTCTAGTGGCAAATAGTTAAACTGTGAGTTAGTCAATTTTACCTTTGAAAAGAATGCATCTTTTCCAAATCAAAAATGTGTAGAACTAAAAAACAACCAAAAGTGGAGTTAATCGGTTTGACTTCTAACGCCTCATATATGAGTAAGGAAGCTGAACGTACAATGAGGATACACAGGAAGAAGTGATCGATGAAAATAGGAGAGGGGGAGGGAGAGAGAGAAAGAAAGAAAAAGGAAAAACAGGAAAGTCTCCTAGTTCCGAGCAGGAGTTAAAAGCCTAATCAAATCCCGTCAATTACAAGTAATTGCAGAGTAGGTTAGGATAAAGATACAAGCTCAGTGAGTTGTAGGCATAAACTCAAGGCACTTAAGCCGTTGTAGGCATAAAACTATTATAGAAGTACTCACTGCAATATTCTTCTATGGGGCTTCATAGTCTTGGGTTCACGGTGCTGACAGTAATGGAAATTCTTATATCTACGAATAACGTAACTAAAGTCACACATTAACAATGTACGTTTTTTTTTCCTGCAACGGTGATCCTTCTGGCAGCATAGAATTTGGCAGATCTCGATGGAAGAACTCCGTTGCTATGATTAGAGTATGCGCTTTGGCGCGGGACTGGGGTTCAATTTGTGGTAAAAGCTCCTGTGGTTCGAATCTCATATTAAGCTGTAGACCCAAGTCTCTTATAGCCTCGGTGCTGAACGGGACATTGTAAACTTCCAGTTAACCACCCAGCCAAGTTTTCTGATTGTAATCGGTCAGTCGATCGTGATTAAACTTCCCCTTGGCTCATATAGGAAAATATTGTAAGGTTCCGCATGTCTACACGTCATGCATTAACCATGTGTGAACTACACGTGTTAATAGTAAATAAAAACAAGCAGACGACGGTCCCGAAGAGGAGTCGCCAACAGTCGGAAGGACGAGGATTACCGAAGGAAGCCGACACTTCAGGATAAAAGGGAGCTGCACGCCTCGACCAGTATCAATCTCCAGAGGTTGATCAAACTACCTAAAGCCCTAAGGCGCCCGGCCATTGGGCTATCCTACCCTCTCACGAAGCTTGGTCAATTGAGAGACACCCAATCCTAAAGCCCTAAGACGCACGGTCATTGGGTTCCTTCTCTCTCTCACGACGCCCGGTCATCGGGTTCCTACCACACTCTAACCTAAAGTATTTAAAGGAAACTATTATTGTACATGCTTCTGTATTAGAGGAACTTTTTATAATAAAAAGGTAATGGGAAAAGTCCAAATCCCGAGTACTATATTTGCTCTACCCAAGAAATTTTACAATATCCATGGGTGCAAATCTATTTCCGTAAGCTATGCGGAGAATGATATTAGAAATAAATCGCCAACTCAGGATTGGAAGGTTTCAATCTGTGTCGTGACCAGTTGTGTAATTCCAATATGCTCTATTGGGAATTGATTGCTTAGTGAGTGACTAGTCATCACTCTCATAACTTTGCTTCTTCATCTCAAAATTCAAAGATGTAGATGTTGGCATGGAAATCGTAGACGTAGCAGAAGTGGATTCGATTTATAAATTTATTCTGTATGTGAGTGTCGTGCAGGTCAGCCTAAGGTTTTATGGTCATTTTTATTATTAAACGTATACAAGGTTACACTTGCCTCGAAGTGATGCTTCAAGACCTTTTATTTGCTACAATTGCTGTAAAATAAAATTAATAACGTGTAATATCGTTAATCATTTCAAAATTGTATGTTGACTGTCGATACTAGTTTGGAACCATTAAGGTAAGGCTTTTTTTGTGGTTTGTACGTGTGTTAGTGTGAATGTTGTTTTAAGGTCTTGAATAATGAATTCTTGCCTCGAAGTTCGGAATTTGAATCAGAACAAGAGAGGAAGTAATTATCCATCTGTGGAATAAGTGTAGTGAACGGAAAGATATTTAAATAATTCCTCTGTTGAAAATGAATTACAATGTTTGTACGAGTTTCTTTTCACAATATTGGTTCCTTGTTGAACAGTTGTCATTTGATGTAAATGCTGGTAAGTGGTATATTTTTAGCTAGGTTTAGTTTCCTTCAACAATGTTTTTAGTCCAAGAAGCTTTAGTGATTTTTTTTTTTTTTTCATCTCTCACTTTCACGTAGCATTCACTTTTTATTTGCTTCTTTGCAACTTCATGGTTGAAACAGAAAGAACTGAGGAGCATTTATTGATAGTCTAGTGGCTAGCGCACGTGCCTTTGGTGCGTGAGGCTCAGGTCTCAGTTCGATTTCTGGTGGGAAAGCTTCTAGAATAATTTCTCTCTTCCGACATTTTCTATCAAGTGACGAACTATGTATGGTGTAAGGAAACATTCAGTACAGTATGAGTGATTTGACCCATCAGTAGGGCTAAAGAACTAACATTAGGGAAGTATTCTATTTACAGTCACTCACTCTCGCGAGCCGGGCATATCAGAACACTATCTCCACTATCCCGGCTTAAAAATTACATTGGACGTATGACCACAAATGTAACAAAATCTCACCCACTTAATAATGTTGCTACACCTCTGCAAAAAAATGCCTTTCCAAAATAGAAAGAACAGCAAAGAACTTACTCCATAGATCGCACTGTCTTGTATTGTGAGGGGAAGACATCAGATTTGTCATTTTCTTTTGTACAAAGTGTATGGAGAGGAAAACAATGAAAGAAAGCCATATGTTGACTATCTGAAATTAATTCGTATGATAAATCAAGTCTTTGAGAAATTTCTCGTAGACATGGTGAGATGAGGAGAATCAACTCGTTTTAACTACATTTCCAAGTTAGTTAAAACATTCATAATTCAGCGAGGGGTCGAAGCAAAATCCCAAAATTTCTGAAGAGCCTTCAGTAAAATCTTGAAATGAATTTTGAATGTTGGAATCTGAATTACACACAATTCATATTGGTTTCTAAATAGGTATGATATCTGGTAGTGCAAAGCTTCGTATATATGTTTAAAGATTCTCCTCTTATGCCAGCAGAATTTTCTATGAAACGTTGCAATTTTTTATAAAGATTTACGCAGTAAGAGTTTCTAACGGTGTCAGTGAAACCAGACGATGGTGCATCGGAGAATAGCTTCGAAAATGGAAGCAGTAAGAGTTTCAAAATCGTCAATGGCGAAAAGGTAAATGAGGCAAGAATACCTGTTACACTTTTTATTTTAACCTCCGCGTGAGCTTTACACCACAAACTAATTTTGAAATAATAATAATAATAATAATAATAATAATAATATAATAGGAACAAGTTTATAATTTTAAACAAATAGTAATAACTACATTCAACAACACGGATATTGTTCCTCATCTTTCCTCAACTCATCCAAAAGGTACGTGGTGTGAAGCAATAAAGTTTATTGCATACAAGAAATGAAATAAATACATTTCTGAATCAGATAGAAGAGAGAACATATGAAGACATACATATGGGAAATGTAGAATATGAGGCTGGTCAAAGGAACTGAGAAACTGATTGATATACGTGAAAAATATACTAATTCAAAGGTTTTTATTTTATTTTCTTAAAATGGAAATTTATTAGTCTTTTATATCGTGTGTTACTGGAGACATGACAGAAAACTCAGTGACAAAAGAAATTATGCAATTCGGAAAAAGAAATCATGTCAAATTTATGTAAGATGAAGGAACTGTATTAAAAAAAAAAAGTAACTAAGTAAATATGTTACAAGAAAACAGGCTCAAATTGATTTCAGAAACAAACTTATTATCTACTTAGTAGAAGGTCTAGAAAAGGTAGGTAGGTAAGAACTCCCTCGTGGTTAAGCGGTTAACGTAAGCGCCTTTAGCTTGGAAGACCTGAATTCGATTCTTGACAGGAGCTCATGTGGTTCGGATCTCACGTTAAGCTGTAGGTCCACATCTCATATAGTCTTGCTGCTAAAAGAGCCGAGCTAAAATCAAACCAAATCTAATCTAAGCCCAGGAACGGTAGGAAGTTGCTGTTACAAAAGTAATATGCATTTATTAGTATTACTTTAAATTGCATATTTGTTTCCGACTGAGTGTCGTAATCTTGTAAGCGAAATTAAAAATTGAACAGAATAGTGATAATTTTGATCTGGCAGTATGCCGTGGATAATTTTTAAGTGTAACATCTCATTCAGCACCGAGGCTGTGAAACTTCTGAGCCTACAGCTCAATATGAAATCCGAACAATGTGTGTCCCGGGGAATCGAACCCAAGTGCTGACCATATAGCTTCGAGGAAACTCGATTATGCCCTGATGTGATCACTAAAACAGTAGTTCTAGTAAAAGCTGTATTATAACATCAAGGATGTAGTAAACGTTAAGTAGGAGCGGAAGGTAGAAGATATAATTCTCAGATTTAATCCATAATTACTGGAAATAAAACAAGACGTGAAATCGGGACTATTAAATGTGTTATTATTTCCATGTGTAAAATGAAGAAATTCCAGTTTGTTGTTGTGAAGCTAGGGACAATTTTATGTTGGATGATTCAGTTGCTTTTTATTTTATTTATTTATTTATTTGTGTTAAGGTTTTAATAAATATTTGGCAAGCTTTTTATTTAAAAAAAAAAAAAAAAATGGAGTATAACATTTCGCACTGATGATATTAAGGAAATATTGTATTTACCGTCTACCACTACGCTGCTAAGTATAGCACAAACTTGTGTTGTGCTTGGAAACCCCAGTGTCTGCACTACGGAACACTCAGGTTGAATTCGTATTATATATGAAAAGTGAATTAAATAACTGATTATAACGCATCGATATCGTAAGCCGGAGACCCGGGTATGAATCTCAATCCAGTCATTCATTTTCCACTCTTTGTATATCATTGAATTTGCAATATAGAGGATTTGGTTTGATATAAAATCTGGACTGACTTGGAAAAAGCCAGGGAAACTTTTAAAGTCTTAATATTGACTATCCTAATGCTCGAAAGCTGAAGCAAATGAAAACAGAAGTTACAGTTTATAACTCTTACTCACCATGCGCAACCTCATTTTCTGCCATTCAATCTTCGTATAAATGTCAAAATTTTTACTTGGCTCTAAGATCGAATTTTTCACAATGTAATTTCTATCTTCCATGAGTAACTATATCTTCAAATAATTCGCAACTTTCACATATAGCATATTGTCATTCATAATTTAGTACATTTTGAACTACAGGGTGTCCAATATACAATGCAACCCGTAGTTTGGGATAGTAGATCATTTGAACCGGAAGCGGTACTCAAATAATGGTTATACCAAAATGAAGCCTTGTTCATGCATATATTTTTAAACTAGGAAGCAACGATTGAAGTACACTAGGAACCACAGTGTTGCCAGACGTAACAGAAGGTGTAAATCTTTTTTTTTTTTTTTTTTTTTTTTTTTTTACAAGTCACGTAAATTGACTCATAACTCATACGTATAGATGTTCTGTCGTTAATTTTTAGTTTGTATAGTTGGAGTAGCTTGGAAACTATGGGATGGAAAAAAGAATTTTTCATTTCCACCGATAACTAACCGGATGAGGCCTCTGTGAGCGGTTACTAGGGAAAACTTGGTTTTCATAAATTAACATTCTGAATTGGCAATAGTGCTGATGTTTCAGTGCATCAAAAGGTGAGTTAAGGATCTGTCTACATTATGCAATTCCTGTAAACAGTGAAAAGGAACTTTGAAATTATCGTGATAAAACTTTAACTTACATGCACCTGGCAACGCTGCTACTCATTGAAGGGATATTCCATGTCAAATCAACAAGTCATCAGAGTTGACCATCTCAGATCTTTGTAAAAATCGGTGTACAGCTATATTACAGTGGGAGATGAAAAAACCCCAAATATTATCTCTGCCCCCCTGAAAGTGTCTCATACATGTTCAAAAATGTCAAAAAATCGCATTTTTTCAGTTACAGTGATTATTAAAAATTGTCATAAAATGGTTAATATGTGGACTATATACGTGAAACAAACACCATTGGAAAGCTTAAAGATTGCTCTACAAGTTGTACTACTGTATATTGAAAAAACATGTAAAATAAAAAACAGCACTTCAAAAATTCAAATTAAGATTTGAATTTTGAATTTGGCATAGAAATGTCCCTCTGAATTTGTCCAAAATTGTTTACATCGTAGTCTCATATGTATACTAAAACACCATAAAGTTGCATTTTGGGCACTCAATGGGATCCGATTCAAAATTCAACATAAACCAAGCATTGCACGATATTGACCATGAGAATATCTGGGTTCAGATCGATTACGATTTGCCTGGAGTTATTTACCTGCATCATCAAGGGAATTTATATTCAATTTCATTTGTTTCTAGATGTATTCATTTGAATTTACACAAGTATCCATCTTTTGAGTTACTTAGAGAGGTATTACGTTTCCAAACAGTAATCAATACAAGTCATTATTCTTGTTAGTCAGTATGGATGTTTCTAAATTTATATTGGTTACATTTATTCATGTTATTTTCATTCCTTTGTTTCAGGATTGCTGTCACTGATATGTGGAAGTGGATAATTGAATTAGGAAAAAGAATTTATTGACTAATTGTTTGTGCTGAAAGTGTGTGAAGTAGTCTGGTAACCAGACCATTGAACCTGGAATTGTCGTATGCCCAAAGTTTTTTTTTTACTGTTTCTTACTGATTTGAGTGTGCTAAGCAAGAATCGGCCGGGTGCCACTCTGTCATTCTTGGGCAAACTGAGATATTGGCACCTGAAATTGGTGGTCTCATTAGATCATGCTACGCCACTATTTTTAGACATTTCCTTCAATATCTCGGAAACCATTCATCCTAAACTAACTAACTAACTAACTAACTCTATGGCCTATGGAACCCGGAGGTTCAGTGCCGCGTTCACAAAAGCTCTCCACTGACTTCTATCCTTAGCTAATTGCATCCAGTTTCTACTTTGTATTCCTATCTCTGCGAGATCCATCTTAATATTATCCTCCCATCTGCGTCTAGGTCTTCCTAATGGTCGTTTTCCTATGGGTCTACCAGTCAAGACTTTGAAAGCGTTTCTACTTTCTTCCATTCTAGCTACATGACCTGCCCACCTAAGCCTCCTAGACTTGACGACCCTAACAATGTTGGGTAAACCGTATAAACTATGTAGTTCCTCGTTATGAAGATTCCGCCATTCCCCATTCTCGTTCCTCTTGGGTCCGAATATTCTTCTTAGGATCCTGTTCTCAAATACTTTCAGTCTATGTTCTTCCCTCAGAGTAAGCGACCATGTTTCGCAACCATACAGAACAACAGGCATGATTATCGTTTTATATATTTTAAGCTTCAAATTCCTCGACAGAATTCGCGACGACAAGAGATTTTGAACCGAATAGTAACACGAATTCCCTGCTTTTAATCGACATTTAATTTCTTCGTGAATATGATTTTCGTCTGTTAATATTGATCCTAAATATTTGAAAGTATCCACTTTATCAAAAGCATTATTTAATATTTTAACGCCTCCACAATTTGCCGTATTACGGTCCCGACGCACTTCCATGTATTTAGTTTTCTCTGCATTTACTTCTAAACCCATGTCCCTGCAAGCGTTTAATAAGATCTCTGCATTTATTTCTACTGTTCTTCTATCATCCCCTATTAAATTTACATCATCAGCATATGCCATAACCTGGTGAATGCCGTTCAACTCTAGGCCCTGGTTGCTATCCTTGATTTTCCTTATGGCGTATTCCAGCACAAAGTTAAATAATAATGGCGACAACGCATCTCCTTGTTTCAGGCCATTTTCGACGTGGAAGCTCGTGGACAAAAATTTTCCTATCCGGACTTTACTTTGGGATTCAGTTAAACATATCTTAATTAATCTAATTAGCTTTCTCGGTATTCCAAGTTCTGTAAGAACGTTGTATAATGTTTCTCTCCTAACCGAGTCGTAAGCCTTTCTAAAATCAATCAATAGTTGATATACCGGGGTATTGTATTCCCACTTATTTTCGAGTATTTGGCGAATGGTAAATATTTGGTCGATAGTTGATCGATTTCGTCTATATCCGCACTGATAATCTCCAATAATTTCATCTGTGTATGGGGTCGATCTTGCTAACAGAATATTTGAAAGGATTTTATAGGATGTTGACAGAAGAGAAATGCCTCGATAATTATTACAGTCAGTTTTGTCGCCTTTCTTGTGAATTGGAACAATGATTGATTCTTTCCACTCTTGTGGCAATTCTTCCTTGTTCCAGATAGGGAGAATGAGTTTGTGTATCTTGTTCCACAATTTTTCGCCTCCAGCTAAAATTAACTCAGCCGGAATTTCATCTACACCCGGAGATTTGTGTTTCTTCAATTTCTTTATAGCGGCTTCCACTTCTATTCTATTGGGTTCTGGAATATACGGTTCTGCGGTGTGTATCTCCTTTTCTCCACGCACATTAGTTTTTGGCTGCGTGTTCAGCAAATCGTCAAAGAAATCTTTCCATCTATTTAAGAGGCTATCCGTATCAGTGAGAACTGTACCGTCAGATTTCTTTAATAGATAAGCACGAGGTTGATAGCCTTTCTTAAATTCGCTGATCCCCTTATACATGTCCCGAATATTTTTATTTTTACTATTATCTTCAAGTTCCTTAATTTTAGCTTTCAAAAAATCCCGTTTCTTTGTTCTAAAAGTTTTGGAAGTTTCCCACCTGATATCTGCGAAATTTTGTGTAGTTATTTCATTCGGATTTTGTAGCCACCGTAATTTTGCCTGTTTTCTCTTCTCTGCTAGTTTAATGCATTCTTGGTCGAACCATGGTTTGTTCCTACGTATTTCCGCGTGTCCCAATTTTTCTATTGCTGAACTTTTAATGCTATCTCTAATTTCAATCCAAGTATCCTCAACACTAGTGCACTCTGAGTCTTCTAAAACCGAGAGTCTATGCGAAACTTCAGTCTGGTATTCCTCTCTTACCTGGCTCTCTTCTAATTTCTTTAAATTAAATCTCTCCGTTTTTGGACATTGAATATTACCTTTATTCAACGATAATCTCTCCCGTATTATCGCTACTACCAGGTAGTGATCAGTGTCATAATCAGCCCCTCTAAACGACCGGACGTCAATTATGCTAGATTGTCTTCTTCTATCTACTAAAACGTGATTAATTTGATTATGTGTTTTTCCGTCTGGTGATGTCCAAGTGTATTTATGAACGTCGCGATGTGGGAATTTTGTACTCTTCACGATTAGGTTTTTGGATGTTGCAAAGTTCACGAGTCTAACACCGTTGTCATTACTTTCCTTATGCAAACTTTCGTTCCCTATAATCGGTTTGAAAATATCCTCTCGTCCTACCTTCGCATTGAAATCCCCTAATAGAATCTTCATATGGTATCGCGGGAGTTGGTCAAATATCCGTTCCACTTCTTCGTAAAAACTGTCTTTTATATCGTCACCCTTATCTTCAGTTGGAGCATGTACATTTAAAACAATAATATCACACCACCGTCCCTTAAGAGTAATAAAAGAAAGTCTGTCAGTAACAAATTCAACCCGTTTAATTGCTGGTAATATTCGTTTGTGAACGAAAAACCCTGTTTCTAACTGGTGATTTTTATTTCCTTCCCCGTAAAAGAACGTAAAATTTCCGGAATTCTCAGATCCATTTCCTTCCCACCTAACTTCCTGAACTCCTACTAAGTTCATCCTATATTTCTCTAACTCACTCGTTACAGATGTTAACGCGCCTGCCCTATAAAGACTTCTAATATTCCATGTTCCAAATCTCATGTCCATTTTCTTTTGCTGATGTCGTGCCAAGTTATCAGTCCTTGTCCGAGGCTTTTGTGAATGTTTCTCAACAAGTACCTTTTTTTTACAGGATGAGGGTGTTAGCCTTACCCAAACCCTCAAGCTGGAGGACCACTCCTAGTCGTCTGTCCGCGACTGCTTATTCAGTATATTCGCAGCTAACCTCTATATCTAGAGGCCTTCTCCTCGATCCGCAACCTGAGGACGCGCCATGCCGTGGTGGCAGGAACCCACGTTACCATTCATCCTAGAACAACAAAATTCGGTACGTAAGTGAATATCAATGTCGTTAACATTACCTTATTCCCTATTTGAAAAAATACAGTAACTGTTAGCAGTGTCGCCAGGTTCAAAACTAAATGTTAACGTTTATTATTTTATTTATTTATTATTTTATTTACTTTTGAACCTGAATTGTCGTACGCCTAAAGTTCCTTTGCTGTATCTTACTGATTTGAGTATGCTAAGCAAGAATCTGTCGGGTACAACTCGGTCATTGTTGGTTAAATTCAGGTATGGGCCCTGATATCAGTGTCATTAGATTCACGCTACGCTACTGTTCACAGACATTTCCTTCAATATCTCGGGAACCATTTATCCTAGAACAACCAAATTTCGAACGTAGGGAATAACAAAATTATTAACATTAACCCCATCCCCAATTTGAAAAAAGAAATACAGTAACTGCCAGCAGTGTTGCCAGGTTCAAAATAAAGGTTTACGTTTATTTCTTTATTTACTTTTAGGGAAGGAAAAATATGGGAGGAGTAAAGGAAAAACTATGGGTATACCTTTATACTATTTGTACAGAAGAAAACAAAAGAAAAGTACATTCAGACTATAGCAATACTACATAAATTTGAGTGATGCTACTGGGTGAAAAGTAAGAAGATCCTTTATTGAAATATCTAAATCTCACTGTTAAATGCACCAATCTAGTTCAAGATCTCATATATAGCAATTAACCTTAATTTGGTAGCGTCCTTTCATTTCATATTCCTTCCAGAAGTATGACGTTGACTTTTTCAAAAAAGAATATTATTATTAAACAATAAAACACAAAATGTAAAATATACACGATCAGAACTTCCTTTGCACTCGTTTCATGTACAATGAACTATTTTTGCTCACTATCATTTTCTTCATTAGAATCACTGAAATTATCTTCCACTGTTCTCGTGAGTGGATTGTCAACAAGGATCTTATAAAATAGAGGATCTGCTCTTACAACAAAATATTGAAGCCATACGTCACACTTTCACCACCCCTACTCTGCCCACTCCGCCCAATAAGATCGCAATGTTTTGAGCCAACAATCATGGCGGAAACGAAAGTATCCAATCAGACGATGGCGAAAACGAGAGTAGCCAATCAGACTTGTCGATACTCGGTTAGTTTTTGGCTTCATTAATTTAAAAGGATGAAGATACACATAGGCAGATCCTCTATTTTATAACATCCTTGATTGTCACATTCATTACTACCGCCACATGCACAGAACATTGTACAGCCTATCTTGTTTGCAGAGCAACTACATTTAGCAGTAAAACACTTCTTTCTTGTGAACATGAACAGTGAATCATTCGTAACACATCATCTGGAGCTACAACCGAAGTATCTGGAAGCATAACTGGAACCAAGAACTTATTTATATCGTCTCGAAGCCAACCATTTTGAAGTGGATCCATATCTGGAGGTCTTTGTTGTATGTCATTCTTCCAGATAGCACATTGTAAGTGGGCTCTTTTGGTGTGTTGAATGAAAGCTTCATGAGCTGGTGGAAGAGCTCTTAAATGTAAGGATGTCATCTTTGAACTACCTACTTTCTTGGCCCACACAGAGTACCGTACCTGAGACATGTTCTGACGCTCAAGCTCATACCATGCTGCAATAAATTCCGAAGCTTCGTGCACGACTGTGTCGAGTTCTGCGGCAGGATTTTCTAGATTGGGCAGCTTGTATTCTTTTAAAACGAGAAGTGCCTTTCCTTTCCTATTCCATAAATACTTTCAACAGTGTCGCATCCCATTAATGCGTGAGCTGCTAGCAAATGTTTAATGATATCTAACGACTTCTCCTTTGATGCTGAAATATCAATCGCTGTCCTTGGCTAATCGCAGATTGCATAAAGACTTAACTACCTTCAACAATTTCATCATAATGATGGAGGAGGGGGAGGAAATACATAATGATGATGGAGGAAATACATTTGTATAATCGGATATAACCGTGATATCAGAAGCAGAAGTTCTAGCTAATAGCATAGCTTGATGAACAATAATAACGTCTGCTTCCCCATTTTCATTACTTAGACCTGGAAGTGGAATTGTTCCATCTGGAGCTACATCGATAGGGGTATATCAGGCCCAGGGACTATCAACTTCTGAAGAGTAGGGAAAGACTCTCTCCAATCACACAAATAGTTGCATATGTGTTGAATTACTTGAGTCTTGTTTTCAGAAACTGTAAGAATAACTTTTTGTGGTGGAAGGGGAGTATTCATTCTCGGTTGATATTGTCTGCTGACTTTTACACATCGTTGTGCCCGTGTGCAACTTTTGATGCTATTGTCGTTGTATCTATGAAATACAAGATATACATCAGCAGCTTGTAGGAGAGCGTTGATATATTCTGCGTACTTTTTCACAAATTCTAAAACGGTTCCATTTGATGGCCAGGGTATCACCCAGAGAATTGCAGAACGTCTATTACATAAGCACTGGGACGAGCTCAAACAAGATTAGAGAGTTCAACTACTAAACTTGATTTTAAGACTGCTTTAGATGTGGATCTCATAGATCCATCATCATTAAATAATGCAGTTGGAAGTGGTGCTAGTTCATGCCTAAGGACAGTCGGAACATCTACTGATCTGGAACACAACAAACCAAACACACGTTGGTATATGACATTGGTATCATAAACAGAAACCCCGTCAATGTTTGCATTTCTCTTCAGTGAGTCCATGGTTATGATTTTGTTTGAGATGGGCCTGTGAAAACCTTCAGGCCATGATCTTTGGAATTCAATCATTTGCTTTTCTCCTATTGCTACAGCATCACGAACGTTTACCAATGCAGCTGCAACTCGTCCAGTTACGATATTGATAATTTCAGGAGGAGGATGCAATGAATCCAAGGGATCGGTGCACTGAAGTAGTTTTTCTCGAATTCTCTTTCTGTCTTCGTTGTCCTTTTCCTTTCTGGGTTCATTTTCTTCTTTGTGATATAGAAAAAGTAATTGGAGGTCTTTATCATTTCGTAGTTCTTCAATGTTTTTCTGCAGCTGGGTGTAAATGTGAAGACTTAGTGGCCAAGTTGCAACCATGTTTTCGTTTAGAGTAACACCAGTAAGCCCTCTATCTGACTCTTCCCGTATCTCATGAGGGTAGTTTCAATAAACATATCACTCGAAAGAGCGTTCCATATACCTTGTCTGTGTCGTGCAACACGTTCTCCTTTTAAAAACCTCTCCAATTCATTACTATCAATGTTGCACATCGAGGAGTAATAATAAAGGCAGTATCTAGAATTGTTGAAATGTTTTGCTGCTAATAAGTATGGAATCATTTCCTTCACAGCATACAAATGTAATGGAAAATAAGCCTCTCGTTCAGCTCGCACAAACAACATCACTATTAGAACAGGCTTCACTAGGCAATTCACCCACAGCCTACATGTCTTGCTCATGTCTGCTTTGCATAAAAGGTATTCCAGAAGTAATCTTTCATCACTGATAGATAAACTTAATACTTGCGGTCTAAGTATTTCTTCTGCTAATATTCGTAACGCTCTTACGTTCTGTGGAAATTTCTTTCCCGACAACATTGAATGAACACCTCCAAATGTACATGACAACATTTCTTCAATCCCACTATTTGCTATGAGAATCCCAACACATCCCACAAAGCTCATTAGGGTATGCATTCCACCAAGTCTAAGAGTGAAATTCTTTAACTCCTCAGGGTAAGACCACATGATATCAACAGCAATTAGATACAGAGCCTGATCAGCTGTGAAAACTACATGCTGCTGACCTGCTTCCTCAGTTGAGTCATTTCACCTCCATCATCGTTGTCATTACTGTGTCTGGATTTTCAGTTGGCATGTTAATTGTTGAATAATTCCCGAAATATTGAAGGAAATGTCTATAATCAGTAGCGTGGAGTGGATATAATAAGTACCCTGATATCAGGGGCTCGTACCGCAATCTGCTCACCAATAACAGAGTGGCATCGGACAGATTCTTGCTTAGTACATTCAAATCAATAAGATACAGCAAAAGAACTTTGGGTGTACGACAATTCAGGTTCACAAATAAATAAAATAATAAACGTTAACATTTAGTTTTGAACCTGGCAACACTGCTGTCATTTTTTTTATTGTATTCTTTTAAACCGGAGATGGGGTAATATTAACGACATTACTATTCATCTACATACCGAATTTTGTTGTTCTAGGATGAATGGTTTCCAAGATATTGAAGGAAATGCCTAAAAATACATGGCGTAGCATGATTTAAAGAGAACCCCAATTTCAGGCGCCATTAACTCAGTTTGCCCAACAATGACAGAGTGACACCCAGCAGATTCTCGCTTAACACACTCAAATCAGTAAGAAACAGCAAAAAAAACTTTGGGCGTACCGCAATTCCAGGTTCACTAAATTTTACCCCTTTGGCTACCGGACTAAAGTGATTGTGAGCAGTGTCAATGTGTTTCATAACACATTTGATACAAATATTGTGAAAGGGAGGAACATATATCCCTCCCTTTCATAATATGTTCTGTAATAGCAATCCTGAAACAAAGAAATGAAAATAACATGTATCAATTTAGCCAACATAAATTTAGAAACATCCATACTGACTAACAAGAATAATGACCTGTATTAAGTACTGTTTGGAAACGTAATATCTCTCTAAATAACTCAAAAGGTGGATAATTGTGTAAATTCAAATGAATACATCTAGAAACAAATGAAATTAAATATAAATTCCTTTAATGCTGCAGGTAAATAGCTCCAGGCAAATGGTTATCGATTTGAACCCAGATATTCACATGGTCAATATCGTGCAATGCTTTATTACATAAAAATAAATACTATTAACATGGATATAAATATAAATGTGATCATTACTGGTGAATAGATCACTATATTAAGTGAATTACCATGTCAC
Organism: Thermobia domestica; assembly: GCF_964235325.1. Taxonomy (NCBI): domain Eukaryota; kingdom Metazoa; phylum Arthropoda; class Insecta; order Zygentoma; family Lepismatidae; genus Thermobia; species Thermobia domestica. The sequence goes on from NC_137468.1 coordinate 92,161,970, forward strand.
GCGAGAGAGAGCGGGGATTTTCATTATTACTACTGGTAAATAAAGATACTAGGAATCTAGTCTATCATTTATTTATAATGAATTGAAAGGGTGAGCTTAGTTGGCCCTCACAACTAAAATCAATTTCTACATAAGGCACGACGCGAATGTCGGCACAATACCTTGGACCAACAAGCTCATTAAACATTGACAATCATTTACAATGAAATTATATCTATTTCTCCAGTCCATTATCTAAATAAATAACATTAGTTTGAACCATTAAGTCAAAATAGTTTTGGACATGAGTATTCAAAACCTTGGATTAATTTCATATGCAAATTAATTAGATAACAATGTTAAATTAAAATTACAGTCCTGGCACATGGGCCTAAGGTGCTTGAGGAATTAGTTTAGGATCTATGTTACCTCTGGTATTAATCTTATGCATGACAAGAAACAAATAAAGAGCAATCCCAACTTACATGTTTCCAAGTACATCCAACAGTTGAAAGGATAGACGGACAAAGTCTACGCGTGTACAGCGTACGGATACCGCGACTCGTATATCTTCGTCCGATAATGATTTACTGACCAACTGAACGAACTGAACCCCTAGTAAATTTTTACTAGTGTTTTTATACACAGTTTGTTTTTCTCTTCTATCTTCCTGTTCTCTATTCTTGGACTTTCTTAACCACAAAATTGTTATTCTCTGTGACGTCAATCAGGAAGTCCTTGTTTATCTCGTCACAGGTCTACCTTTCTATTGTCAGAAATAGTTCTTGCTTTCCCTTTCACTACACTATGTTTGTTGAAATTAAGAGGATTGTTTCCGTGAATTCTTTCTAGGTATATTTTCAATCAATTGTTTTTAATAAACAATAAAAAAATTTCATTCTAGTCTCTATTCACGTTACACTCCTCCACTTAAAAACATGCTACTGAGTGATCCTGAAATGGACACCAATAATTAATTTCAGGCTAGTCTTTTCGGAACACCCTGTATATTGAAACACTGGTAAACACTCACAGATCCAGGGAAGCACTAAAGCAAGGGGGAAGTGAAGAGTGATCGTCACGGCATATGGGTAAGATGCCAGACAGAGAACACGAAAGAATGGAAGTGAAAGACTGTGTGTCATTAATGGTACCAAGTTACATAACACAAAATTACGTAAATCGTAAAATAGACAAATGGTATGGAAGATTTAGATTATTCAACCACATAGTCTAAAATATAACATTAGAAGTATTAAAACAACAACGTCACATAATCCTTAACATTATTAGAAGCTTGGAAACACTTTAGTCAACGTGAGATTTGTTGGAATTGAAACAGATATTATAACAATTGTTATGAACCAAGAGGTGAACATCAGTATTCCATGTGTATTTTGGAATAATAAAACGTATATATATCGATACCTAAATGAAAATAATACTTAAAACTACGAAATGAGATACTAATAATACATAGGGTATACATAATATAATATATATATTGTTGGAAATTAATTCTATATTGGTTTCTCTTTCGCACCAACCATTGCTCCAGTAAGTGAGATGCCATAGGCGTCTACTATTCTCTCAAATGCACATTCGCCATCACAGAAATAGTTAAAAGGTGATTAGCAGTTATGGAGTATGAGAGGTGAATCGTTATAACAATGCAAGGTGAAATCAAGAGACCAATTGTGCCCAAAATGCAACTTTGTGGTGTTTTAGTACACATATGAGACTACAATGTGAACAATTTTGAACAAATTCAGAGGGACATTTCTATGCGAAATTCAAAATTCAAATCTTAATTTGAATTTTTGAAATGTTATTTTTATTTTACAGGCTTTTTTCAATATAGTACAACTTGTAGAGCAATCTTTAAGCTTTCCAATGGTGTTTGTTCTACGTCTCTAGTGCACATATTAACCATTTTATGACAATTTTTAATAATCACTGTAACTGAAAAAATGCCGGTTTTTTTTTGTTTTTTTTTTCATTTTTGAACACCCTGTATGGAGACACTTTCAGGAGGAGAGAGGTAATATTTGGGATTTTTTCATCTCTTATTGTAATAAAGCTGTGCACCAATTTTTACAAAAATTTAAGATCGTCAGGTCAGATTTTGCTATTTCATTGGTTGATTTCACATGGAATGTCCCTGAATCAAAACGGGGGCACTTCCAGAATCTGCTGTAGAACTGACAATTCAGTTCATGATGAATAGCAATGTTGCCGGGTGCATGTAAGTAAAAGTTTTATCATGATAATTTCAAAGTTTCTTTTTCATTGTTTTCAGGAATTGCATAATGTAGACAGATCTTAACTCACCTTTTGATGCACTGAAACATCAGCACTATTGCCAATTCAGAATGTTAATTCATGAAAACCAAGTTTTCCCTAGTAATCCCTTACAGAGGCCTCATCCGATTAGTTATCGGTGGAAATGAAAAATTCTTTTTTCCATTCCATAGTTTCCAAGCTACTCCAACTATACAAACTGAAAATTAACGACAGAACATCTATACGTATGAGTTATGAGTCAATTTACGTGACTTAAAAAAAAAAAAATGATTTACACCTTTGGTTACATCTGGCAATACTGTGTGGTTCCTAGTGTTCTTCAATCGTTGCTTCCTAGTTTAAAAATATATGCATGAACAAGGCTTCATTTTGGTATAAGTATTATTTGTGTACTGCTTTCGGTTCAAAAGTTCTACTATCCCAAACTCCGGGTTGCATTGTATATTGGACACACTGTACAATTATTGTTTATTTTGCCTTATATTTTTCAACCAATGAGATCCATTCTTTCTTTCGTAACGACTTTAATTGCATACAGAGCTCGATTCTTAATGATGTAACTTTTACTTTTAAAAATGTACATTTTTACTTGGACGCCTATGCTACTCCACGTAGGGCCTACACTTTAACACTCCTGTGTTATCTTTTTTTATTCTCCATAAAACATGGGTATTTAGCCCATTATTCCAACTCATCAGTTTCTTTCCTCGTCGTTTATTCCGCCTCTTTCTATTTCCTTATAATGCTAATTCTTTCCCTTTCCAATTCCTTCACACCTTCTCAATCTATTTCTCGTCCTGTTTCTCTCACATGCTTATACACTGTGTTATTGCCACTCTCTAATCTAACGTTGTCCTTGTATTGTTTAATCCTTTCTTCTAACTTATTGTCCTTGTTTCTCCTATATAATTCATTTCGCATTCTTTGCATGTACTACTCCTTCGTCACTTAGTTGAATCTCGATTTCTCTTCTCGTCCTTTTCAATAAATCTAATATTCTCCTACTCCCTTTCCTGTATGTTCTTACTCCTCCTTTCTTCAATAGCTTCTTCAAGACTTGTTTTTTCTCCTATTCTTTCTATTCCAGATCGCCTTTTCCTTTCTTCTATTTCTTGTTTTACTTTCTTTCTTTCTTGTCCCCCTCCTTCAACTTCGATCTATTGTATCCATCTGCACTAGTAAACTATGAAACTTTTCTGTCTTTCTTTCTTTCCCCTTCTTTACTGTCTATTATTTCTATCCCTTTTTTTGTTATATTATAGTAATGAACACTTATAACGGTTGCTAGCTCTCTAGTGGCTTTTTGTTAAGTATACACACCTTTGGTGCGAGAGACAGGTTCGATTCCTCGTAGATGTACGTGGTCGGATTTCACATTAAGCTGTCAATCTACGTGTCTCTTATATATATAGTTTAACGTCCGACGGTTATGCACCGAGACGAAGGAAGACTGATAATGGTGGAATGAAGAGAGTGGGATAACCTCGAGAAAACCCATGCACGCAGTGTTTGTTCACTACAAAGCCCACTTTGCAGGAGCTAGAATCGAACCAGGGACCCCACACACCAGAAGTGAATGCTCTACCACCGAGCCATCGCGGCCCCAATCTACGCCTTATATAACTTTGGTGCTTAAAAGGAACGTTAAATTACAAATCAGCCTGTGATGTTGAACTAGATATTGTAAGAAAAATTGAGGAAACTATTTTATTTATTATTTATTTATGTTTTGTTACATCATGTTCTATTTAGATGTAGGTAAGAGAAAAGATATTTTTCTCGTTTCGTTTATCTATTCGTAGAGAATTGCAACATTTTCTGACACATTCACGAAGAATGTGGAATCGCGTCATGGATTTTGTACTTCATAAATGTACGGTATGTTACACTTAAATGTACATCTGGTGATACTTCTTCCTAACTTCAGAGCGACGACAATGTAAATAAAAAAAAAACGATTGGTTGTTGTAAAGAAGAAAATACAATTAGAAAAATTATTGTTGATGCTATGCAAGTACATACATCATTGTGCGAATTAGTGAAATCAACTACATTTTATGCTGAGGATCATATACATAACACATATTAACATGTACTTAGCAGAGTTTTATCATTTTTTATGTACAGCTTTGCCATGAATTAACATTTGTAATCTCTGTGGTACTGAATCTACAAATTTTTTGCACGTTTCTCTTGGTGCATCATTATGACACCAAACTTTATTTAGAACGGATTTTTATTTTATTTTGTTCAATCCTCTCCTGATTTTATTGCAAACAGACGACAAATTTTCGATCGGATTTCTATCCAGTGAGTTTCCAGGCTAGTCCAGAACTTCTACCTCCTCCTCTTCGAAAAATTGTTTCGCTCAGTCTTGCTGGGAAATGGCAGATCCATCCCGTTGATTATTTGAGTTCTGGAACCACTCTTGATTATAGCACATTGGTGTATTTGTTACTGTTAATAATCTCTTCCATAGAGACAAATGCTCTTGGCCCACTGTAGGGAAAAACATCCCCAAAACATCATCTTTACTGAATGTTTCACTATTTAATGAATTTCGGTGGAATGCGTTCAACTGTCGCCCGACGAGTGTGTTGAATCCACACCCTTTATCCAAAAGGTGGCTCTCATCAGAAAACGAGGCTTTCCTCTAGTCGTCAAACAATGTCTGTATTTTCTTGCCCACTTTAGACATTTGTTTATCATGACCATTGTCATTTAAAAAAAAAAAAAAGTCCTTTTGTCTTACCGAGTTATGAACGTGAGTTTTGCACGAGCAAGATCCTTTTGAAGGTCAAAACTACTTTTCTGTGGCTCAATTTTACTTGACCATAAAAAGTAAGAGTCATCCTTAGCGGTTGTTGCGCATTTTTGACCGTATTTCTCTTTCATATGTGGAGAGAGAAAATCTGCCTCACTCTCGAGGTTAATAATTTCACTTACAGCACTTTTTGTAACACCACATTTAGCAGTAATTTCTCTTTGGGTTAGAGAAGTGTTCTTCAATATCACAATAGCTTCTCTCTTTCTTGGACTAATATTCGTCCAGCGCTAAAGTAACACGAAAGAAGAAAGTGAGCCTTCACACACAACAACACTTAAGTGCATTAAAATTCCCGTACAAGCACATCTAACTACAATATTATGTTCCACAAACACTGCTGAACTTTTAATTTTCTGGAACAAAATAACGAACAATAGTGTTAGCAGCTGCAAAAATCCAACTTTGCTGTAAATTAAAACTTGATTCCTTTAATTTTCATAAAGGTGTGCCTTGACTTTTTTTTTAAAAAGACATAGTTACCATGAAGCTCAAAGCATTTTTGGTAGAGTGGCACAAGCTTTCGTAGACCCTCTATGTAGAAGTCTGCCACATGTGACATTACTAGTCGAGAACTGGTGTCGTGAGAACTTCACTGACATTGTAACGTTTGGAAGCAAGCCATCTTCTCAGGTAAAGGAACAAACAAACAAGAAAATAAATAAAATAAATAACTAGGTGTAAAACCAGAACTGTATAAAGGATTATCAAAATGTTCCCATCGAAATTTTTGAATTATATCAACTGCATGCACAGCTGTGTGTGGGCGAGCGTTGTCGTGAATCAAAAATCCAGACCGTAACATTTCTCTTCATTGCTTTTGGATGGCAAATCGCGGATTAGACAATATTTGCCAATATACCTGTGCTGTGATGTCAGTTTCATTCTGTTCTTTTGCGTTGAGAAATTGGATCATAGATTTCTCTTCACATTTCGCGAAATTTTCTGATGAAAACTATTTCAACTTCCTGTTACGCCCACGTACGCAACTCCACACTGACAATTATACTACTGTTGTATACCCAGAATACTAGAGCATGTTCCGCACAAGCGCAGTTTCAGGTTAAAAAATTACCCTTTTTTTTGACATGTCCCTCATAGTCACAGTTCGAAAATGATTACATGTTTTTTTCACTTGGTGTGAAATGATATAATTTTTCCTTAATGTGTGTGCTTATATATATATATATATATATATATATATATATAAAGAACACATTATAAGATATATTGGAGACATGCAGGTAGTTTTTAATATTAAAATTCTTTTCGAAAATAATTGAGTTATGTATTAATTTTGCTCGCAAAATATTCGTTGATTTTCTTTTTGGTTTCAGTAAAAATATACACCCAAAAGCAGTCCATTGATATTATAACAATCTCTCTAACTTCAGCAAATTTCTGTTCCAATGTATTTGTTATTAGATAGTAATAGTGAGTCAGCAATTAAGATGGTATATCATACAACCCGAAAAGAAAATCATAAAAAAAAGAAAATCAAAAGTCAAGACATAATTCATTGTTTTCCAGATAAATGTGTTCTCAACATATTCAATTCATCAAATAATTATGTTATACACATATATATGTCTGAAGTGAAGCAAACGTAGTCTTTAGTTTAACGTTCCACGGTATTTCTCTTCAGTCCAAAGGAGACGGATGATTAATGAAAATGGAATGATTATGAACTAATTAGTGGAATGAGAATGAGAGGAAACCAGACACTTACGAACACGGTATAGTCTTAAAAAAAAAAAAAAAAAAAAAAAAAAAAAAAAAAAAAAACATGATCTGGGGTCGAACCAGAGACCCCTCGCACCAGAGGTGAGCACTCTATTACTGAGCCAACGTACTTCCTACACCTCTTGCACTTGATCTGAGTGTATTGTGGCCCTGCGTGGTGTAGTCGCTAACGCTCTCGCCTTTGGTGCGAACAGTCCCGGGTTCGAATCCCGGTGGAGACACTCGGTCGAAAAAGTGTAAAAGCTTTTTCAGTTCAGCCATCCTGAGTGAGATTTTCCTGGGTTTTCCTCATTCACACGAGGCAAATGCCGGAATGATACCTAACATACATATCCCAGGCCGCTTCCTAACTAGATCTGGAGTGCTTTACTATTGAGCCACTCTGCCTACTGTCAGTTATAAGTTAAGGAAAACTTTTCCAAAGAATGTCGAAAGTCAGGAGAAAAGGTAAAATCATCAAAAAAGAGGTTAAGAAATCATAAAATTAATCTTCAGGTTCTATACTTTGCATACGGTTACATAGTTTCAGCTTACGTTGTCTGTCTAATACATCCTTGATTGGTCCAATCCATCTATTAAGAGAAAACTGTATGGGTGAGTTCAAGTGATTTCAAGTGATTTCGTCACTTTCGCGCTCAACTCAAGTGCAAGGATCTAAAATTCACATTTTCGGTTCCAAACAATACATGTCTGCTAGGTAAAGAAAACGGGCCTGTGTATGCTTAATTTCATTTTCATATAAATAAGTTTCCGTTTCCCTTCCTTGCTCATCTTTGAGGTATTTGCTCTTTAAAGTTCCTTCTTTCAGAAACACACAAAAATTGCAATTCTCTCTCTCATTATAATAATTATAAATCAATGCAAAACAACCATTGTAAGCTCCATATGCAGCTTACAACTTTGGAACCAAGTGGAGACAAATGAACAACAAATAGTGGCGGAAATACTTAACCTGGCTATTAGTCGATCGCAAACTCCATACGAAATGTTGCTTGGGGGAAGACCTGGGTAGGATTTCTGATAAAGTAGCATTGTCTCTTCTCACATTAAGCTGTAGGTGCACATCTCATATGGTTTTGCTACTGAAAACAAACTATAAGCTTAAAACAAGTGTATATTATTCTAATCATTAAGGTTAGGATGTTTAAATGCTCATCTTTTTCTTTTAGAGGAAGAAAATATTTTCATAAAGTACTCATTGTACTTCATGTTGCTTCTGGATGGAAATAGATGTTTCTTGTACCTTTTTGCACCCTTTATTCCCTTTTTGGACCCTCTTCCCTTTAATCTGTCCCAAATTCTCCTTTCTCTCCTTTTCACTGCTGTATTCGAAAATTTTCAAGAGAAATATCTGACAGCCTCTATTATGAATTATCTTTAAACAACCTGTTTTTTGAAGACTAAATTTACAAGAATGTATTACTGATTTGTGTGTCCACTCAATAAGGCAAACCACCTTATCGTTTTGTAATTTCTCGAAAAATTAATACGAATGTCAGTGCAGATGAAAGTGCTTTAAGAAACACTGTAGTGATAGGGCGTGTCGATTTTTTCAATTATCAAAATCCTAAAATGAGGGGTGCTAAAAAGTTGAGACCTGACATTGTATTTCGAAGCATATATTTACAAATTCGATATAATGTTGTTTTGCTAGGTAAATATCAGTCCAAAGTTTTGTCATTTTCGTTCTTTTTTTTTACAAATTTACTTTTGTTGCTCATAGATGGCGCCAGCGTTGTATTTCATTTATTTAGCAGAAATACATGCTTGTTAAGATTAGTTTTATCTATTTGCACATTGCTGTATTACAGTTTTAATATTATGTGAAATTTATAGTCTACAATCATTAAATTAGATACATTTTCAATTTTAAACGGGTGCTAAAGTTTTCACATTTATTATATAATAACTCCAAGGTTATAAGATTGAGAGCTTCAAATTTGAGTGTGCAAACTTTTTCAACTAGTCCTTATATTAACATCGTGGTTCCTTGATGTTTCTTTACAATGACTTCTAAGACAAAAACAAAACGTAATACATTTACACATAGGAGTAATTTGATTGGAACCGGCAGAGAATTGTTACCCTCTGAACTTTCCGTCATTAAACTATGTTGTCATGCAGAACATTTGGTATAGTGTCGGCTTGCGTGCCATAGCTGCCATATCTACTGCCACCCTTATGGATGTTGGCTTGATTACCGACAAAGACCAAAGGCTTGTGATTGATCACAATAAAATGAAGAGAGCACAAGAAAAAATAATGAAATCCGTGGACCAAGAATTTGATGAGTTTTGTCAGCAAGGTATAATCGACTGCATCTTCTTTGACGGCCGTGAAGATATTACGAACGTTATGTTGGTAGCAGAAAATTCAAATCACCAGTTTCCTGGGATTATATGAGAACAACACTATTCTATTTACAGCGAGCCAGGTGGACGCTATCTTTATCATTTCACTCCTCAGAAAGATTGTGACAATAAAAAGCAAGCTGAAATTTTTGCTGATAATCTTGATTTTAGAAGGGTATTGATAAAATCTTACAAGCAATTGGAGGTGATTCTACCAACATCAACACTGGTTGGGAAGGTCGTACTATGCATTGGGTAGAAGTCAAACTCGGTCGTAAGCTAAATTGGTTAGTGTGTGCTCTTCACACCAGCGGGTTACCTTTACGACACTTAATCACAACACTGGATGGCATAATTTTTCTAGCAATCAGTGGAAAGGTACTATTGGAGGTATGCTAGACGCAGTTACTGGACTTGAAATCGATCCTTCATAGCAAAAACTCCCAATTGGAGAGCTTCTTATTGCGCTGAGTGAAAATATCGTAAAAGATGTATCTACAGATCAAGCATACGGATATCAGATTACACATGGCATTCTCACTGGAAAACCTATTGGGATCTGGCGCTTCTTGAAATTGGTCTAGTCAGTCATTCAAGATGGTTGACTACAGCAAATAGACTGCGTCGTTTGTGGGTTTTTAAACATGAACTTAACGTCAAATATCTCATAAATCTTAGGCGGATAGTGAAATACATTGTTAGTGTCTATTACCCTGATGGTTCAACATCAAAGTCAAGCATTACTGAGAAAAAGGGCCACGCCACATCTTGTTTCAACTGCAGTGACTTAATATGCAGAAGAAGATTGTTGTGAATGCTGTACTTCAAAAGATACTTAACTTGAGAAGTGAGGCAGTACAAGGAAATCTCTCTGTACATCCGAGAAAAACACATGCTATCGACCCCAATGCCTCGTTCGTGCTAGAGATTGATCGACTGGTCTAAAGGTGTTTATGAACCTCCCTTGACATGCAAACTTTCAACAGTAGTAGCAAATAAATTTGTAGACGTTCCGTTGAAAGTACCACAGTGGCCAAAACACGCTCAATCTATATAAAGGTGTATGAAACAAGTCACAGAGGCAGCAGCAAAAGTCCTTATTCATGAGAAACGTGAGGGGTACATGATAGCTCAAGAAGCAAATCCAGAGATGATGTTTGAAAATGAATCAAAACAGGACATAATGAAACTTTTTTGTGAATAACTTGCGCGATAATAGTATTGCTTACTTGTTGCTGTTTCTTGAATACATTTGTATTAAGTAAAACAAGGACAGCTTTGTCACAAAATGTAACACAAATATAGCATATATATAGTAATACTATACTAGTAGGCCTAAATAAGAAGTGTATGAACTGTATGATGCAGCAGTTAAAAAATAATTCATTATAATTGAAAATTAGTAGTTTCTCTATGTGGTTGGGTAAGATATTTTTAAAATCAATGAAAAATGTGTTTCTCAAGATTTGTAACAGAAGCTACACACTTCAAACATGGAGAATGTTACATGTTTTTACTACAACAACTATAAAGTATAATAGTACGTAATAAAAATAATGCTTTCTGTTCTTAGTAACTGCAACGCAATAATATAAAGTCTAAATGCAGTATTTCAATACGTACGTCTATGTATGCAGAAATTTTATTGAATGTTTTCTCAAAGTATAGGTTATATACTCTTTCTTACTGTACCTCTAGCTTTATTAATATGTTTGATGATTAATAAAATGTTTCACAGGGAAAAATAATTTATTTTATAGCATTGCATGGCATTTTTGAAAGTATTTCAGTATAAAATTCCGAAAACTGCTCTTGTGCTATATTCTAATCTTGATTTACCTAGCTAGAATTTATTTAATCGCAAAACTAAGTACAGATTTGAATTTTTCATACCTAAAAACATACTTTTAAGACCCCTCATCATGAAAAATTGCAAAAAGTATGTTTCACCCTCAAAAATGACACGCCCTACTGTAGTGAGCTACCAAACCGTACAAAGAATTATGCAGAAATTTTCCGATTCTGATGGGAGAGTCATACTAGATGGAACCACAGACATAATTGGAAATATATGTTTCGAGCATTTTGATGTTCTTCTTCACAGGTGAGGAAATGAAGCCCATGTAGTCCAAAATTCGAGATCACTGATGCCAGTATAATGCAAAGTTAAGTTTATAAAAGTGTCTTGATAGTTACGGATCAAGCATTCCGTACATGGTTTGTGTCGTTAAGCAACCTAAAGGGTTTAACATATTTTGCATATTCTCATCATAGAGTTCAAGAGTCCATCCGGAATAAATACGATACTGGAAATCAAATCATCTCTACCCGAAGAAAACTCTTCTGAATGCTCTCAATCACATTTGTTATCCACAAAGAAACCACAGTCCTTATCCTTCCAATTGTCCTGTTCATTACTCACCGTGTTCATGAGTTGAGTGTGTTGTCTTCTTATTTGAGGATTTTGACAATATCAAGCAGTTTATGCGCTCTCTAATTAAATAATTGCTGAGAAAAAAAAAATCGGACATTGTCGAATTTGCGAGATCTATAGAGTTGCCATTCAGAATTAATATGAAATTTACCCCACTGTTCTCTTTGTATGTACCTTTACATGAGAAAGTTTTTAACACCTACAAAGACGTTTTATTTCAAAATGACATACATTTAACAACTTGAAGTGCTGAATATTAAGTACAACAGCTTTATTCTTCTTTCCTTTCTGTCGTAACGACCAATGGAGACGTATGATCTACCTCTCTCTCTCTCTCATATATATATATATATATATATATATATAATAGTATTTGAGTAATTTACATAAACACAGCCGGATCTTGAATCCTGCAAACTATGCATTCGCAGGAGGCACCAGGTGAAGAGGGCGCGAAACTTGAAAAGGAATTTTGTAATTTAAATGTGAATATTTATGAGAGAAAGTGTTTTATAGAAAATTTCCCAAATAGCTTCAAATAAATATTGTACGGAGTAAGATACAGATAAAATACAGCAAAAGGACAATAAAGTCGAATCTTTGAGTGATTGACACTCCTTTTACAATTGAAATATGCTCGTACATCAATTGACGCCAATGCCACACTCACAAGTGATACTAGTTTGAGGAAAATTTCCTACGGCGCAGGGAGATTTAGGAATGATTTTTTAAAGAGGGGAAAAAGCAAGATTTTACGAAAGTGAAATAAAATGTAGGGAAATTTAGCTTTGCAGTAGATTTTATATTAAGCACTACGGCAGTACGACTAAAGACAGCGACATTCTTTCCACAATCCCAGCATATCCACAAAATACAAATGTAACACTCTTCATTACTCTCCCATTAATCCTTCCTCGACCTTGCTAGACAAGCTAGGGAATATCACTGCCAATGTTTTTGAAATGGGAATGAATCAACAAACGGAAGTCACGTGTAGCTTATGGATTGGGTGACATTATTACAGTAGAAAGAAATGTCTTCAAAGTGCTTCGTTTTGTTGCTCCATTTATAAACTCCTCACAACACGGCTTTTTGCCAGGAAAATCTGTTCTTCTATCCGATGCTGTGGACAGCATCTCAGAAAATTCTCAACTCGACATTTTGTATTTGGGCCTGGATAAGGCTTTCGATATCCTTCCACACCATCTTATATACAATCTCAATTCTAGATTCAATATACATGGCAGATTGCTTAATCTTCTGGAAACCTATCTCAGTAATAGGACACCACGAGTTTTAATTTCAGGTTACTTTTCTGATTTTATTCCCGTAACTTCTGGAGTTCAAGGCAAAGTTCTGGGTCCACTTCTATTCCTATTATACATGGACGATCTGCCTTCTTTGTTCACAAACAGCTCTACCAATATTCTTCTATTCGCCGATGATTGCAAACTCTACAGACAAGTTCAATCCGAGTACGATGCGCTTGCTCTTCAACATGATGCTTCAATTTTTCTCAACTGGTGTAACTCTTGGAAACTTATCTTAAACATCGAAAAATGTGTTTCTCTTACGATTTCTCTAAAAAAGGAACCTATAAAACACATTTACAAAATTGGTCATAAGAACATAAATCCTGTCTTCTCTTTCAGAGATCTTGGTGTTATCATTGACAGTAAGCTTACTTTTGCGGATCATATAAGCACAATATCTTGTACTGCTATGAGAAAACTGGGACTCCTTTATCGCTTCACTGACAAAAAATCCTAATTCCTTAAGCTTGTTCTATAAGTCATATGTTGCTCCCACTATTGAGTACTGTTCTTCTATCAAGGGCAAGTCCTCCTGTGGCTTGCTCTACTCATTAAAAAAAAAAAAAAAAAAAAAAATCCTGTAATTAATTTCTTTTTAGCCATTGTATCCTACCGAATACTTCACCTCCGAACACTTCCAAAAAATGACGTTTTAAAATCCCTCAATATCAAATCTCCTCTAGTGAGAAACAATATTTCTGACCTAATATTTTTGCAAAAAAAATGTAAATGGCCACATATCATGTGAACAGTTGTTAAGTCAGATCAAGTTTTCGTACCCGCTAGAACAACACGGTCTAGTGATCTCTTTTACACTCGAGCGGCGAGAGTTAATATTGTCCAAAGGTCCCTTCTAAACCGAATTGTCAGTACTTATAATCAGTTACCAGAAACTAAACGTTTATTCAAGTGAGTATACTTTTAGATAATCTATAAATAAGCTATTTTTGGTAATGTCACTGTTGTGTTCTACCATCTTGACTTCAAATTGTTATTGAATTGTTATGTTATTAAATTATTAAAATATTTCAGTGTAAAATGGCCTAGTGCTGTATCTGGAACCTGTTATAAATAAATAAATAAATAAATAAATAAATAAACAGTGTTCTCTCAAAGTGCTTCGGTTGAATGACCACAGTTAAGGGTTGAGAAAGATCAGCGTAGATGAAATACATATGATCGAAGTTCAAGCAACTAGACTTTTGTTGTCCATTGGTTCAGGGAGAGGGACGAATACTAAGAAAAGACGGGCAGTACAAATGGAATTTTTGATCATTTCTGAGGGAAATTTTAACTTAAGTTTCTAAAATCACTGGTCACAATCGCTACCCAATGCTTAATGCTCATTTTGTTAGTGTCTGTTAGTCTATTTGTCATTCAACATTTTCGTTTCTACACTGAGTCGTTTTTTTTAAAATTTATAATGACGCGTGTTTTCACTTCTCAATAGTACTTTGTTTCTTCATGTAATAATGGCCGATTAAAAAAAAAACACAAAAAAAAAAAAAACAAGTGGACCATTTTATCGAAAAGAAAGCTACGAAACTTGAAAGATGAGAGGTAAGCAAAGGCTCTAAGGCTAATTGTTTTTCAATTTCTGGACAAAATTTCGAAACCGATAATCATACAAATGTTGGGGTGGGAGAGTTGTTAACACCAGTTACTGTTCACGAAGCATCTACAACTCGATAAACTTTTGAAATTGTAAGTTTGTTTCACTTGATTACAGTAATTTAATTGTTAATTTAAAATGGAATGGGTAATGGCCTCTTCGGTTACGGGTCTGAGTTAAATTTAATGTGTTTCATAATTTGTTTGACTATAATTAGTTTTCACGCAGTATATGCGCACATAACTCAAAGGGTAACTGTAATCAAAATCAAAACTGTAATTATAAGTAACATTTTTTAAAAACTTCCAATAGCGTATACTTGTTGTATTATAACAGCGTAACAATCATTATCAATCCATTCTTTCGTATTAAATTCAGATAGAGCGATATTTTTAAACATTTGGTAATAGTCCTAGTAGTTTTGATTATTAGTTACTTGTGTTCAGAGATGCACCGACGGAGGTGGTCCAAGAATCTGGATCCCCTAGAACTTTTAATTTTTAAGAAAATTAGCACAATTTCAGGGGAAACATACACAAAATTATTTGCATTTTGTAGGCTACTTCGAAAAATCTTCGTTCCTAAAAGAAAAATCTTGGATTCGCCATTACTTCTGTTTACATTGTGATACTCATTGCCTGATTTCGAATGTCTATGTTGGAAAGAAACATGAAAGGACTGAATTGTTTTATAGGCCTAGGAAACTCTGAAAAGAATTTTTGCGGGCGAACCTGATTTTGAAGTTTCGCCACTGGATCGCAGACAAATTATATATCGATTAGGGCACACTTTTGTCATTTGTTGTGTATTAAACAAGTTTAACTAAAATTCGTAAAGAATTATTTGAGGTCAAGTATATCTCAAGAATGATTAACTGGACTAGCTTTGATGGCCATTGAAAATGACATACTCAATGAAATGGATACCGATGCAATGATAAAGAGTTTTGCCAAATTGAAAGCCAAAAAAGTGTCTTTATAACACGAACTTTTTCAGTAACAAAGAAAACAAGAAATTAAGCAAATTACCATAATCGTATCACTAGAAAATACTTTGTAAATATGCTTTTAGTGAAGCTTAAGAACGTATCTCTTTGTCAAATTGAAACCTATGTTAATGTTAGACTTGAAGCTCATGAGTTTTATTCTGTTTCGAGTTTTATGTTTCAATTGTACTTGTCAAAATATATCTTAGGTATATATCTTAGTTGTGTCTTGTGCTTATTTAATTTTTTAAAAAATGCTATTAATTATCAAAATTGGAAATTTGTTCAATATTTATCCACAGTCAATTAATTATAACTTCGCAATTTTTCGTTAATATTCATAGGGAGACTACAGGTATTGAAGAAATTTGCAATTGTAACAATCATTTGAAGAATTTTTGTCCATTACAGCTTTCTACTCTTTTATTATCATTTACAGAGGGCGCCGAAATATTGTTTGCTTACATTTAAGAAATGTCTAGAACCGGCCCTGATTATAAACAGTGGTGCTATTCAGCCGATTCGCTAGAACCGGTTGTTAAAATATTTCGAGTTCTTAGAACCGTTTGTTATACCCAGACATAACAGTAAATTTTACCGTTATACCAGGAACAGTAAATTTCAAATTTAACTATCTTTGTTTTTAGAAATTCATACAGATACAAAGTTAAACATATGACTTCTCAGAACAAGGTATAACTGTTTATTTCTTAATCTCAAATGCTCAGATAAGAGAAGGGAAGCGGATTAACATGAGTGTAGTAGTGAGGGTCATTTATAATTGGAACTGGTACATAACATTATCAATAATTGTTTATCCATTGCTGGATTAAGGTCTCTTCAATACTTTTTGACAACCATCTGTCTTGGATAATTCGTTTCCAAGATATTCGCAGTGCTACCTAATTTCGTCATACTACCTTGTAATATTAGGTTATTGTGTAGGTTGCTACTTGTCACTTGTGGTTATTGATGTGTGGTGGAAAATTTTCCATTTCGGAAAATTCTTCGCTATATTTTTCTGGAAAATTTTCCGTTCTAAACAAATATCAGTGATCAAGGTAACAATTCCTCATTAACCATAAAACTGATTGAATTCATGTATAGAAATGTTAAAAAGTGAAAGATCGTTTAAAGAATCTGAAAGTTTTCATGACTCAGAAAATTTCCAGTACTAGTATATAGGAACAAGTGAAACAATTTTTCATGACTCGAAAAATTTACTGTCATGTATGAAAAAATTGAAAAACTTTTTATGAGTCCGAAAATTCTTATCATTTTGAAGCAAAAAGTAAAACAACTTTTTATGAATCAAAAAGTTTTATTGCTCTGTAAAAACAATTGAAAGGAATTTTCATGGATCGGAAAATTTTCATTATGATGTAGAAACAAGCGTAAGAACTTTTCATAAGCCGTATAATTTTGAATATTATGTTATACTCATGTTAGATGGCCACTATATTTAACCGCACATTGAGCTATAAAATTGAATTCCTGTAGAGGAAAATTGGACAGCAAGAAATTATAATTTTGAAACCGGAAAATTTTCTAATATTTTGAGTTGGCAAGTAAAAAATTTCATAGTGTTTCTCTCTCTCTCTTTCTCTCTCTCTCTGTTGTGTGTGTGTGTGTGTGTGTGTAAAGTGCAGGGAACAAATCGAGTTCGTTGAGTACAAATATCTCATCCAATTGTTTAAAATATAACAAGAAAGCGATAAAAAAAACTGTGAATTTATCAATTATTTCAAAAACAGAAAATCCCACTATTTCTTTACATATAGGCCTGCCTATGTAGTGAAATAACTACATAAAAGTTCCTTAGATTATTTTTGTAACAAAAAATAAGAAGAAATGCTTTAATTTTGTGTTTAAAGCTATGAGAAAACTTCGTCTTATACGTATTAAACTGACGAAATATGATTTTGTGAGATTAAAGTTGAGTTAGGAGGGAAGAATACATTGAAGTTTTTAAAACATTTTTTGTAGAAATGAAGAATCATTAGATTTTCACTTTATGAAACTTTTTTCAGACAATATTTATTACAAATAAACTTTACAGCTAAACAACGATGTAGGAATAAGTGGAGTATGTTTTTATGAATCGGAAAATTTTTCAGAAAATTTCCTGGAAGTTTTTCCGTTTGAAAATTTTCATCACTGCTTGTGATATCCACTAAAATCTTTGCTTTCGTCTATCTTGTATGGTTTGTTTCCTAAGAGAGTTATATCTATCTATCTACCTATCCATATCCATCTACTACATATATACAGGGTGTTTCAAAACAACACCGACCACGTTTGGGAGGTGATTCCTGACACCAAAATAAGACGAAAGGTATAGACCAACCTGGGTGCACAAATGCTTCCTTGCGGAGTTATAGGCTGCCGAAAACATGAAAAAATGCATTTTAAAGGTCAATAGCTTCCAAATTATGAGACCTACTGTAGTCGGGTCAAGACTTTACTTAGGAACAAATATGTGCTCTATCCAAAAATACATGTTTCAGAATCCTAAAATACTCACGCAACAATTTTTGTACAGACAGTTTGGTTACGGGCATATAATCTGAAGTACTCACTAACTACCTCAATAAAAATTGTTGCGGAAGTACTGCAGGATTCTGAAGCATGCATTTTTGGATATAACACATATTAGTTCCTTAGTAAAGTCTTGATCCGACTACGGTAGGCTCCATAGTTTTGGAGCTATGGACCTTTAAGTTTATTTTTTCCCGTTTTCAGCACCCTATAACTCCGACAGGAAGCATTTGTGCACCCAGATTGGTCTATACTTTTTGTCTTATCTTGATGTCAGGAATCACCTCCCAAACGTTGTCGGTGTTATTTTGAAACACCCTATGTATATATACAGGGGCGGATCCAAGGGAGGGGCTATAGCCTCTCCTTAACGCTCAGGTATACTCTGGATAAAATTGGCTTAAATCCTGCTTTACACTGGATAAAGCTGCAAACTATGGTTTAGCCCCTTCCTTGATCATATCCTGGATCCGCCACTGTATATATATATATATATATATATATATATATATATATATATATATATATATATATATATATATATATATATATAGAGAGAGAGAGAGAGAGAGAGAGAGAGAGTTAAGTAAAATATCACCTTTTTGTCTGTTTCCGCCTTGTATTTAGGACCTTTTTTCTCCCTTTTTAGAGTTCCAAACAATGCTATGCATAAGTATTAGAAGTGTTATAGAACGTCTTAGTCCATTCGTCTGTCGACAGGTATCAGAGCAAAAACGGTAAGAGATGAAGAGAAGCGTTTTTTTCCTTTTCATTTTTTAAAATCGATTCAACGTCCCAAGGACAGATTCCATCTTTTCCGTTAACCCACTATGCAAACCAGAAGTAATTCAAATCCTTTTCCGTTTGAACGTTTATCGCCATAGAACGGTAACAGATACCGACAAGCGTTTTTTTTTCTTTTTGCAAACGATCCAGTCTTAGGACGACATGATATGACTATCCACAACGCTACTAAAACCGGAATTCGTTTACGTGCAGTTTTACTATAATGATCGATAGTATAAGTAGTAGTAGTAGTAGGAGTAAGAACGGGTTAGAAGCCCCTGAGGGGTTGGTTGGGTTCTGTTCTCGATAGTAAATGGTCAAATTAAAGACTTGCCCAAATTTTCCTGTACATTTTACAATCTGTGGATACTAATAGAAAACTGCAGCGTAGTTTAAATATTTAAATAGATTATTTCTGATTTCAATACTAATTTCCATATAGCAAAAACGGTAAGAAAGACCGGTAATACATAGTCTTTTGCAATCGATTCAGCTTCCCAAGAATAGGTTTAACCGTTAACCCTCTATTCAAAGGATGTTACACTGAAACTATGTATTAAGGTGAATCACTAGGACACTTACTGGTGAAATTAGTTTTCTACCCTTACCGAAATTCACAGGTAAGTTCTCGAACTGCAACGCTAGAATCAAGGAATTTTCTTATTGTGACTACCACAGTAAGCATTTTCGCCGATCCCAAGAGGTTCATCCAATACATAGCTGAAGTACCACTCTTATTGACCACGTTCCGATGACGTCACAAAATTTCAAGTTCAACCTCATACTATGCTTGTTGCTTTCGTTTCTGTGTGTGCGTGTTTAAAAAGAGAGAATGGAGATTATCAATATTATTACTTGTGAAATACAATGCATTATACTTCTTGATTTATGTTCATTTTTTAAGCGGTACAAATATATTATCCTTAAATATGTCTTCGTCAAAATAAAAGTTTAAAAAATGCACTAAACATGAATGTTATTGCTGTCTACAATTTTAACATTTTTTTTTTAAAGATCACATATTAGCTGATGGTGATCACAATGAATACACTGGCTTTTGCAGAAATCGTGCATTTTGGAACATAACACATTTTGATTCCAAATTTACATAAAGAACTTGGATTCCACTCACTTGATGATGCAAAATTAAAAATGTCTTGGTCTTGTTACTTTTACCATGTAAAAAATGTTTCTCAAATTAACTTTACATTACACGGTCCAGTTCGTCTTCATTTGCATCCAAACGTAGGTCTGGTTTAAAAGTATTTTGAGGCAAATACTTCTGTCGTTATAGATAAGCCATGCTCGGTTCAATTGCACGAGAAATGTCCACCAACTTGAGCTTAGATAGCCATATTAGTTACCATGTTTATGAACCACATGATACCAACTAGAGCATACAATGTAAATTGCATTGCATTTCGTTGGAGATTAGCGTCCCTTTCAACACCAAGGTTATAATCAAACATGGATGTACTGTTTCACGTGGAATCCTAACCACATGAGATTACGCCGGAAATCGAATCCATATCTCACGGACCAAAGACGCATATGTTAACGATATAGCCATGAGATAGTTCCAGACAATGTAAAGTTAACCCTGTTTTTCTTTAGAATGAAGATACTAGGTTCAACTTTACATTGCCTTAAACTTTAAAGCAGTAGTTCCGAAGGGGACTTGAAGAACAAGTGAGGGTATCACAAGCTAACAACAGAAATAAACTATATCATTATCAATAAACTTAATAGGTGTTATGTGTTTGATATTTTGTCTTGAATCCCATTCGAGACTTTGAAGTAATTAAACACTTACGTAATAAATATAAACAGATGAAAACATGGCGAATGGTTTGAGGTTTGGAGTCTTATTCAGCAGGAAAGCTATTTGAAACGTGAAGCTACAACTTAACGTGAAATCCTAACTTCATAAGTTCTCACCGGGAATCACAGTCAGGTCTCCAGTGCCTAAGACGTCTATACTAATCACATAGCCAATTGTATTATTATTATTATTATTATTATTATTATTATTATTATTATTATTATTATTATTATTATTATTATTATTATTATTATTATTATTATTGAGGATTTGAGATTTCAATGCTGAATCTAAATCATAGATGGATCAGACAAAAAAAAGAAAAAAAAAATGCGCAATGAGCGGGAGGAAGGTCAGCGAGAAGTATACAGGGTTTAAGAAGGAGGCGCCAGGTAAACATAGTTGGGAACCACTGCTTTAAACATTATCACTTAAATTATATACCCTTCCTATTATGTTTCTTGTTCCGCCCTGCAATGGTGCGGATTTGATGCAAAACTAGTTTGTGTACAGACCACTCACCACAAATTGGAGAGTGTAATTTACGCATTTAATGACATAATTGCATCGAGAAACGCTTATTTATTTATTTATTTATTTAAAATTATCTTTATACGAAACTCATAATGTGTAAATAGGCCTGTTCCGTCAGAGGATTCCCATTCTGCTACGAATGCTTTCAAGAAAGGATTTGTTTTATAATCTACTGGGAAGTGTAGACACATGAACAGCATAGGGAGTTGGGTTAAGAGCAAGAATCAGTGGCGTAGCAGCTGCCCCCGCAACCCCCACAGTGCGGGGGGGCCCCGAGGTATAGGGGGCCCCGAAGTCTTGCTATGAATAAAGATTTAAAGAAGCAGAACTTCAATCTTACTTCTATCGGCTTTACAACTAGGGCCCCTTCTCTATACTTTGCGGGGGGGCCCGCAAAAGTGTGCTACGCCACTGGCAAGAATAATAGATCTGAAATCATAAGCTTTAAAACACTGTAGACAATTGTATGTTGCATTTGCTGTAGGTTTTGAAATTGGGTGCCAAAAGCTGTAAATTTACAGGAAAGATGTAGTAATTTAGATTCGATTTGAATTTAGCGTCTCTTTCAGCAGGAGCCTGTATGAGACGTAGAGCTACATCTTAGCATTAGACCCAAACTCCATGAGCTTTTGCCGGGAATCGAACCCGGCCTCCTGTGCCAAAGGTGCGTTACGCTATCCACATACTCATGAGGAAGCTATGTGTAGAAACAAAGAGTATCTGTAAGGAACTAGCTATGTGCAAACAGCTTTCAAAATTTTATATTTATTAAGTGTTTAATTACTTAAAAATCTCGAATGGGAGTCTAAGAAAGACAAAATATCAAACACGTAACACCTATTAAGTTTATTGATAATGATATAGTTTATTTCTGTTGTTAGCTTGTGATACCCTTGTTTGTTCTTCAAGTCCCATCCAGGAGGCTAGGCCTTTGGAACTATTGGTTTAAAGTTTAAGGTGATGTAAAGTTGACCCTAGTATATTTATTCTAAAGAAAAATATGGTTAACTTTATATTGTCTGGAACTATCTCGTAGCTATATCGTTAACGTACGCGTCTTCGGTGCATGAGATCCGGATTTGATTTCCGGCGTAATCTCATGTGGCTCGGATTCCACGTGAAACAGTACATCCATGTTTGATTATAACCTTGGTGTTGAAAGGGACGCTAATCTCCAACGAAATGTAATGCAATTTACATTGTATGCTCTAGTTGGTATTCTTATGTGGGTCATAAACATGCTAACTAATAATGGCTATCTAAGCTCAAGTTGGTGGACATTTCTCGTGCAATTGAACCGAGCATGGCTTATCTACAACTACAGAAGTATTTGCCTCAAAATACTTCTAAACCAGACCTACGTTTGGATGCAAATGAAGACGAACTGGAAAAAAATGAAATGAAATCTTTGAGTTTTACGTCACACGGTTATGCCGGTTAGGCTAAAGGAGACGGTGATTATGAGAAATGAATGAAATGGTGGAATGAAGAAAGTGGGAGGAAACGGGAGAACCCCGAGAAAACCCACGCACACGGTGTTTGTCCAGAAGACGAACTGGAGCGTGTAATGTAAAGTTAATTTGAGAAACATTTTTTACATGGTAAAAGTAACAAGACCAAGACATTTTTAATTTTGTATCATCAAGTGAGTGGAACCCAATTTCTGTATGTAAATTTGAAATCAAAATGTGTTATGTTCCAAAATGCACGATTTCTACAAAAAACAGTGTATTCATTGTGATCGCCATCAGCTAATATGTGATCTAAAATTGATAATGTTAAAATTGTAGACAGTAACAATATTCATGCGTAGTGCGTTTTAAAAACTTTTATTTGGACGAAGACATATTTAAGGGCAATATATTTGTACCGCTTAAAAAATGAACATAAATCAAGAAGTATAATGCATTGTATTTCACAAGTAATAATATTGATAATCTCCTTTATCTCTTTTTAAACACGCACACAGAAACGAAAGCAACAAGTATAGTAGGAGGTTGAACTTAACTTTGTGATGTCATCAGTACGTGGCCAATAAGAGTGCTACTTCAGCTATGTATTGGATGAACCTCTTGGAATCGGCGAAAATGCCCACAGTAAGCGTAAAAATGTGGCAACAACGCATTATGGTGTTCTGCGTAAATTTCTTCTCAAAATCTGTTTCCTTAAATGTAAATTAATATTTAAATAAAATGTGAGACATAACACGAATAACGGTCAAACAAATTATGTGTTTCGTAATAAGATTGTTACTTTAAAATACTTTATAAATACAAATAAACATTTTATATAACTGAGCAGTTCTAGTAAGATCTAACAGTAAGTGCCATCTTGTATGCTTATTGTAAAACGAATCAAATATTTTCTTTTATTTGTTACCTTTCTCGATATCAGACGACACAACCAAATGAATCAATGTCTTGTGTTTTAGTTGAAACATAACTCTATCTTATAGTACAATATTTATAATATGTAATATTTCATTGCGCAATAGTTAAGGGAATGAGCTAAAATATGTACTGACTTCAGCTATGTATTGGATGAACCTCTTGGGATTGGCGAAAATGCCCAAAGTAAACGTAAAAATGTGGCAACAACGCATTATGGTGTTCTGCGTAAATTTCTTCTCAAAATCTGTTTCCTTAAATGTAAATTAATATTTAAATAAAATGTGAGACATAACACGAATAACGGTCAAACAAATTATGTGTTTCGTAATAAGATTGTTACTTTAAAATACTTTATAAATACAAATAAACATTTTATATAACTGAGCAGTTCTAGTAAGATCTAACAGTAAGTGCCATCTTGTGTGCTTATTGTAAAACGAATCAAATATTTTCTTTTATTTGTTACCTTTCTCGATATCAGACGACACAACCAAATGAATCAATGTCTTGTGTTTTAGTTGAAACATAACTCTATCTTATAGTACAATATTTATAATATGTAATATTTCATTGCGCAATAGTTAAGGGAATGAGCTAAAATATGTACTGACTTCAGCTATGTATTGGATGAACCTCTTGGGATTGGCGAAAATGCCCAAAGTAAACGTAAAAATGTGGCAACAACGCATTATGGTGTTCTGCGTAAATTTCTTCTCAAAATCTGTTTCCTAAAATGTAAATTAATATTTAAATAAAATGTGAAACATAACACGAATAACGGTCAAACAAATTATCTGTTTCGTAATAAGATTGTTACTTTAAAATATTTTATACATACAAATAAACATTTTATATAACTGAGCAGTTCTAGTAAGATCTAACAGTAAGTGCCATCTTGTGTGCTTATTGTAAAACGAATCAAATATTTTCTTTTATTTGTTACCTTTCTCGATATCAGACGACACAACCAAATGAATCAATGTCTTGTGTTTTAGTTGAAACATAACTCTATCTTATAGTACAATATTTATAATATGAATTGTTTCATTGCGCAATAGTTAAAGGAACGAGCTAAAATATGTACTGACTTCTGGGTGGTGATCCACCTTAACAAAGTCTGCAGCTACTTACCATTTTTTTGAATTACGCGCAACAAAACGTTCAGTTGTTACTTATCTGTTTACGATTGGCAGTTACAAACACAAGGTACCACCTAATCTCTAAATATGAAAAAAAAAAAAATCTTCAGCACGAGCTAAGAACACTTGAAAAGTAACAATATTAAAATGTGTATTTATTGTATTCTGAAACCAATTTATTTCCCACGCTGGCATTATTCTATTCTAGGATCTCTCAAAAACATGCCTGAAAGAAACACTATATGCTAGGCGTTGTCCCTTCAGCAGAAAGTGAAACTGCAAGCACGCGCGTATTATAGCGAGTGTAGTAGCCATAAGGCTATTAGTTACCCTGAATGTGGTACCAAGAGTTACATAAGCAGAGAGGATATGACCAAAATTTATTAAAACTAAAAATAATAATAATAAAATAAAATATTGATTGATTTGATTTGAATTTAAGTTTAACGTCCCGTTCAGCAGCAAGGCTATATGAGACGTGAACCTACTGATTAACATGGAATCCGAACCACATGAGCTCCCGCCACGCTCCGAATCACATTGACATATTTATAGAAGCACAATCATCTCAGCTGCCAGTGAAAATAAAGAAGGAACATTTCGTAGGTGAGTGAATGATATATTAATTCAACTCTTTACAGTGATTATCAATAAACACTGACCGCCTTATGCAGAGTCGTTTTGAAGTATGATTAGCATCATACTAAAGGTCTGACTACTGCAGGAAACAAATGTTAGTCGAACTCTTTAGTATAGTACTAATCACGCGTCAGAAAGACATTGCATAAGGCCTTGAGTATTTTTTATTATCCATTTGTAACTGATTTTTCCTGACTTTTACGTTTAAGGCAGCAGACTACAAAAAATAATACAAAAGCTAATCATTTTTCTTTTGCCCGATTTTCGTAAGTGAAAAGAGATAATGAAATGTAACTTAACCACAATAATAGATAATGTTGTTCTACACCCGAAAATGCGAATTGGAAAAATTTCCGTGTTACCATCCATAGAAATTACAGTATGGCCAGAATATGAATTACCAAAAAATCTATCATGTTCTCTTGGCTCCTTGTTTTGTATAACCAGAAAGTTGTTAAAATTACACTTTCTGTTTATCACAAAATAAATACAAATAGTATTTAAAAAGTAGTTAATTAAGATTACATTTTCTGGAATAGCTAAGTATAAGCTTGTGATTAAGATTTAAGAAAAGGAGATACCATTTTCTTCATTACGATACAAAATATATATCTCCTAAAAGTAACTGTAGAAGGACCACATTTTTGATGTAATAAGATAATGTAGTTGACAACTAAACATGTGAATGATTTTTTATGATTTCAATTTTTTAATTCTAAGAATGAATTCCTCTGATATTCCCACCATACTTAATATACATCATACTTTGAACTTGTTTTGTTTATTACATAGTAAGTAACAAAGCAAATTCTAAGTTTTCATCGATAATTGTTTAAATGCAACAATGTTCTAGGTATTGCGATTTTGTGTTGTGTATTTGGATTTTAGGTATATCTCACTATTTAATATTTTACATTACCACTTCGTGTGGTATCTTCATATTGTTTTCTTTTATTCTCACGTGCTTAAGTGAAAATAAAGAAAGTTAAATATATCTTATTTTAATTGGTAAATGAGTTCATGGAGTTCGAAAGAAATCAAATTTCAAATTAGGAATTGGCCATAAACTCGAAATTTTCGTCGTGTTCTCTTTCGATCTATATACAGGGGGTTTCAAAACAACGACGTTTCGGAGATGATTCCTGACACCAAGATAAGACAAAAAGTATAGACTAATCTGGATGCACAAATGCTTCCTTTCGGAGTTATAGGCTGCCGAAAACGTGAAAAATGAACTTCTAAGGTCCATAGCTTCAAAACTATGCGACCTACCCTAGTCGGGTCAATACCGGTACTTCACTAGTATGTGCTCTATCCAAATATCCATGTTTGGATCCTGTGGTACTCCTGTAACAGTTTTTACAGAGGTAGTTAGTGAGTACTTCAAATTATATGCTCTTAGCCAAACTCCTTTTATAAAAATTGTTGCGTGAGTACCGAAGGATTTTGAAACATGTATTTTTGGATAGGGCACATATTAGTTCCAAAGTGAAGTCTAAGTGACTACGGTAGGTCCCATAGTTTTGGAGCTATGGATCTTTAAAGTTCATTTTTTTTTCATGTTCTCGGCAGCCTATAACTCCGAAAAGAAACATTTGTGCACCCAAGTTGATCTATACTTTTTGTCTTATCTTGATGTCAGGAATCATCTTCCAAACGTTGTCGGTGTTGTTTTGAAACACCCAGAATAATCGAGGGACTTCAAGTCCCCGGTCCTAAGATATAATGTATGGTTTGAATTATTACACAAGGAGGAGTCATAAGTCTTGCACAACATACCTGTATTTATTACAGTTCAGTGAAAGCAGGTTAACACTCGAACTACAGCTCGTCGTGTTACACTCTACATCCAACTTCCTCCTAGTTTCTAGATTCCACTTCGATATCACATCCTGTTTTTAGAGGTAAAGATATCAGTCACTGCTATTTCCACTTTCTGCTATCTCCAATTTCAAGATTTCAAGAAGGGTGCCATGAGCCGAAACAGGTAGTAATTCGAAGGGGCAAGGCCAGGACTATATGCCGGCTAGTTCGATTCCGTTAAGTTCCCGAATTTTTTTGCCGCGCTTTTCAAGCCGAGTGTGGTCTTTCATTATCATTTTGCAGCAGGACGCGCTTTCTATTTACCAACGCAGCAAATTTTTGAAGCAGTACAGTATACAAGCACTCCAACTGTTCGGAATAAAGGTTGGCATTGATGGTAGGACCGTTAGGAACAAACTCAAATTAATTACTCGTAGTTGTACCATATACAGAAAATTAGTTAATGTTCGAAACGTCTGTCTGACAACTGGTTCTGAAAGTTAACCCTTGCCCAACCAGCGTTTTTATACATCCGAATTTCGTTAAAACACCCACATTCCGTCGCACGTGACAATATGTTTCAGGAAACGCACATCACCTGGACTTCGCAGCAGTTATCGCCACATTCACTCTCTGGGCCTGAGCTACGGTCAACTCATGTGGCACAATGCGGCAGCTCCAGATGGTTTATCCGAGTTACACTGAGTTATATGCCGAGTTGGTTTGGAACCATTGGGTTGCTGTCACAGCATTATGTCCGAGTTTGAAATCATACAGTAATAGTTCATGTATCAGACATTGTTGAGCACTCATCGTTACTAGCAGTGGCGGCTTCCATGCTAAATAGTCTGTTTGCCACAATACTTCTTGGGCCAGTTTGACCTTGCACTTAGGGTCAAATACAGCGTATACACGCGCTTGCTGTTCGGGTTGTGGAAAGATTGCAAGACTTTTGACTTAGCCTTGTACAATAGTTTTGTAGATGTAAATGAACTTTGGTCACGTTTCGTTCTAAATAAATCTTACCTATGCTACTGCTCGAAGTCTTCGGGTGTCGTTCCAGTACAGTTCAAGGAAAATATCAACGTACAAATCACCATGCTTTGTTGAAAAAGACACGAAACACAGTAAAACGTGTTGCATTGACCTCTTTAACTTGACTACATGATTAATTTGATCCGATGTCTGTGGAAAAATGGTAAGTATGGACAAGTATGATGCTGCTTTATAACTTAGGTATTTTTATGTGCTCTAGCAGTACAAGAGTGAAGAAGACAACAGTGAAGAACTGTAAGCTAGCCAACTACAACGTAGGTCCTATGTTTTAATTGACCATTTGGTCTAGCATTTGCCAATCAACACATTCACTATAAAAGAAGTAAAATTACTATTGAATAAATGACGGCAAATTGTTTGTTGGCCAACATACACTTTAAACTGCGTTGAGTCAACATGTTTCACAATTCTCAGTTATACCAAACATTGCCTACGTAGTGGCTACCTAGTGTGGTGCTAGACTGGATCCAGGGGTGACCAATTCATACAGGCTTTGCTGTGTGTGTATGTTTGAAGTTTTACCATAATTTATAATTAGAAATTGGCCAATAAACAAATTCTTTATGTTTAACACGTTGACTGCCATGTGTATGAAAGTTCATGTCGCGAGTATGCTATTCCATATACAAGCAATATTTTTAATCTGGATCTTGTGTATAAAAATTCATACACAGTTCAAGCAAAATTATATGACCGTTCAATAGCTGTGGCATACAGCTAAAATGTTAACAATGGGTTTAGTTTTAATCTTTTCGATATTACGAATATACATTTCACTCCTAGTGGCTCGAGAACAGTGGCGTAGAAGAAGCCAACCTTCATTTAAATGGCGGCAGTCCAACACTATTTAACAGAAGTTGAAAATATATCTATGCCTGCTTTTTCTTCATAGACTTGTGAAGATAGCTAACTGTTTCTTCCTTCCTCCTTTTGTCCTTTTTGCACAATTATTGAACTTCTGTACAAGAAGAGTTCATAATTCACAACAAAACCCGCGTACTTCACCACATCTATTTTAGCAACATATATATGGAACATCTTGAGCTATTATGCTATGGAATGTAAATTTTAATGTAACAGCTAACGTCTTGGTCTTAATGTAGATGCTATCCATTTTAGTATCTTCCATAAGTTTTCTTTCCTCTCCCAAACTTTCCTTCCTGTGTACCTTTTGTTATGTCCCGCAGAATACACTTTCCTTTCAAATACACAGTGCGGCAATTTGAAATCGAGATTGGAACTGTTGAAAAAAGAGCATGAACATAAAATGTTTCTTACCTTGGACCATTCGAAGTACCACTCTCCTGCATCTTTGTATCGTTGTGCCCTGGTCGTCAGTGAAGAGAAGGCTTGCTGGAAGTCCTTTTGTGAAATGCTGATGAAAACATGATGGCAGTTAAGTCATCAAAGTAGGAACCTTTGAGTGCAGACTTTTAAAAAATAGAAAATAATCGCACGGGCCAGCTCTGGAGAATAGGAAGGGTGGGACAACACAGGTTCTCTTGGAACTAAAAGTCTTGCAGAATCACTGCCTCAAGATAAATGAAGCATTAACTGTCTGTCCTGTAGGCACAAATTCCTTGTGCGTAATGCTCTTACTATCGTGAAAAACAATAAGGAAAAGCTTAATTTTGAATTTTGACAGTCGCAGTTTCTTGATTTGTGGGGAGTTAGGAGACTTCCACTCTGCAGTCTGATGTTTGTCGACGGGTCATTTTAAAAAATCTATGTCTCATCTCCAGTAACGATATTCAGGAGGAAATTAGAGTTCTTATTGGCGGTAGCAATCAGCTCTTTGCACTGATCAACCTAATCCCTTTGTTGGTCATTTGTTAAGGAATGAGGCACAAAACAGGCAAAGACCTTCCTCTTGTTGAGATCGTGGGTTATTATTTGCCTCTCACTTTCTTTATTAACGTGCAACTCCTCAGCAAGGATTCACAGTGTCGCATTTCGGTCTTTCGTGATTAGTGTCCTCATTTTCTTCACCAATTCCTGAGTTCTTATTGTCTGTGCTGCATCCGGATGTTCATCGTCTTCAATTGACTCCAATCCCTCCTTGAAACCCTGTGCCATGTAAATACACGCACACGGGACAAACATGTGGTCCCATGCACTTGTTGCAACATTTGATAAGTTTCTGGGTCTTATCCAGGTATGCACAAAACTTGATGTTCGCTCTTTGTTCCAAGTTGAACTCACGACGCAGCTTAGCAACACGTGTCTACATTCACCACGTCCACATACGTAACTGTCAGTCAAGATCAATGCACTTGGTATCAATTACTCATCAAACATTCCTCTTTTGTTTGCACCATACCTCACGTACACAGCTGTACCATAAAATCAGACTCGATTTCAAATTGCCGCACTGTAGAATCTAATCATTTTCATTTCTTCTTATTAATCTACTATTGTACTTCATAAGGCAAGCTCTATTTGTATCACGATTTGTAGTTGGAATTTTTTACTTTATCTTGAAATCTATCTTCGGGACTGTTGTTCTAATCACCAGTTAACTTTGATATTCCACTTGGATGAACATGCCGAGTTAATTTTGAAGTTTAGCATTCCTTTCCGATCGAGGCTATATGAGACGTGGATCTATAGCTTAACGTGGGACCTGAACCACATGAGCTCCCACCGGGAGTCTAATCTACTTATAAAATCGCTGCATGATGAATAATTATACAGGGTGCGGCACGTAAAGCTGGCCCGTAAAGTGATCATAAAATGAAATGTAATGTATTGAATATGATTAACTACAACACATAAATGAAATGTAATGTATTGAATATGATTAACTACAACACATAAATGAAATGTAATGTATTGAATATGACTACTCACCTTCACAGCAGCCTTCACTGTCGTCTCAAAGAATATGGGCCCAATAACGCGTGTGGCGGAAATGGCACACCAAACACCAATCTTCTCATCATGCAAGGGTACCTGGTGGATTGCGTGTGGATTTTCTGTCGACCAATACCGGTTGTTTTGGGAATTTACGTACCCAGACAGGTGGAACCACGCCTCGTCACTCATGATGAGCATTAGTGGATCCAAGAAACCCCTGGCAACATTGCTCAACAGCCATAAACAGAAATGCACCCTCTTCTGCAGGTCAGGCTCCTTCAGTTCTTGCACAACACTTATCCGGTACGGTTTTAACTTCAGTCCCCTTGAAACACGTCTGCAACTTCTCTCACTCGCATGAACCTGTTGACTCGATCTCCTGGTTGACTTTCGAGGACTTCTTGTCATTATCTCCTCCACCTGCATCTTTAATTCAGGTGTGCAGACAGATGGTCGTCTGTTCCTGGGAGCATTTTGAACCGATCCTGTACGCCGCCATTTTTCAATCAATTCCTGAATGGTGCTTCTTGCTGGCACAGAACGTCCTGGAAATTTCTCCCGAAACAAATTCTTTGTTTTCACAAAAGATTCAGTGAGAATGAACCCTTCAACAATGACAACACGCTCGGGTATCGAATACGGCATTATCACACACTGACACTCACCCGGTTTAACACAACGAGGCCTTTTTCTCAACTGGTTTCGACAAGTTTCACTGGCTGCGGCTGCACGTGACTGCTGCAGGCCACGTAAGTCGACCCGACCTCGACACGCCATGAAGGTAGATTATTTAAGTGTTGCCAAAAACACAATATACCAGAATATTACGACGGGCCGGTTTTACGTGCCGCACCCTGTATATCCCATATTACAGCATCGTACCGTAGCTACATTACAATTCACAGTAGTAAATTAATCACGTTAAAGGAAATGATAATACAATTAACCATAAATGATTACAAATATTTCCTGTTCATGAGTACTAAATGTATTACATGCGTATTTAAGTGTGATCCAGTTTGGAATGCAAAACCGTTTTACTTATTAAGCAATAAAATATCTTTTTCACAGACAGCCTATCTTTATAGTAGAGGAAATATAAGAATCAGTTCTGGCTTCATTGTGCCATTCCGACATTTATTTCATGAGACAGATTGGTTTTGTTGTTGAATTAGCATAGTTTTTCAGCACCTACGCTATGAGACCTTAATGCGTTCGATACTTTCAATCCCGGACCACGTGTAGGAAAGGTGCACACGCTAACCACTGGACCAGTGGAGGGGGCTTTGATGAGACAGAGGAAAATCCTTACTTAGGTTAAGGTCAAACTTGAAGACAGGAATGCTTGTGCATATTAGTGCACGTCATTTGGTGAAAAATTCTTATTAATACATTTTTAAATGATTTTGAAATAGCGTGCAGTATGAATAAAGGATTTCTTTCAAACAAAGTTTGTTTTACTAGTGAATAAGTAAGTAACTCTGCTCTTAGCCGTTGTAGACAAGATCTTAAGAGCGTTATTGATAGTTATCTGCTTGTGTTTCGGCTTTTAACTTGGCAGATTTCTGTCGTGAAAGTTTGTGTACTTTAATCGAGGGAGCAAAACGACGTCTTCGTGTTTGTTAATTAGCCGGAAATTTGGGCAGGAAGGGACTCCGAGACATTAAAGATTGACAAATCTCCTGGGAATTCGCCACCCTCCTCATTGTCCAGATATTATTATGAATAATAGAGCGGCGGAAGGGATTGAGAGGCAGAGTGGAGCAATCTAATGCATGCTAATATTAACCTTGCGTTCTGCTGTGGTTTGTTGATGGTGGTTTCTGGTTCAGTGTCCCGAAAAATGCCGTACTGGGGTTAGTACTCATTATGTGCTTCGTTATCCAAACGCTTCTCTCAACTATGAAATGCCATTGCACGCACTGCACAGAGAAACGAATAATAGCCAAGTCTGTGTGTACATGTATCATAATTACAGCATCACTTGTTTCACGTTGATTAGCTTGAGGTTTGATTGTGATTTACACATATATAATAACGTATCTGGTTGTTCGGGTAACACTTATTTATTATTTACTACGGAGAGCGTGGAGTATCCACATTTGGCAACAGATTTGAGTAGGATGATTTATCTCATCTGTCATCTCGGTTAGGTTCTACTTGTAGAAACTTGTTTCAATTCGAAGTTCAAAACTTTACATTTTTAAAAGTAAAAGAAGAGAGTTTTATTTTAGTGACAATTAAAATACTTAAGAAATAAAATAAAATATTTTTTCTAAAAACAATTACAAAAAGTGAAGCAATACTAATGATGCTTTATCAGATACTGTTCTTAGTACATGAACATACTTCGTCCGAACATTATTAGCACGTTCGTGTCCGGATTTTATATTTAAAAATAATGCTTTATCAGGTATTATTCAGACACATCCGTTCTGAAGTTTCTTACGCTTTTTGTGTTTTATCAGACAAATGCATTTAGTAAGTATGGACAAAAATTATATAGGTTATTTCATGGTGCAACATCCCCGTACCAATGTGTTTTAGTATCTCATAGAGGAATGTCAGTTTAACTTGATTTATTTAGTAGTTAAATACTTACGTATACGAAATATGTACCCAGTGGATATGATGCTATATTGTGCTGATTGTACAGATGTACCCTAAAGCGCGAAAAATCATGGGATGCCTACCTAATAACGTGTAAAACTTCCTTGAGCACGGCGAAATACCGCAACTTGTAGCAGGCACGCAACAAGTCATTAGAAGGAAGTACAATCATACAGCCTCGATTGTTATCTACAATTGGGTGATTGTTACAGATGGAGGATCTTGACCATGAATGGCTCGTTCGATGATGTCCCACCTGAGGTCGATAGGGTTTATGTCCGGAGATTCAGGGGTCCAAATCGTGTGTTGGAATGTTCAGAATATTCCTTAAACCAGTCGCACCCCATTTCGACCCGGTGACATGGCGCATGTTATCCTGAAAAATCCCGTTCTTGGTAAGGTACACGAAGTTCATAAACGGCTGAAGATGGTAACAGGCAGATTTTAGTTGCATGTCACCAAGCAGCTGAACATAGCGATGACCGGCCAATGCCGATTCAAGTGGACTATAGAACTCACTAGGAAAGGTCGCGATGTGTTACTCTGACTTCGTATCGATACTGTGCTCAGTCGACGCCTTTCTACATATGATACAATTAGGCAACTGGAGAAATCCTCGATCGCAAGCACGTTCGAATTATGAGCGTTAAAAGTTCAAAATTGAACAGATTTTGCAGAAAGTTTGAAGCAGAAGAACATTTTTTTTTTTTTTTTAGATAGACGCTTCATTTTTGGTATCAAGGAGTTTTCTTGGGTGCCCAACACAGTGGTAAGATCAAGACGTATGTATTTTGCAATATATGGGAACTTATTGGGGAGGGGATGAAGGGTAATGGAGTCTTAGAACTCGCAAATGGCCTCCCATTTGGTATACTGGGTCAGTAGGCTAATAAAATGTATTTGCTACCCCTATTCGACTGTATTGTCATTCAAATATCACTTACTATGTGGCCACCTTCAAATTGAACAATGACATTTGTCTCGAAAACGCTTTGCCAGGCGTGCGAAATTCAATTAAGAATGTCGTGGTATTAATTATTAAACTTGTGATGATCTATATTGTGGTGTTTTTCCCCTTATGTAGCTAGGAGTGAGACCAATATTTTCTCAAAAGGCCTTGTTAGCAATGTGTTGTTTTGCGGCCCGAATCAGCTGTTCAGAAAAAAAATGCACTAGGGCACACTACAAAATAGTATCATATGCGGAAAACAAAAATCAGATTATTGTTAAGATGAAGTTAAGTCAAATAAATTCTCCACTACAGGATGGCACTGACAGTGAATACGAATATTAGTTTACCACCGCACAGTGAGGCCAAAGCAATGGATTCTTGGCAAAAAGTAGGAATGCGAAATATGAAGCAAAAAATTGTAAGAAAACCGGTGTGTGCAGTGGCTACAATAATGTATTCAATGTGTAGAAGAAAGATTTAGACATAATATAAATTTACAAAAAAAAAAAAAAAAAAGTACAGATTTTAAGGGGCATGCACCAAGATGCACTATATGAACATTTTTTTGAAAGTGTTAAAGAAGATCCGTGAACTGAAATGTTTATGTTATTTCGACATTATTTCATCAAAAATATAGAGTTTTACATCACAATAGGAAATATTCCTTATATTCGCTCCTAAATTATATAACAGATTATATGATTGACATAAACACACGCGTGGGCAATATGCTTTGATTTGACAATTTACGATTGGCTTACATTCTTGCACATGAGAGGAAAAAGTGTAGGTAATTATTCAATTTACAACTGAAGAATAATAAAACTGAATAAAAGTTCTTGCTTTTCAAAATTATTTCAAAGTTGTGGAGGATTCATTATGACAATGAAGATGCAAAGACGCTTCAATACATAAAAATTATCTCATCACAAGTTCTCGATATGAATATATTATCATATATATTAAACATATTAAGATTTACATCCATCGGTAACCTGTTCAGATTGTTTCATATATTGCAAACCTTTTGCAAAATTTGTTCAATTTTGAAATTTTAACGCTCATAATTCGAACACGCTTGCGATCGAGGATTTCTCCGGTTACCTAATTGTTTCATGTGTAAAAAGGAGTCGACTGAGCATAGTGTCGATACGAAGTCAGAATAACACCTCGTGACCTCCCCTAGTCAGACCATGCCAGGTAAAAACGCCTCAAATCATTACGGGGCCACCACCAGCTTAGAGAGTGCCGTGTTGGGTCCATGGCCTCGTGGGTTCTGTGCCTCACCCGACCATACCATCTGCGAGTACCAAGTGGATACGTGACTAATTTGACCACGCTGCACGTTGCCGGTCTTCTATGGGCGCTGACCCTCGAGAAGGTCCCCGGGGGCTTGGGCCCCAATGCTTATGTGGGCACCATGTATTTTTATGAATATGTATGTTTTACTGTTATATGTATTGTTGTATTATTTTTTTTATGAATATACAATATTTGGCATAATTTGAATTCAATTTGTCTTAAAATCCTCATAATGCCTTCTTAGACCCTTGCCTGCAACCAAACACATATCTGAATACCCCTTCAAAAAGTACAGAGAAATCGCCGTCTTTACAGTCATCTAAGGCTCGATCCACATGTTTCCGAACTCACATGAATCGCCGCTGTTGATAGGCAGCGGTTAGTAGCGACACTCCTGTTGGTCAGAGACTGCGATATCTCATGGAGACCAAATTATGTTGCCTTGATCTCTGAGACACGTTACTGGGTTGCCCGGATTGTTTGGTGTTGTCATTTCACGTTGCTTGTCGGTTTCTCCGGACGAGTCTGTCCAGATGTTGCTGGTCACGGTCATTCAGGACACGTGGGCGGCCACTACGTTGTCTCTGGTAGGTCGAATGTCGGCAACGCGGTTCACACGGTCCATTCCTGATTCTGTAGAGACAAACGTTAAATGTCCGGAGCATTAATGCCGCACTCGTCGAGCACTCGGGCTCAAAAGCCGATAACTCCCGTCGGGTTACCATCATCATGATATACGACATTTCAGTGCATTTACGAAAGTCCAACTAACAGTACTGAAATTACTTCGAGCCGTTCGACCGGTTTTGTGCTATGTTCCTGTGAATCCGTGACATCAACTAGTTCTCTACCACCATTCCGTGATTTTTTGTACTTAAGTGTATGCGACTCCATGTCTTCCTTGACATGTTGCGGAGCACCTGAGGAGTTATCGTGCGAAAAAAACCTTTGGACTTACGCGCAATTCTTTATCTGTCCTGTACTGACGGTGATAGACACGTGACTTGATTATTTCCCACAATGAGTTGTATGGTGTTGTAAGGTTCGGGTTTCGTGGGGGCCATTTTAATGGGGATGAAGATGTCGGAGAACCATGTCCAATCCAGCAATTGTTCATTAAGGAAATTACGCACCTGAAGAGCAAAATGGTCTGGAGTCCTACTGTACCCACACGCAGTCCACGATTCCTTTCTCTTGCAGCTGAGATATTAATTGCGTTTGGAATATGTGTAAATTAAGATTCCTATTTACATATTCATTACATATTGAAAAGAAAGAAGAAGAAGAAGCCGCCCATTCACATCCTGAAGAAAACGCATGTTTTTTTCAATCAAGCGGGGTTGCTTTATCAGATGGATCCTTGCGATAGCGATGCAAACGCGATAATCGGAAATGGTCGATTTCTACCACTTCTGGTTTTAATGGACTGTTAAAAGAGGAGATAGAACCTACTTTTGGGGTTCTAAATCCATATCAAAAAACTTTTCTTGCTATTTCTGTATTATTTTGCTCTGATACTTGGCTTTTGGGTAAGATTTCTCGTGCTTATGCAAAATGTAGTTTAATAATTCTGGAATTACTAAACATGCGATACAGCTAGAGACATCATGACCCAGATTGTCGCACCAACAACAAAAATAGAGACAACGCTTCATTTGCAGCACAAATAATAGCAAAAAAACTAGAGTAGTATGTATAAGATAATAGTTGTAGTGTTGCAAAGATAAAGTTAATCTAGATAGCAAATTTATATACCAAAAGATTTAGTAGTATTCGTATATTACTTTGTTTCCAAAGACCGAGCTGAAATGAATATCGTGTTTGTGGAGACGAACAAATCCTTAGTAAGCTTTCCTTATATCAGTGATCATGAAGAAAATGGCGTAATAAATTTAATATTTTATTAAATATATTTCTAACAAAGAAAGAAAGAAAAAAAGGGATTACAACGAAAATTTATGCTTTAACTCCTTTTCTTTGGAGAGGAATCAAGTGATAAAAATTGTGTATTTAAATATACGAGAGGATGCATAGCGTGCGGAAGCATTTCCATATATAATCCCAATGAAGAATTATCGGGACAGCTTGTCTCGTGACAAAAGGAGTTTTCTCATACAAATCAGGGCGTATTCTCAGCTAAGTCTGAATTATGGGGATAGGATGAGAAGAAAAAGAGATTGTATCAGTTGAACACAGGCAATTTTTGGCATCGCTCTCTCTTGTTTTCTGTAAAATACGTATTACTGGCGAAAATTATTTTTATGTGATTCTTTTTTTCGGTTTACGTTGCGAGCACAATGTTTCAGCTTGCAATTTCGAACAGTTAAACTCGAGAGTTCTATAAAATTACAAGTTTACATAGGTATTGTGTCTGGTTAATCGTAAATCTTGGAAAGTAATGTAAGCTATGTACGAAAAGGAAATTTAAAAAAAAAAAAAAACTGAAGATGCTGCTGAAAGAACCATTCGATTTCCGTTTTGGTGAATGACACATTTTTGAGTATTAAAACCTGTGGGTGTACTCATGTGTATCCAAATGATAACGATTGTTTCTTTAGTGGCGTGGTCACTGGTTCGATTCCCGACAGAATTTTCAGATTGAAAAAAATGAAATCTTTAAGTTTTACGTCTCACGGTTATGCCGGCTAGGCTAAATGAAATGATGATGATGAGAAATCAATGAAATGGTGGAATGATGAAAAGTGGGACGAAACGGGAGAACCCCTAGGAAACTCACGCACATGGTGTTTGTCCACCGCAAAGTTCACTTGGCTCGAGCTGGGATTGAACCAGGGACCCCATGCACCAGAGATGAACGCTCTACCACTGAGCCACTGCGGTCCCTTTTCAGATTGATCTAGCGTCGTAAGACGATTGAGGAGGTGCTTTAATTAAGATGTAACGAATTCCAATCTATAATTTTCATAATGAGCTTCACATCTAGTGCAAATTGTAAAATAACTAAGCAGAATGCCTGTTCTTCGTGTGGGAAGAATAAAGTTTATATAAAGTATTAGAAAGATTATACTTTTGTAGTGTGTGTGTGTGTGGTTTTCATAATAGCTGTTGATGGAAGTTCGATTTTACAGGAGTTACGTAAACATTCACTCGAGTTTTCCTTTCCATTTCATAAATCTCTGTCGTATCGTCAGCCTAGTGTACATAGGAACTATTTATACAAAATTTTAAAGTTCTAACTTATTAGTTTTGGAGATCTTTCAAGACCGCCGTTTATCCTCTCAGGATTCAGTTTTGTCACTTTGCTATTGTAAGTGGTGCACGTAATTACAGTATAACTGTATTTTAATTCTTCCAACATTTTGTGGGAAATGTTATATTTCCAGACTATTTCACACGATATTTTTTAGTTAGAACACTACACCATAACCGCAATTTCTTTTTTCTTACTCGGAATCAAGTCTCTTCTTCTACCCATTCCTATTGTTGTCTTATTAATCATACAGGGCACACCAAATTAATACAATATTCACTTGAAAAACTGATGATTGCTTATTTATCTAATTCAGTTCCACAGAGCAACTTTCTTTCTCACTCTTGTGAATAAACTGAACGACACAAACCTATACACATACTCTCAATGACAGCAGGTACAGCATCAAAAGAGAAACACTTGGACCTCAACAACCTCTAATGGTGGAGCACAGAAGTACCACCCCCGAAAAGTCACCAGAAGAGCCTCCACTCAGACAAAGAACCTACGTGAGTATAGAGTTGCTACAAACTCCTGAAAAGGATTCAAACTTAAAAATCGGTAAAAATTAAGATGGAGAACTCTTTTTAGAGCATCAGATGATTAGAAAGGGAGAGAAAGATCTTAAGATCTGGAGAATTAAGAATTTAAAAAATCTTCAGCTTCCGAGACGGGTTTTGGAACCAGAACCTCTTAGCTATCGAACCATGACTATCCATTTACTATTGACTCCAAATATTTAAATTGTTGAACTTGTCCTAACTTTTGTTCTCCACAGGTGACAGTGTGTTGCTTTAGTTTCTTATTGACTATCATAGTCTTTGTTTTTGTTATGCTGATTTTCATGTTTAATTTCTCCAATTCATCTTTCCAAATGTTTAAGTTACGCCTCGTAGCTCTAAGACATTTTCGTTCTTTCCTGTTATTACATCATCTGCAAATGTCAGTTCTCTTATATATAGTTCTCTTCTTTCACTACTTGCTCATATTATACAAAAATGCATATTATTATTATTATTATTATTATTATTGTAGTAGTAGTAGTAGTAGTACTGTAAACATTGTTAATCCGGACTAACTGGAGGGGATATATTACCTGGGCTTGATATGTTATCGGTAACTGGACATCATATGGTTAATCTTCGAAACTTAAATGAGCCTCCGTTTGCCGTAGCCCCCACATTGCTAGCCTGTTAGTAATGCCACTGGCATGTTGTTTTACGCAATCAGCTTTTGTAAACTGTTTGTGTTAACGTCGAATGCTCTGAGCTGTAGGATGTGCAGTAACCTATTGGCGACGAAACTCATGCTGCCCCGTTGTAAAGGAATCACACGGAGAACACAGAATTCTTTCTCTTGATGAATTACTATTTTCACGCGCTAGGGAGACACCTACCTGCAGCCAAGTAAAACACTATTGTAAATAAAACTTTATATTCAGATATTTATTTTACAATAAGATTTTGCTCTGCGGTTCTATCTTTATTTGTTTGTTTTTTAAATATAACCTTTTTAAATTGGTTGATTCTATTTGATTCATGCTGTATTCCTTCCATGTAACACCATTATATTAAACAGTGTTTTAGATTGTTTCAAATGTCTCAAGGACTTCATTTTTCAAATTGTGTTCCGCGGATTTCAAGTTGTTCTATTCTTATGATCATTTTAAATTGAATAGTAGCCCAAAAAAGAAAAAGGAAGTGACTTACGTATGACACTATAGTTGAGAATCTCAAATAGGCACAGATTATACAATTTAATCAGGTAAAAATTATGCTAACTCTAATAGCTTATGTAGGTGTATTGTTTAAAACAGAGCCTTCAATCACAAGTATTGTGTGCGTAAAGAAGTATGTGAGCATGAATTTGTTGCAGCAAAATAGAAACTGTCAGTTATTACCGACAACCACCATTTTTTTAAGCTCCAGGAAAGTCGTTTTTCTCTATTTTTCCGAAGACAGCGCATGGGAATTTATCTTCAATTTAGAATACTATTTTGTTTATCTATCGACTGAAATAAATCTTATATTTGGACAATATTTTGGTTAAACAAAAATTAAAATTAGTTACTTAATGATAGTGTTTGGCTACATCTCATTACAATACTAGGCACTTTCGTCATGCTAATGTCATAATTAAAATCTTAATAAGAGGAGTATATTTCAATATCAGTTTCATCTCAGTAACTATCATGGTTCTCGTACAGCATATCACATTTTGGTAACTGACTGGTTCATACTAGTTTTGCTATCTTAAATAACAAACTAGAAAAAGAAGTCACTGAACAAAGCAACGTTTATCCATTTATCTACTAAAATACTACAATAGCAATAAAAGTGCAAAAAGAAAGATTTTTTTTGCTAGCCAAAGGCTAGCTCCCTTGCGAGGATTACGCCCTCTATCCGGGGTGAGAGGTGAAAGTACTGGTGCAGAAAGGAGATTGGAGTCGGTCTATGGGATGCAGAGGAAATCTGGAATATCTTTTATACGGATAGCACTTTATTAATTTCATCTTTATTGCATAATATTGCGGTATCCATTTGGACATTATGATCTTGTGATCATAATCATTAGGGCAGGAAAAAAGATGATGGTGAGGTGCACTTCACAGGACAAACACAAACAAACAATTTGTTAAAAGGACGAATGCTGGTTATCTTCCTGTCCAGGGGCTACTCTGGACAGTGATGAAGACATGTGAAGCCCTGTTAGTATAATGGATTTACAGTGCAGTAAATGTGGGTGAAACATTATGGGGAAGATGATCGGAAGAATAAGCAGATGCGACAAAATGGTCGGGGTGATCAGGTGGAAGAGTTTTGAGATAAAGGGAGAAGAGCAGAGATGAAGGACAGGTGACGAAATTATAACCCAGATCGTAGTTGCGATCGATATCCATCGTGTCCACAAGTAGAGGATGCCGTTCTGAAAGCGGGTAGTAATGAACCTGAGCCTTAATTTTTCGATGTGATGAAGTAGGGTAGGAAACGTTATGCGGTCATACAACTCCTGCGTTGGACTCGGAAGCTTGATTCGGCATGCTAGACGAAAAACATGTCGTTCGAGCACTTTTAATTTGTTGTAGAAGTAAGGTAATGCACTAACCCAGGCGGGATGTCCACATGTTAAGACGGGGCGCAAAAATACCTTGTAGGTATTGAGTACTGTAGAAGGCTGTAATCTCCATGTGGTACCAATAAGACGTTTAAGAAGGTTTAAACGATTATAGGCCTTGCGAGTGATTTCTTTAAGATGTGGGCGCCAAGTTAGATGATGGTCGATAGTGAGACCGAGGTAAGTGACCTGTTTAGTGGGTTGAATTCGTGTACCGTCGACACTGATGTTAAGGAGATTCGGATTTTTCTGTACTCGAGAGCGCTTGCGAGGTGGAATAAAGACAATTGCCTGCGTCTTAGTGGAGTTGATGTGGAGTCGCCACTTATTGCACCATCGAAAGAAGGAGTCAATCGCTATGCTGAGAGAGGAATTAATC
This sequence comes from Thermobia domestica, assembly GCF_964235325.1. Taxonomy (NCBI): domain Eukaryota; kingdom Metazoa; phylum Arthropoda; class Insecta; order Zygentoma; family Lepismatidae; genus Thermobia; species Thermobia domestica. The sequence continues at coordinate 92,204,646 of NC_137468.1, forward strand.
TGTTGAATGGTTCGGGCAGTACAGAGAAAACCAGTGTCATCAGCATATTGAAAAGTGTGCACATTGAGAGGAAGTGCCGGCATGTCAGCTACAAACAGAAGATATAGTAGGGGTGAGAGAGCAGAGCCTTGGGGTACACCAGAGTGAATGAAAATCGGATGAGAGAAGGAGCTATTGATGGTTACATAAGAGAGGCGGTTAGAAAGAAAGTGAAATATGAATCGGATATAAGAAAGCGGAAGTCGGAAGCGGTGTAGTTTGAACAGGAGAGCTAAATGCTAAGCTTTATCAAAAGCTTTTTCGAGATCGAAAAGGATGAGACAAGACGGTCGAGCAGTATTATAATGATTGGTAATGAGATTTAAGTCTGAGCAGTTGATCATTGATACTAAAATTAGGTCTAAATCCAGCCTGATGCACAGGAAGCAAATTATGGGTAGAGAGATGGAGATGAAGTCTGGCGACGATGATGCGCTCGAGAATCTTGCTAAATACGGAGGTTAGCTATATTGGTCGGTAAGATGCAACAGAATCTGGAGGTTTGTTAGGTTTCAGAAACATTAAAGTAGAGGATGTTTTCCAGTCTGAGGGGAAGTAGCCGGTACGAAGTATAAATGTATAGACATAAGAAAGAAGAAGAAGAAGACAGTGGTGAGAGGATTATTGTCGGGAAGACTATGAGTTTCACTCGGTTGTAAGTAAGGTGCTGATAGGTTCAAGATGTCCGTGAGATGCCTCCGGAGAAAGTCTGGTGAAAAGGGAGTGAATGTAGTTTGCAGGTGGTCGGCAAAAGCGTTGGCTTTATCTTCATCTGTTTGTAGCGGACAGTCATTAATAAGCAATGGATAAGGCGTTCTGGTAAGCTTGCCCGTCAGCAGATTAAAGCGTTTCCAGTACTTAGTTGGGTGCGAAGTTTCTGCCAAGGTGTTGCAAGTCTTTACCCAGATCCGGAGTTTATATGCCTTAACATAGTTTCGGACTGTTCGCTGGAGTTTGCGATGATGTTGCAGTGCTTCCAAGTTCCCAGTGCGCTGAAACTCGGAAAAATGCGCGGGAGCGGTGTATAAGAGGTAAATAACTTGGTGGTAGGCGTGGTTGGAACCGGGAGATTTCAGTGGTTGGTATATGAAGTTCGGACGCATGACGGATAGAGTAGGTGATATCAGAAATGCAATTATACAGATCATCTTCTGTGGTAGGCGGCTCAAGATTGGCTAAATCGGCAGTGATTGTTGAGCAATAATGTTCCCATTTTGCTTGGTCAAAACGTGGGACACGCCGGGATTCTGGTAAGGTTCGAGGAGTATGAGGCTGTGGTTGATCAATGTGAAATTTGATGGGTAGATGATCGCTACCAATGGAATCTAGTACCTCGAGAGTACATCGTTGGGAAAGGTTGACAGATGAAATCACTACGTCTGGTGTGGTTTCAGTGATAGGTCGGGTAGGTTTTGGTATGTCAAAGATATGGCCTGTGGTATGACTGGTGATGAAGTTAAGGAAACGTTGTTTCTGGTTATCTGAACGGCTATGAATATTAATATCTGCCATAATGATATAATATTTAAAGTTATTAGAGATATACTGAAAAAAGGAGAGGGGGATTGGGTGTCCAGGGCGCACATATATGGTGGCTATAGTGACATAAAGGGAGTGAAAATAGAGGGTGATAATGAGGTGCTCCGGTATGTTATGTAAGGCAGGGTGGTATTGGCGATGACTAATGGAAGGATGAAAGCCAACAGCCACTCCCCCATTCACTCTGCGTGCTGCTACCGTAGAATCACAACGTAGTAATGTATATCTACGTATTTTAAAAGACATAGCTGGTGTGAAGTGAGTTTCGTTAATGAGGAAGGCTTGAATAGATTCTTCTAAGAGAAGCTGTTCGAAAAGGGTATAGTGAGTAGCGAGGGATCGAATATTAACAAATAAGAGCAAAATACCCATGATTACGGTGCAGTAGAAGGGTTGGAAGTTTCTGCGGAGGCATGTTCTTCGAGTGGAGTGACATGAAAATACACGTGTGGACCAGAGTAGGTGGCTTGAAAGGAACATTTAAAGATCAGGCGAGCAGAGTGATTGACCACCCCGAGAATGAGTTGGCGAAGAAAAGGATGAATGTTTTGCATAGCGATAGTGAAAAAAGATAGTAATTGTTGGAGAGTAATAGGTTCGTCGGTAGCTGGTGGTGGTAGAGCTTGCTGAGTTGGTGGTAAAACAGGTCGCAAAGGAACTGTTAGTTCCGGGCTGAGAGGCTCAGCTGTAGGTTTCGCTTTGCATCGATAACTATACGTCGGATGCTGCTCTGACCATGTAGAACATTTAGGTGGTTTAGCTAAGTTGGTGCATGCCTTAGTATCGTGGGCACCGCTACGGTATCCACATTTGCTAGGTTGCGTACATTTTGAAGTCGGGTGGGAATTGTACGCTTGACAGCGCTCGCATCGCAATGGTAAAGGCGGAGGTGATTTTGATGGCTCGACGCGATGCTTCCCATATAAATGAAGGCGCCATAAGTTAGCAAGTCATCGATGGTGGTTTCGGAATTAGTAAGAACTCGCACCATGTATGTGGCTCCATGGTCGTTTTTGATGCGTATGCACTTAAGTATAGAGTGCCCCTCTTGAGTGAGTTCTTCCTGAATCTCAGCGTCTGTCAGGGAAGGATCTACCCCCCTAATGACAACTGAAAGAGCCGGGGGTCTTCGTGGAGGTGGTGCCTGTTTAAACGCCTTTGATTCAAGTCGCTTCATTTCAGCATGTTTGCCAAAAATTTCGAAACTGCATTTGTTTCGTACAGTGGTTAAGAATGATGAATCGTATGACTTGAAGATGATCCCATTGCGTGTATGAACAATTTGAGCGACTGAGGCGCGAGGTAGATATTTTATGAGTTGTTGGAAAGCCAGCTTTGTATTCTCAAATTTGGGATCAAAGTTGGTAAGCAAGAATGAATGAAGACGAGGCTTGGAAGAATCTAGTATTGTCGGAAATTCGTTAGCGTCGTCGATGTTCATGGATGAAACAGACTGCTCGGATTCACTAACAGTATGATGACGCTTAGGCGGTGGCTGAGTTGAAGAAGTGTGATGTTTGTCCGGTGTGCGTGATCGGGATCTACCAGAATTTTTGCCTTGGGAAGCAGATGTATGCCTTCGGTCAGTCCCCTGGCCCACTGACGTGGGGTTCAGAGACGGCCCAGGAGGTTGCTGTGGTAGTCCCGGATGGCCACCTGACGCCATCCAGATGGGCGCAAAAGACTTCGGCGAAGAGGATGATCGAGAGGAAGACCACTGTGGCTCTCACTTGAGGCAGCAATACGTCCTCGCGGAGATGTCGGTCAGTGCGAGCACTGGCCCTCCACAAAAAAGATGAGAAGACGAATATGATGATGGCCACGGGCTCCCACTTGAGTCAGCAATACGGACTGCAAGGGGATGTCGATTGTCTGTAACAGAACAATCCTCCCTAAATGATCAAAAATACTAGTGAATGCTCGTACAGCGTTAGAAATCGAACTCAGACCTGTAAATCGATGAACGATTCGGAATTCTGAGTGGGTGTGAATAAAAGTGCTTTTTTTTTAAAGCTAGCCAGCGGCTAGCACCCTGTTAGAGGGTTACGCCCTCTTTTAGGGAAGGGAATTTTATGGAGCATGGGTAATGGATGTATGAAGGATGGTCTATGGGAAGGTAGATATCAACTGATCTTTATTTAGTGATCTATACATAAACATAGGACTTAAGGCTTTTGCAGCCTTAACATTTGGGTTGGTAGACACAAAATAATACAAAGTTAACATATAATATACATAACATATAATGTAGGTAGTATAAGAAGAAACATGTAAAACACATAGAAACAGGATGATAAATCAAGAAGCGATGGTTTAGAGATAATGAGAGTTATTAGTCAGATGCAGCAGGAAATAATTTATACACTATACCAAAAAGTAGCGATTTGTATGACGATGGAGGTGAGAGATGAGATGAGGTGCAAAACACGCCACAACACATAGGAAATGTTAAATAGACAAATGAGAGCATCTTCTTGCCTAGGGGCGGCTCTAGGCTATGATGTGGACAGGGGGAGCCCATATTAGTGAGAGGAGAATCACTGTGCAGTAGATGGAGTTATGAATGGGTGATGAAAATGAGTATGGAAATCATCGAGGAGGTTTAAGTCTGGGTGATTCGGTGGTAGTGTGTAACAATACAGGGTAAATAATAATGACAATGGCGTATGCATATATCGAGAAGGCGTGGGATGAATTGCTAAATGGTGCATGGCATCTAGAAGAAGAGGATGATGATCGTGGTAACGTTTAGTAAGATAAGTAAGTTTGAGTTTTTCGATATGGTACTGTAATGTAGGGAATGTGATAAGACTGTAAAGATGTTGGGTAGGGCTGGGTAATTTGATTCTATGTGCAATTCGGAAGGCATGGCGTTCAAGTATTAGGAGTTTGTGGTAAAAACTGGTTGGGGCAGATACCCAGGCTGTGTGGCCGTGTGTGAGGGTTGGGCGGAGAAATGCTTTATAGGTAGTAAGAACAGTGGCTGGTTTTAAACCCCAAGTAGTGCCAGTTAAACGTTTTAGTAAATTTAAGCGATTGTATGCTTTACAAGTAATTGATGCCAGATGCTGCTTCCAAGTTAGATGACGATCGAATGTCACACCTAGATATGTTGCTGTCTTACTGGCTTGTATGGGAATCTGGTCAACCTGAATGTCTAGTCTATTGGGGTTGCGGCGAATTCTAGTTGACTTTTTGGGTGGTAGAAATACGACCGCTTGTGTTTTTAAAGCGTTAATGTGAAGATGCCATTTTGTGCACCAGAGACAGAAATTATCTATAGCTGTCTGTAGAAGCGTATTAATTTGTTGCATGGTATTTCCCAGTGCAAGGAAGGCAGTATCGTCAGCGTATTGAAAAATGTACACCTTGTCCGGTAGTGGAGGCATATCGGTGACAAACAGAAGGTATAGAAGTGGAGATAATGCCGAACCCTGTGGAACACCAGAGAGGAGAAAAATGGGATGAGATAATTTATTGTTGATAGAAACATATGCAAGTCGGCCAGTCAGAAAATTGTAAATGATTCGAATATAAACAATAGGAATATGAAGGCGAATAAGTTTGTAAATGAGACCCAGATGCCAGACCTTGTCAAATGCTTTTTCTAAATCGAACAAAACGAGACAAGACGGTTTGATAGAATTATAATGATTAGTGATCAAACTAGAAAGACGTAGCAGCTGATCATTGATGGAGAAAGCAGGTCGGAATCCGGCTTGATAAATAGGGAGTATGTGGTGTTCGGCGAGATATTGATGAAGGCGTTTGACCAAGATTCGTTCCATTATTTTACTTAATGTGGATGTGAGCTGTATGGGACGATATGATGAAACATCGTCCAATGGCTTGTTTGGCTTTGGAAACATCAGGGTTTTCGACATTTTCCAAGTGGTTGGGTAATACCCTGTGCGAAGAATAAAAGTGTAAATCGTAGCTAGAAGGGTTAATAAGGAGAGAGGACTTTCTTTGATATGGCGATACGTGATGTTGTCAAATCCAGGTGCAGAATTACGTTTTCGGGTAACTACGGTTCTGATTTCGTCAACAGTAATAGGAGAAGCTAATGGTGAGTCAAGCGGAAGAGAGTGAATTATGCTGGGTTGTAACTGGTAAGCCGCGAGATTGATCTTTTCGACGGGATGAGATGCATGCTCAGGAGGTTGTGGTGTGAATATGTTTTGTAGATTGTCAGCAAAAGCATTAGCTTTTTCTACATCGTCTTGTGCAGGTGAGTTTTGGATTAAAAGAGGATATGGCGTCCTGGTATATTTGCCACACAGCGCATTGAATCGTTTCCAGTACTTGGAAGGATGATTAGTGTCTGAGAGTTTGTTGCAAGTTTTTACCCAACATCGAAGTTTATAAGCACGTATGTAGTTACGTACTGTGCGCTGTAACTGTTTGTGGTGACGCAATGCTTCTGGATTTTGGGTGAGAGTATACTCACGATAAAACTGACGTGAACGTGTTATCATTGTGAGGTAATGAGGCGGTAAATTGGGCTGATATGGTCTAGAGGTACTGGTAGGTATGGACAAAGCACTGGCTTTCTGGATGGAAGATGTAATTACGTTGATGGCAGCGTACATATCGTCCTCTGTTGAGGGCACTGTAAGATGAGCGGTGGAAGTGGAAAGATGAGTCTTGTATCTGTCCCAGTTTGCTTTATCGAAGCGAAGGCTTGTGGAAAGAGTAAGTTGGGTTTGATGTGGGTTTGAGCTGTGTGTATTGATAGAAAGTTTGATTGGGACATGGTCGCTGCCGAGTGGATCTAGTACTTCAATGAGGCTGCGTGAGGCAAGATTTGCTGACGTGATGACGATGTCTGGCGTTGTATTTGTTATGGGGCGAGTTGGTTTAGGAAGATCGTGAATAATCCCAGTGGTATGAGTGGTAAGGAAATTTCTGAAGTTCGTTCTGTCCTGCTCTGTCCGACTGTGCATATTAAAGTCTGCCATAATGATATAATGGGTGAAGGTGTCGGAAATGAATTGAACAAATTCAGTAGGTAATGGGTGGCCAGGCCGTATGTAGATTGTTGCAACAGTGACGGTGAGGTTTCTAAAATAGAGTGATATGATAATGTATTCTGGAAGATGAGGAGTATTGCAGATGTGGCGTCGGTGAGGAATCTTATGAAGGAAACCTATGGCCGTACCACCATGGGCACGTTGAGCTGGTAATTTGAAGTCATCGCGTAACAAGGAATATCCGGGTATGCGACATGTTATAGATGGTATTAGAAATGTTTCGTTCAGCAGAAAAGCATTGGCATGTTCTTCCATGAGTAATGTTTCAAAGAGCACTTTGTTTTGTCGAAGAGAACGGATGTTAAGATATAAGAACACCAGAGCCATGGTGGGAAGTAACAGGTATGGATGTATGAAAATGGACCGTGTTTCCAGAATAGGTGGCAGTGAAATTGATATTGAACGTAGATTTGGCTGCTTGAATGATCTGTTGAAGTATGTGCGGTCGTTGAAAGGGTTGAATGTTTTGCATTGCCAAAGTGAAGAACGTCAGAAGTTGATTGAGAGTGATTGGAGCGTCTGACGGATGATGATGAGTGATAGGTTGCTCAGGAGTACGAAGTGGAACGACAAGCTCGGGATGATCTTTTTGTGGTTCAGGTTTGCCTTTACATCTATAACTGTATGCAGGATGTTGCTCCTGACAAGTGGGACATTTTGGAGGAGAGTTGAGATTCGTACAAGCACGTGTAGGGTGTGGTCCGGAGCAATAACCACATTTATGCGTGTTGCGACATTCAGCAGTAGGATGCGTGTTATACTCTTGGCATTTTTCGCAACGCACTGGCAATGGTTGTGAGGAACGGGATGGTTCCACTCTGTGTTTGTGCTGATAGATAACTGCTCCGTTCGCTAGCAGATCGTCAATAGTTTCCTGGTGGGAGGTCAATACACGAACCATATAGGTAGGACCTCTATCGTTCTTGATCCGAATGGTTTTTGTGATTGTATGCCCTTCGAACTTCAATTCCTCTAAGATTTCCTCATCAGTGTATGAAGGATCTACTCCTCGAATGACCACTGAGAGCAAGGGCGTACGCCTAGGAGGAGGTGCTTGTTTACGACGGTTGTCTTGTAATGATGTTAATTGCGCATTTTTGCCGAAAATGTCAACAGGAACTTTGTTCCGAATAGTGGAAAACAAAGATGAATCGGTAGTCTTCAGGATGATACCATTGCGCGTGTGAACTATTTCAGAGATGGCTGCTCGTGGTAGATACTTTCGTAGCTGAAGAGCAACAAATTTTGCGTTCGAAAACTTTGTGTCGAAATTAGTTAATAGCATAGAGTAAATTGAGTTAGATGCATTAGAAGATTGATCGTGAGGTGGATCGGCAATGATCATTTCGTCTGTATCCGTATCTGAATCTGAATGCAAATGCTGCTTTTTAGCTGGAGGTGAAGCGAGGCGGGCGGCATAGCTCTGTTTCTCTTGAGGAGATCGAGATCGAACTGAGCTTGTAGAAACAACAGAACTTGTAGATGCTTGTGAGGTTTTCCGCTGTCGTCTATTTGTAGCGCAAGAGTCCGTCCGTGGTTCTGCCTTGGTGGCACGAACGGATGGTCCGGCTACGACGCGCGGGAGATTAGAATGCTTGCCACTAGTCTTAGAGCCGGTTGTCTTGCCAGAGTCCGCCATAATAATGAACAAGCCGATGGGCAAAAGCCCAGGATAAAGAAAAAAGCTGTGTCTGACGATATAATGAGAAATGAATGAATGAAAAATGCAGGTGAGAGTACCCGTTTGGATAGTACTCAAGGGAGAGTGAGACTCCTACCAGATCCGTAGCACTGGAGACCCTTGGCTGGATCAGTCTGGACTACAGTGCTCGAAGAAATGGCGTGGAGAAGCACCCAGGATGAGGAACAGGAAGGAATTCCAAAAAGCAGCTGTTCTGACGTCTGGTACGTCACAGCTGTTAATGATCGATTGATTGAACAGTCGATCGGAAGTATGATGAATAAAAGTTAGCTTAGCTTAGCTTAGCTTAGCTTGAAAGTGTAGTTTTGTGTCGAGTATCGGACAAAAGTCCCTGACTCGATGACAGCTATAGAAAAGAAAATGAATAGACCTGTGGGGGGTGAGTTAGAATATGAGATACGACGACGTCATGTGACCTTCAGCTGCAACTGTCGCAGTGAGGGGGAGAGTGTGGGTATAGAGTTATGCTACAACCGTGGCGTCCTGTAAATTCGTCGGTGTGTATGCGCTGTGCCAATGGCTGCTATAGCGGGGTTGACATGGCGGGGAAGGTTGGCCCAAAAACGAGTATGGTGTTGATGTAACACGTCCCGGATAGGATATATGTTTAAGTCCTCTAAAAGTTGACGATTACGCGTATATCGGTCATGGCCTGTTATGATACGAGCTGCCCTGGTTTGCACACTCTCGACCGTGCGCAAGTGACTGAGTGCCGCATGTTGCCATGCTGGACATGCGTAGGTGATTGTGGACAAAATTACCATTTTAAAGACGTGGAGTCTTGTGTCATGACTTAAGGCACTGCAACGCAGAATAGTATAGAGGGCAGACAATTTTCGAAGGGCTCGGTGTTTAATGTCCCTGATATGAAGACCAAAAGTAAGGCCTCGATCTAATATAACTCCCAAGTATCTAGCATGCAGACGGTGCGGAACTTCAATGTTGTCATAGTATAAACGATGGATGGCTCTGCTGCGTCTTTTGCTATAGCAGACTGCAACGCTCTTATCCGCGTTGATTTTTAGCCGCCAGATGGTAGCCCAACGTTGAAAGACATTGAGTTGTCGCTGCATGTAGTGGTAGGAAAGACGAAGATTGCTGCTGTTCGTAAAGAAAGCAGTGTCATCGGCGTATGTTGCAGGAAAACAGTGTGGCACAATGGGTAAGTCTGCGGTGTATAAAGTGTAAAGCAGAGGCGAAAGAACCGCGCCTTGAGGCACACCAGCTTGAATTGGTTTGGGAGCAGACTTGGTCTGTCCCACAGAGACATGGAAAAAGCGATGAAAGAGGTATGAAGTGAGGAGTTTGAGATAAGGTAAAGAGAAGCCTTGTAAGCGAAGCTTATAAATGAGGCCTGGTAACCACACTTTATCAAACGCCTTCGAGATATCAAGGTATACACCCACAACATATTGTCGTCGATTAAAAGAGGTAGTCAGGTGGTCGACTACCCTCACTAATTGACTTGTTGTGCTGTGGTTAGCACGAAAACCAAATTGATGGTGGGGGAGTATATCTAGAGTGGTGACGTGCTCGTGAAGTCGGGCGAGAAGCACTCGTTCGAAGAGTTTGCTCACATGAGATAATAGGCTAATTGGTCTATAGTTTTCTGGGAGAGTCGGATTTTTACCTGGTTTAGGGAGAAGAATGACTTTCGCTTCTTTCCAAGCACGGGGAAAGTAGCAAACCTGAAGGATGCCTGTAAATAAAGCAGCAAGATAGAGGAGTAGCTTCCGTGTCCCATGTTTCAGTAGTTCTGGGCGGATCTGATCAACTCCAGGCGCTTTTTTGTTGGGCAAGTGACAAATTTGACGCTCAACTTCCCTTGGTGTTACGACCTCGGGCAGGGGAAGTATTGGTTGAAAATGGAGCATGCGCATAGTGGCCCGAACGTCCTGCCGAATGTGAGGAACGACAGGAGTCGCATTAGGTGTAAACTGGCGCTCTAGAGATGCAGCAAATAAGTCTGCTTGCCCTTGGTCGTCATGTATGACCCCATGCGGACCTTGAAGTATTTGAGTTTGACGAGAAGTCTCTCGGCGCTGGAAAAGGCGGGAATACTGCCAGATTTTGGTGTCATTAAGTGTGACCCCACGAAAAAGTGTCTCCCAGTACTGCTCGGTTTGTCGTCTAGTGATGGTCTTGATTTTGCGGCTTAAGGTGTTCCATAGTGTTTTGTAGAGTGGATGTCTGGTGCGCTGCCAAGTACTTCGAGCCCAGCGTTTGAGATGGATATAAAGACGAAGTAATGGAGAGTCACAGTGTGGATCGGACTGCGAGTCAGGAATTATTGATGTGCTGAGGGAGTCAGCCGTACGTAGAGCAAGTGTGAGATGGGCGACCGCCTGATCAATTTCCGCAGGAGAAGTTGGACGAGCGGCTATGTCGAGCAAAGAGTTTAATTCCTGCTTATAGACATCCCAGTTCGTAGTTCGGGAGATATGAGCGGGTGCAGGACGGGAGATATGACGATGTGAAATTTTGAAAAGGACCGGATCATGATCTGAGTCTAGTGCTGAGATCACGTAAGGACGTGTAGCTAAGATGGTATCTTTGCTTAGAACTATGTCTAACACATCCGGTTCTCCGCCTGCTTTAGGATGGTGAGTTGGATCAGGTGGCCCATAGGCAATGAATGGGGATGTGTGCAGATACCGGTGTAATATTCGTCCGTTTTCGTTGGAACATCTGGAGTGCCATTCCCCATGTTTTGCATTGAAGTCCCCTGCCAATATGATTTTGGGTCCCAAGGTCGAGATGACGTCGAAATCATTGGGATCTAAGTCATGTGCTGGAGAACGGTAGCCCGTGACCAATATGAGAGGAAGCCCGGGGAGGAAGACTTCTATAGCAAGAGCTTCTAGTGTGTGTAACGGGGGTAAAAGGAGTTGTCTAGCCTTGAAACTTCGTTTCAGGGCAATCAGTAAACCTCCTTTCCGTCCTTGAACTCGATCGAGGCGAAATAATTGGTAGTTGGGCAGTCTCCAGTGTGTAACCTGGGCAGTGAAGTGAGTTTCCTGTATAAGTATGATATCTACCTGATGTTCTGCTAGAAAACGAATTAGGAGACGCTTCTGGTCGGTAAGACCATCTGCATTCCAGGTTACAACAGTTATAGTGTGATGAATGAGTGGTTGGTTAGAAGCAGCCATCAGCAATCATGTCAGCAAATGTCTCTATGACGACAGCAGCCTTGGACGCAAGATCCGTGGCTTCCCGAAGTCTAGTAAATCCTTTCTTGATATGAGAGATAATGCGGCCAAAGTTGAAGGTTTTGATGTAAGTGAGGAGTGAATTGAGATTAAAGTCATTATCGGATGGTATAGACGCAATATCTGGTGTGCTAGACGTAGAGGGAGCATCCTGATTTGGTTGTGGAGGTCGGTCGCTGCGAGGTGCCTTATTGTCCAGTGAAGTTGGTACAGTAGGACCGGAGCTGCGGCCAGAAGGAGTTGATTTCTTGAGAGCATCTGAGTAGGAGCGAAAGACGGGACAACCGCGATAATTGGCTGGATGGTCCCCTCCGCAGTTTGCACAGGTTGCTGGCGTAGATGCATCTGGTTTGGCACAGGCTTTCGTAAAATGACTTTGCCCACACTTGACACACTTAGGTTGAGCTTTGCAAGTGTCTTGTGAATGACCAAGACGTTGGCAGCGGTAACACTGCAGAACACTCGGCGGCCGATAAGGCTCAAATGAAACTTTATAATGAAGCAATCCTGATATGTTGTAGATTTCCTGTATATTTGGAGTTTTCTCGAGGGAGATGAGAAAAAGTGGCATGAGGACTCTATCTCCACCAGTGGGGCCCCGACGAGACATTTGATGAATCGTGAGCGGCTTAAAACCTAAAGTGAATAGTGCAGACTGAAGATCAGCGACGTCGGTATCGATGGGTAATTTGCGAACGACAACCTTTACGGGCCGGTCACTTTTGGCGATGCCAGTAGCGTATTCAGTTTTCGTCTGTTCGCAGTAGTTTTTTATAGTTGTGAAATCGTCCCTAGAAGATACCTGAATCACGATGCGTTCTTTGTTATGCCGAACCTGAGGCGATTCTCTGAGGGTCTTGCAAAGGCTTTTGGTGAAGTTGTAAGTGTTTTTGATGCCGTAAATGTAAATAGGAGGTGGTTTAATCTCTTTGGTGCTTTTGGGCCGTGGCTCTATCACAGGAGACTCGTCAGCTGTGAGAGTAGAGAGAGGCTCAAATCGGTTGCTCATCGGTAAAACAGGGAAGTCTGATGAATATTGTTGGCTCAGTGTGGACTCCAAGGACGAGCGACGTCGCTTGGGTGTAGTGACCAGAGTAAAGTCCATGGCATTGTCGTCCTGCGGTGGAGCAAGGGATGGAATGTCAGTCGAGGATGATCGTGACTTGGCAGTAGCGCCGGAGGTGGTGGGCCGCCCCAGCGGGACAAGGAAGTCCTCAGGCCGGTATTGAGATCGGCTGACTATCTTCGTTGGGATTTTGGTCTTCTTTTTCGAGATGACTGGCTTGGACGTAGCCATCATAGGAGCTCGGATGATGAATGAAGCTGAGATGTCAAAAGTATAAGCTACCCTCCGAAGAGGAGAGTAACTTAATAAATCGTTTAGCCAAGAGGAATAGCTAGGTCGTCAACAGAAATAATCAATTTGATGTGTTAACCTCCGTGGAGGTATTAAATATAATTCGACGGGTGTTTCCTCAGCCTCAAAGAGGCAAGTACTCCAACCGTATAAACGAAGATCGCGACTAAAATAAACCAATGGGGGTGTAACGCCTAAGTGACTAGATTATTTTTCTCCGCCAGCAACGGATACCCTATTTTTTTACCTGGTTAGAGATTCCAGGTGGCCAGTTCCAATAAAAGTGCCTCAGCTCCAAACTCTAACTTTTAATTTCAAATCTTTGATTTACGCTTATTTGTGATTTCATGCTTAACAAAGACAAATATTTTAAAGTATGTGTACTTTAAATAAATTATTTAAATATATCTTTATTCAAAAAGTTTAGTTCTTTTAAAATTATTGTTCAAAACCTTTGTATTTTAATAAGTATCCTTCAAACTCAATGCAAATGAATTGTGCTGCCATCTTTGGAGTCCTTTTAAACTATATGTTTGTGGACGCTTATATGTTTGTGGCCAATCCTTTCGACAATGAGATCTCGAAAACTACAGGCTCTAGAAAGATGATGTTTTCACTGATCGATTGCAAATTTCATGTAGATTGTCCAGTTCTAATTGAATATTTAAAAAAAACATGGCCTCTATTTTTTTATTACATTTTTACGGGTACACTGGAAGTGTTGAAATTAAAAAAAGAAACTAAAGCATCACATCCTACGCATTATACATTCCAACACCACATTGTTGTATATAGGGGTTGTATATGTCTCAGGCGTTTGTTTCATGGCAAAATAATAAGGTAAACGGAAGGATAATCCATTTCTCCAGTCTAAGATGAATCTTTATTTTTGGAGTGTTTTGCCCAATGAACACCATATATAACTGACATTGTAATTAATTTTGAATGTAATGTATTTGCTTATTATATACAGCATGCAAGAAGAAAGAAAACATTGGTCATACATGAATTAGAAACTCAAACCGGAAGTAGGCTCAAATCTTGCAAACGGTGCGAAATATTGAGAAAAAATAATCGAAAAAATCTTTCCTTTATGATACCCCTTGGCGTTTTCTTTATCAATACGTCTTTCACTTGTGTCTGTAAAGGAACATGTACAGATGTGAGGAATGAGAAGAAGATTTACGCTCATATGCGAATGATGCGCTGTGTAAGAGCGCAGGTTCAGCTAGTCTATATATTAAAATGCTAGCTTTATATGTTTGTCCCCAATCCTTTCGACAATGAGATCTCGAAAACCACACGTGCTAGAAATGTGACGTTTTCGCTGGTTGATTCCAAATTTTGTGTAGATTGTCCAGTTCTCATTCAAATAAAAAATCGTGTCGTTATTGTTCTATTCAACATTTTAGGGGCCGTTTTTAGCCCATAAGATTAACATTGTTGCAGGCCTAAACTACGGTGTTAGGCAACCAGTAGAGAAATTACATATGGCAGGTGGACGGACATTGCAGGCGCTTTGCTTAAATTTGAATGGCAAAACCCATTGCATGCTGGCAACTTCAAAGGCCTCAAGAGACGCAATGAGGCGTACTCGGACGGGTATGGATTTATTAGAAAAATACTTCCACTTGATATTGTGTTACTTCTACAAATTTGCTACAAACTTAATCCAACATCTATACATAGCAGTTCATTTTCTTTGTGGGTCTCCTATCCTTTACTTGTATGAATAAGAAGACATACACAGTGGAAAGGAGATTCATAGTAATAACAGAACGATGCGCTGAGTAGACAGCGCAGGTTCAGCTAGTTTAAAAAGAATAATGTGTAACAGTTTGCCAACTGACGGAACATATTGGATCATACATCAGGTAAGAAACAAGAGTGAGCTGCGTATAAATATAAAAGACCCTAGAAACTAGTTCTGAACGCTAATTGGCTGGTCAGAACTGATTCAGCCAATCATAATAGATGTTGCCAAAAGTGAAACACCATAAATCACTTTCCCTCCCTGGTTCGGCAGAAAAATAAGCTACAAATTAAGTTTTTCCAATAACTTGCCTTACTGCTCATCAGTTTTAAGTCCTGCATTCCGATTCATAACACACCTTTGTTTTTTTCAATAAATTTGGCCTCCTTCTGATCGCCCTTATTATATCTCTCTCCTTCTACACAGTACTTAGTTAAGTTGTAATGTGATAGCGTCGCAAATCCATAGGTTCCGAACCTGACAACACTATCTAAATGGGTCGCCATCTGGAGAGCAGCTCCAGAAACATTAGTACAAGCAGATAACGCTTTCCAGATCCGGAGTGAAAAGCATCTATCCGAGGAATCGAACATATGTATAAACGTAGTTTATGAACATAGAATACAGAAATAACAAGAAAATTTCAGACTCAAAATTATTATTACAAATTCAATGAGCTGAAACAGAGCAAGATTGGAATACAATATTTTAGTTACAGAACTGTTTCTATATTCTGTTATTTGTATATTTGTGCATCATTAAATATTTGCTCTTTCTTTAGTTTTTTTCATGAATCCAATGATTGAAGTTTCCAGTGATGAATAAGTACATTAGCTGTAGGTTTAGTTTGTAACGAAAACTAGATTCAAATTAAGTTCTATAATTAGTTTTAGTTCCTTGGAGAATATATTTCCTAGTTGTACTTGCAAGCCGTTGAGTTGTTTGATGTTAACTATCGAGTTTATTCCAGAAGGTTACTTATGTTGTTTAGCATGCTTGATTTTAGGTTAACACGAGCACTCTTAATTATAGTTTTAAATAGCAGTTGGTTCATAGAAGTTAGTTATGCCTGTTTCATTTTCACCATATTTTTTTATATATTTTCTTATATTTGTTTATTTATTTCACTATATTTATTATACATATTTATATTAACTTTCATCGTAGAACATTTAATTAATTCGTTGCAATATTTTAATATCATAATATTTATTTACATTTTATTCGTCGTAATTACTTATTTAACACACATACATCCAACTGTGAACCTAATATATCAAATACGTAAGTAATACCGCATCAACCTATTCCAAGCAGAAATATGTAAGTACGTATAATTACAGCATAATCCCCAATTGACATACAAGCTTTGAAATAGTATGAAGTACGAAAACCATTATTTTGCAAACATTACATTAACGACTTCCTTCTTCCATTGGAACAGGTAACATTTGAATAGCCAATGCACAAATAACATAGTATAAGTTAACAGGAGATTTTGACGAGGCCATAATTAATTTAGAACATTGAAACGAATATCGGAAGATACATTACTTATGAGAACCCGGAGGGGGTTCAAAGAATTCACTTTATAATACTTGAGCACATAACTTCAAAGCAACACATACGATATCTTATCTTGAATGCACTAATCACAGTTATCTATATTACTTCTTCTTCATGCAACAGTAGCTTTTCTGGCTCAGAATTTTAAGTCTTTACATGCCACCAAATTAACAAATCATTTAATAAGTATGAATGGAACTAAAATATAATTATAAAGATACAGTAACAAATGAATAACTATTTGGAAATTAAGAACACACAGAAATTATGTATTTGTAATGCCATCGCATAAGATGATGGGGCATTACACTTCCACTTTCTTAACATCCTTTGTGCCAGTCCTAACACTTCTACATCGCACCAGTTAATATTACGTTCCGTGTCCCTCACGTGCCCGGTGCTCGTATCCCAAAATGAAGTTGAACTCTCACTTGGCCTATCCATTCCCAGGACCTTGAACACCTGTGGCCCGTTTTCGAGACACAAATGCTGTTTAGGTTTCCGCCTTCATCCTCTCTCGTGAAACTGAGTGATGCAGTTCACCCGAAATTGTGTAATATTCCACTTTCTACAATTCGTAACTTCTATAACTCTGATCCATGTCTAATAAGAGCTCTTCTGAAGCGAAACACAGTTCATAATAATCTTGTAAGTTTCACTTTTTTTAAAGACGTTTTCATTAAATCGATAAGTATCTGTATTTGTATGTGTGTACATCAGAATGCATGATATATTTATAAGTGGAACTTATCGATATATCTTGTTAACAATACTCATGGTGTTTATTCAGATTCCAAGCAATGTTAATCATATATTCAGTTTTGATGAATAAACCTTAGAATTCGAATTCATGCACCTCGTGTTTAACTTCTCTCGTTCAACATGGTGGTGTTTAATAATTCGTAACGCTTGCTAGATATGCTCTACTACCATCACAAGTACCCCAAGCTCTGATTTTTTAGATACTGTATACATATGATGCACTTGCTTTCATCCCTTACCTCGTGAAAGTTTGAGTAGGGAGCCTGGATTCCTCTCATTTTCTCTCTGTATGTCGATTGTTTGATGTGGGATGAGTCACTTTGGACGTAGCAGAGATTGTGGTGAAAGACACCTATCCCCCTACATTTCCCATGGGACCATAGCAATGTTGAATGCAATGCAGCAAGAGTATTGGTTATCGCTTTGTGTTATGGAGATATGTGATGGGTTGAGTCGGGTGCATTTTACTTTATACGTATATACCACGAAGTTGAAAAAAAAAATCCACTTTCAGACAACGATTATCGATTTTGTTTTGACTTGTATGCATTCGGTTCACAAAGAGTACTGGGTGAACTGCTTTATATTGTAAGCAAAAATATGATTTTATTTGACTCCAGTAAATATAATCTCGAGAGAATTTTTTCTGTGACGCTAATTAGATAAGTAATAATAAGAGTAAGAATACGTGATTGGTTCAATTTCTTATTTTGTTGTTGCGGAGTACTGGCTACGAATGCAACTTCCGAGCACACTAACTTGAACTTTCCTACAGGTTTTAGTTTATTCCGGAGGATGAATCTTCAGACGTTTTCAATCTGGTGTCCACGAGCAGTATAGACCCTAATGCTCTCATAATACAAGGATAAGTCATAAGTCTTACAATATTCTGGTACACAACATACCTTTATTTATTGGAAACACAATATACATGTATTTATTGAATTACAATAAAACAGGTTAATAATCAAAGTAGCTATAGCCTCTTGTGTTCGGCTGGCTGCAGTCAGCTTCTTGCCAGTTCCTTGGTTCCAGGTGACTACTATATCTTGTCTTCAGAGATAAAGAAGGCAGTTACTACTGTTTCCATCTCCTCCTCCTCCTGTTTGATAAAGCATCGTAATTTTAAGAAGTTTGTCATCCCTAGTAATCCGAAGGGACAAGGTCAATACTACATGCCAGGTGTGGCATCAGTTCGATGCCATCAAATTCCTGCACTTTTAGTTGCGTTTTTCGAACCGAGTATGGTTTTGCACTATCCTGTTGCAGCAGAGCAGGCTTTCGGTTCACCAATGCAGGATAAGTTTGGTGTAGTGTAGCATACATCTACTCCAGCTGTTCGGGATAAAGGTTGACATAGATGGTACTACCATTAGGAAAGAACTAAAGGTAAATTACCCCCCTCGTAGTTCCACTTCACACAAAACACATGACTTTATTCTCGAAATGGTCCTGGTTGACGACCGGTTTAGTAAATTTGCCCGTGATCAATCACTTTTTTCTTTCTCTCACATTCGGATTTTGGGAAAACACTCAGTTTTTTGTTACATGTGACAATCCGTTTCGGAAATGCATATCACTCGGATTTTGCAGCTTATCAGTACACATCGACTCTTTTCTGGGCCTGAGCTGTGGGTCAACTCATGTGGCACATTGCGGCAGTTCCTGGTGATTTCCGTGAAGGTGATGGATTATATTGGACTGGAACATGTCCCGCCTTATGCAGAGACGTTTTGACGTATGATTAGAATCATACTAAATGTCTGACTACTGCAGGAAACAAATGTTAGTCGATCTCTTTAGTATGGTACTAATCACGCGTCAGAAAGACTCTGCATAAGGCCCGTCATGTTGGTTTCACAATTGTAGTTTGCAGTTGGATGGATTTTCCACAAGAGCGTTTTGTGTGACTTCAGAACCGGTTACTTTGGGGCGGACAGACCTTCGGTGATCTTCGATATTTTTATAACTTGTACGGAATATGTGGAACCAATGAGATGCTGTGTTGTATTTCACTGCTCCTTCTTATTTCACGTGACAAATGTCTTGAGTTGCTGCCGCAGCGTTATCCCCGAGTTTGAACTCATACATGAAGAGTTCACGTATCAGACGTTGTTGAGCACTCATCCTCACTAGCATTAAAAACTGACGGAGTGGCAGTCTCCGTGTTAAATAGTTTGTTTGCCACACTACCGGTATCTCTTGAGTCAGTTTGTCCTTGTACTTATGATTGATCATGGCGTATACACGCACCTACTGTTTGAGTTGTGATAATATTGCAACATTCATGAATCAACCCTGTAAAAGTAGTTATGTTTGATGTTTTGTAGTGCTATCGTGTATTCATTTTGATGTTAACCGCTTTTAGTTAAATTTTGTCATTAAAAGCAACTTTTTATCTTTGAGATGTTCTCACACGCTTTAATATAAACGTATAATGAAATTACAAACTAAATCAACATTTCTAATCATCAGTAAAACTCTGAAAAGGTCATTAACTGCCTGTAAGTCAGTGAAATGATGACACTGTTTTACAGAGTTACTCACTTGCTATTGGTACCAAAGACTAACCCTTTCTTTCATTGCACAATGTAGGTCTCGACCTTTGAGGAAAGAAGTTGGATTTGTTTACGTGCAAATGTGTTTGGAATATGCTGTTTTCAAAACATTCCAAAGTCTAGGAACGTTGGATATGGAACCACAAGCAAAACTATGTTTCTAACAAGATATGCGCATATATTACAACCTCTGATAAAAAATATTGTGAATATAACTTTATTAAACAGTAAATGTGTTATTTACTGTAGTGGGTGAGTGACCAAACCTAATATGTTTTGATATGTATTTCGAAGAACAGAACCCCTTTCGAAAATCCGGAGAAGAGCAAATGCTCCCTCTTTCCCCCTGCTGCGGTCGCCCATAACTATCACTACTACTACTACTATTACTAACAATAATAATAATCTTTACGTTACTTTTCAGAGCCTCAGAATTTCAGTTTTATTGTTTTAGGTCCCTATTCAACACCGAGGTTATGAAGGAAGGGACTTACTATTATAACGTGGGTGCTGAACCATGGGCTTGAATCTAATGTAGTTACGGATGCACAGACCGTCATGTAAGTTCAACGCTGACAGTATAGGCCGTTCTATACCACACTATTCCACCTCTAAGATAACAAGACTACTCCACTGGTCTCGGTTACATCTGCAGAAATTTCCGCACAGTTAAGCGTTCCTTTTCTTTTCTTTTGTCTAAAGAATGATCAATTCTGATTACATCCCTCAACTAAATATTTTCTTTTAATCCTGTCCCAAAATTTTCCAAATTGTTCATACTTTTCCTTCAAGTATTCTGATATTACGTTGCCATTTATAATATACACTTCGCAACAAGTGCCATATGCCCTATACCCTATACCCAAGAGCGCCGATCCTGGAAGGGCCGGGGGGCCCGGTCCCCCAAAGCTCATGTGGGCCCCCTACTGTATTTATGAATATACAATATTTGGCATAATTTGAATGCAATTTGTCTTAAAATCCTCATATATATATATATATATATATATATATATATATATATATATATATATATATATATATATATATATATATATATATATATATATATATCTTCTACATCTGAATAGGCGCCCTCAAATTTACAGAGAAATCGGCGTCCTTGCCTGTACCCTGCATTATATATCACCCATCTAACTTGAACGAATCACATTTATCCTATGTAGACTTACCTCTAAATGTTGTTGCTTATTCAAGTTCAGTACCGGGCTATATGAATAGAAGATGGAATCTGACCTACCGCAATGCGTTTAAACGCTCTCCCACTGTGGATAGAATCCAGAACCACGTATAGCAAGGACGTGAGCGGGCCACTAGAGCAGTTGTTCTCAACCATGTGTCGTGACATACTGGTGTGTCACGTAGTCCTCTAAAGTATGTTGCGAAATTTTAGAATTTAAAAATAATGAAGAATTTAATAATAATTAGTTAAAATCGTGACAAACTGTACCAGTCAACACCTCCAGCTGTAGCAATAATGCTCAGTGCTACATACATTCATTATAAAAACTAATTGGTTTCACTATAATAATAATAATAATAATAATAATAATAATAATAATAATAATAATAATAATAATAATAATAATAATAAAATATTAAACAAGTGTGTTGCGATGTCCTGGACGTGCAGTAAAGTGTGTCGTCAGTCAAGAAAGGTTGAGAGCCACTGCACTAGATAAACTGGAAGAGATTTGTCTCTAGTATCCACTAGAAGCTGACCCATCGTTTTTGTTTGTATTTACCATATATATAGGGTGTTTCAAAACTACACCGACAACGTTTGTGAGGTGATTCCTGACATCAAGATAAGTCAAAAAAGTATAGACCAACCTGGGTGCACAAATGCTTCCTTCCGGAGCCCCCGAAAATGTAAAAAAAAAAAAAAAAAAGAATTTTAAAGGTCCATAGCTCCAAAACTACGGGGCCTACCGTAGTCGGGTCAAGACTTTACTAAGGAACTAATATGTGCTCTATCCAGAAATATATGCTTCAGAATCCTGCAGTACTTCCGCAACAATTTTTATAGAGGTTGTTAGTGAGTACTTCAGATTATATGCCCGTAACCAAACTGCCTGTACAAAAATTGTTACGTGAGTATCTTAGGATTCTGAAACATATATTTTTGAATATAGCACATATTAGTTTCTAAGTGAAGTCTTGACCCGACCACGTTAGGTGTCATAGTTTTGGAGCTATGGACCTTTAACGTTCATTTTTTTTTTCATTTTTATCGGCAGCCTATAACTCCGAAAGGAAGCATTTGTGCACCCAGGTTGGTCTATACTTTTCGTCTTATTTTGGTGTCAGGAATCACCTCCCAAACGTTGTCGGTTCTTTTTTGAAACACCCTGTATATTGATGTAGCAAAAGAATATTCACGTAACTTAGATGCAGAATATCACGATTTGATTATCTTAATCACTAGGTAATTCTGTAAAAGAAACAAGTTACTGAAGTGAGATTATTTCGGAAAAATATTGCAATCAGTTTTCGGACCAAAGGCAGAAAAGTCAATATATTATTAACCGTTTCATTTTCTTCGTAAGTACTGGGTCTTCGTAAGACCTTAGTAATATTCATAATTTGTTCTTCCCTATTATGTTTCTTTTAAAACGCTGGAAATGGTTATCTTACTAGCAGCTCATCTGTTATAAAAAGAAATCCCTCAATACATTTACTAATTAATCTGACGATTTGCCTGTAATTCAGCCGAATAATTAAGCTAGCAATTCTCATATTGCGAGAGTGATAATGCAAAAGCAGCCAAAGTTGAATATCCCCATTGTTGAAACGTCGGGAAAGAATTATGTAATCATGGTAACAAAAAAGCTATGGCATCGCAAATTGAATTAATTATATGGGTCACTATCCAAGAAGACAGCAAAATAGACATACAAGAGAAGAGACTCTGTTCGATAGAATTCTTTTCTAGATGATGGAAACAGCAGCCACGTTTATTCGTAAGAAGCTGCCAAGATAAGGTGAGTGATTTCTTTGTTAGGATCTCTATTCTTCGTCGTGGTTTACGTCATCCAATCAAGTTTCGAGGCAGCAATTTGTGACTCTTCGAGAAGCTAACGAACTTCACGCTATTGTCTCCTCCATCCCTTTTTTCCCTCCGAACCCCGTCCTCTGGAGCTCTCGTCTAAAAGAAATGCTCCTTAAGACGTCCAAAAACTCCTGCGGGATATTCTTATTAATCAGCGCTGGGCTCTTGGTTAAAAGAAGAAAATTTGCAAAGACCCCTCTTTCTCACGCTTTCCTCTGGTTTTGACAGCAGCACCTTACTTATTAAGAGCCCGTTCGTTAACTGGAATATATTCTCGCAACTTCTTTTTTTCGAGGAACGAAATATCGTATATATATTCGTAAAGTTTACGTAGAAGTTGGTGGTTTGAAAGAAAGTCCCTCCAGTGTTTTGGAAGCTAGTATTTAAGCTTTTTTGATTAATTTTGATTTCACTTTTACCACAAACAGGGTGATTATAAATAAACTTTCACTATTTATAACTGACTATAGACAGAAAACTATTAATAGAGGCCTGCACAGATAGTTTCGCGTCCGTAAGATCTCTGTCTGCATCCGTATTTAGTGGCAAATCTAGCCTGGGACCGGTGAGCCTAGATCTCCAGTTTTCTGAGTAACAAAAAGAATTTAAGCTATTATTTATATACGACTATTTTTTCAAATTGAGTTGACTTTGAGTTTAACGTCCCGTTCAGCAACGAGGCTATATGATATTTGGATCTACTGATTAACGTGGAATCTGAACCACCTGAGCTCTCGCCGGGAATCGAACGCGGATCTCCCACGAAAAAGGCGCGTACGCTAACCACTTAGCCACATAGGAGCTCCGAGTATTTTTAAAGTTTATAGTAAACTCATTATATACCTATCATAGTCTGGGTTTTGACTACCCCTCAGTTTTTACCTTCTAGATCCGCCACTGTCCGTATTCACGGATAAACTGTCAACAGAGTATAAACCTTATTTGCATCATAAGAATTGTGGTTTCAAAAATGCTTTCCGGGGCCTCGGAGACTCAGTGGTAGAACTCTCACATCTGGTGCGTAGAGTCCTTGGTTCGATCTCACAAGGAACCATTCCGATTGGGTAAATTCAATTGCTGAAAATGATTGCTTGCACTGGATTCAGCACCAAAAGAAACAGAGAAAAAGAGGGTGTTTAGTGTTAGACCTTATAGAGGGTGGGAGATGAATGAGGGCAAAGTGCAAAGATAGAACGTGTTAATTTTGTCTAGAAATGCATGTTAATTTTGAAACGAGTAGAGGGATTGAGATCAAATGTTGTATATGAGAAATGCATGTAGAGCTCCACTGAATAGGTATAAAGTAAATCAAGGGGGACATCTGTAAAGTCACCGTGTTGGACTTCGCGCAAGAAGAATATACGGGAAAGGGGTTATGTGACATATGGCTCTTGATGCACACGTGAATGAGGAACTAGAGTAGAGACCTTGTAGTACGTTGTCCATGAGCACGTTGTAAGGGGTAGAAAGAGATAACCGAATCCTAAAACATCAAGAATGTTTGCAACGTGTAACGGAAATGAGAAGTAGTTCCACTGGATGATTGCTGGCGTAGTACCTTGCACAAAGACACCAGTCCCATTCAGGGTTCTGATATATCAATGACACTCTCCAACAAAGCGTACCGGTTGTAACACTGGTGACTCTTGTCACAACCAGTTACATACAATTGGAAGTTCACATTAGAGGGGCTTTACATGCCTTCCTCATATCTAAATTTGACGTCAATCCCTCTATTTTCACAATTAACATGGCATTTCTAGACATTTTCTACGGTCTATCTTCGCACTTTGCCTTCATCTCCCACCCTGTATACGGCCTGACACTAAACATCCTCTTTTTCTCTATTTCTTTTGGTGCTGAATCACTGCTAGCAATCATTTTCAGCAATTTAATTCACCAAATATGAATGGTCCCTTGTCAGTTCACGCCAAGTAAGCTTTGTGATGGACAAACACTGTGTACATGGTTGTTCTCGGGGTTCTTGGTTTTCTTTTTCTTTCTTTCTTTTTTTTTTACTTTCTTCAATCCACTATTTCGTTCATTATTATAATCGCCGTCTCCCTTAGCCACTGACCATAATGTGATGTTAGACTAAAATAAAGTTTCAAACAAAAATTCTTAATATCACCATTGTAGTTTTATGAATCCCATGATATAATTTAAATTATGTTCAAATAAACATTTTTAAATCAAGTATCTAATATAAATAAAATAAAGAGTTTGTTTGTGTGTTTATGTCTCCCTGTGTGCGTCCTGGGGACCAGACGAGTGGACCGAGAGTTACCAAATTTTGGTCAGGGGTGCCTTGGTCCAAGTCCTAGATCAAGAGAAATGTTTTTTAAGAAATTTCGAACCAGGGGGGTCTCAGGGAGGCTTTTACCGGAACCGGTCTGGGGTCTGGGCTTTCAGTTACCAAATTTTGGTCACGGGTATCTTGGCCCCAGACCAAGATGAAGCGTTTTTTTTTTCAAGATTCGAACCAGGGGGTCTCAGGGGGGGCGTTTACCGGGACATGTAAAAGTAGTAGAAAATGACCGATATTAGTGTCGAATTCATATCGCATATGGCGAACCTTTGATCGCATTCACCCCATTCGGCTGCGGGCCTGAGGTCACCCGGGGGGGGGGGATACCGAGACATGTAAAAGTAAACCAAAATGACCGATATTAGTGTCAAATCCATAGTTTTCGCGGTCGCTGAAATCAGTGGTGACAGTTCCATTAACGATGACTTGCAAATTCAGCTACCATTGCATGTGGACCGGGTGTCAGCGGGGGAGAGAGATACCGAGACATGAAAAATAGCCCAAAATGACCTATATTAGTGTCAAATCCATAGTTTTCGCGGTCGCTGAAATGAGTGGCGATACTCCTACAGGCACTGACTGCCAAATACAGCTCCCATGCGAAAAATGGGTATATTCAGCCAGTGTTAAATAAAATACATACAGACTGAAAGTTCTAGCAAGAAAATTGACAAGTTGTCAATACGGTATCAGTTCATTTCAAGGCACATTTTTTAAAATCCCATTAGCAATGTTGTCCACGAGGCAAGATTTAGGACTCCGTCATCAGTCTACTCCTAATAAGGTTGCGCAATACCAAATCTCAAATAAAGTTGCGCAGTGTTATCAACTGTAGGGACATATACTAAACGTACAGACATTTAGACATTTTAACGGATTTCAGAAATTGGTAGGAAAATAGGAATTTTAAAAAATACTAATCTAATGAATGAGTATGAAATGCAATTAACCGTCATACTGGCAATATTAATTCGCCAAAGTCACCATACTTGACACTATCCTGACAAAATATAATTTTAACCTTCGTAATCAACTCTAATTTCGATCGATTCAGAGTCTTCTAACTTCCGAAAAGGAAAATAAGAAAAAAATTGTATCAGTGACGAAGTTTCTCTATATTGAATAACACTAAAACAAAGAAGTGAAACAAAATGGAACCAGAGCTTCTTAATTCGCTTTTAGTTACAAGTTCCTTTCTGAAGAATGAGAAAGGGATTGTTGAACTTTCAACATAACTGATCAACACGTATCTTTCCACAACAAGAGTATTGTAAAAGTTTGCTCCTTCTTCATGAGATTGGAACCCAGTGGCAATGGTAAAGAGCTCTATAACAAATACAAGCATGTCTTTGAATATTTTAACATAATGGTTAGAAAAATGCGTTAGCATTCACAAAGTATTTCTAGTGAGTAAGGATACAATGGTCCTTTTTTCTTCCATTCTCCCTTAAACCACAGAGGAGCACTACGTGAGATAGCGAAACAAAAATTAGTTAAATCTGTTCATTGGAGATCGCACATCCATACATACCAAAAACAGAGACACTGGTGTTCAAAAATTGTGGAGTAGTGAGCGTGAAACTGTATCGACCGCAATCGAGCGCCTGCCGAGTGTGAACTACATTATGTAATTTGATTTCTGCAGGCGGCTACTGATTGGCCTGAAATTTCAATATCAAACAGTTAAGAAATCATATTTTACTCCTTTCACGAACCATATGATTCATGTGTTCATCAAGAATGTCTTACGTTACATACATCCACACTTGGTTTTTCTCATCGTGTAGGTCGATAAGTTGTTCTTTAAACTCTCTGCACACATTAATCACTTATAATGTAATCGGATGAATGGCGGATATAATGTACCCTTTCGTCTGGAGAAATCAAACTACACAGTTCACACTTAGTGGGCGCTTCGATTCCACGCGATACCGTTTCACGATCCACAATGATTGAACACCAGGGGATGTGCGATCTTCAAGATTTGACTAATTTACGTTTTGCCGTCTCACGTGGTGCTTTTCTGTGGCTTAACGGAAGTTGAAAAAAAAAAAAAAACGGCTCTCGTACATATTAAATAATTTTATGTAACATTGTAATGCATGATCATATATTCTATTTATTCAATATTAAGTTAATTTTCCGTAGGGACTTTTTGCTAAGAAACAGGGACATTTTAATTGAGTTGTATGGACTTAGCCAAAATATTGTGGCAACACTGAGGTTGCCACCTTTTGGTGAGAAAAGCAGGGTTGTAAATGAGCGCACTCATTTGGGCTAGTTCCTTGAGCCCGCTCGCTTTTCGTGAGTTTTATCATAAACTAACTTGTTTTGAAAAATGTGAGTGTGAGTTGAATTAAACTCGAGATATAGGTAAGTATGAGCGTAAAACCACTCTCAATTTTACGCTCAACACCGAATATAGTTATTTTCACCACAAGATAATGTAATCGTCCATTTGTACGTGTGGTGTTATCCGATCTCTGCAAAGAGGTTTTAAATACTAATTTATCATTGACCAAATGGTGCATGTTAGGGAGGTTAGCGCTAAAAATAGCTCGAGGCGACTGGAAGTGCATCTATTTCAAATGGTGTTTGGTTGGCGAAATCATCGTATTTTTATTGTTTGTCCAAAATTATAACACGATAGTAATGTAGGAACCAAAGGCAGACAAAAAATATTGCCTTGTTTATAATTAGTAGGTTATTTTACTTTTAAAGAAATCAATAGAAATCTGCAGGTTTAATGGAAAAGAAACATCAATTATTTCTTGAATTTCTCCATGTAATAACAAAATGTAAGTAGTAGGGTCAGATGTTTGACAATTTTTCTTTTCTTTTCTTTCCATTATAAACTTGAAGTTTTTGGTGCCTTGTGTGTTAAATTATTATTATTATTATTATTATTATTATTATTATTATTATTATTATTATTATTATTATTATTTTGCAAGAAATAAATTAAACATTAGTCAGGGTTTCATTTTTTTACTTTCAAGGGACGACAGGAGAGAAAAAAGTATGGCGATCATGGAAAAACCTAATTCGAGATTTTAAACGGATTTACACGTTCCATGGCACAAACATGCCGACTAATTGCGTTTATAATGTCCATCTATCCGTTCATTCGTTCCAATTTATTTGCATTTGCCTAGAGACCATATTATTCAACGTATCCGCATCAAACTTGAAACGTAAGCTTTTTATTAGTTTTTCCTGGAGGGTCTTTCGAACTTTCTTTCTATCGACAAAAATAATGGTTTGCGATTTCCTCAAAAACGACCCTAATAATATTGTTTAACTAACAACCATTTATTGTAGTATAAGCAATTTTTCTCGAAAAAATCCATAAGTACACTGAGAAAAAATTGTAGGGAGCGTACTTAAAAAGATAGGTTACACGCGTAATTCCTGTAGTTTTTGGACTTAACGTACAGCAGACATATAACTAAAAACGCATGTTTTATAATACTTTCTGTATAAGTGTTCCATCTATACGTACTTTCTGTATGAAACAATGTAGGCGGTCAGGGTCTCACATACAAATGGACGTATATAACATATAGCTGACGAAAGAAACCTAATTATATGCATGTGATATACGGAAAACTGTTAGATGTCAGACATCCTGCAACGGCATGATGTAACATCTAAGGGCAGTGCGTATGTAGCATATGGATAACGTATGCTCCATACTGATTTCTGTAGTAAGCAACAGGATTCCGTATATTTGTACAATATACCGCTGTCCGGAGAACGGATTTTTCTCTGTGTAGTAGTCACTTTTGGATGCACTGAGAAAAATCCGTTATCCGGACAGCGATATATTGTACAAATATACGGAATCATACTGTTTACTGAGGAAATTTCTAAGGAGCATACATTATCCATATGTTATACCTACTGCCCTTTTCCCGTTTAGATGTTACATCATGCTGCTTCAGGATGTCTGACATCTAACAATCTTTTGTATATTACATATGTATACTTATGTTACATATGTCAGTTGTATGTTATATAAGTCCATCTGTATGTGAGATCCTGACCGCCTATATACAGTTCTTTCTTTCGTACGGAATATATGTTTATGCGAAACAGTTATACGGAAAGAGGTATGAAATATATGTTTTCAGTTATACGTTTGGTGCAGGTTGTTACATAGGGTTGTATGTTAAGACCAAAAACTACAGGAAATACGCATGTAACCTACGTTTTCCGTACGCGACATGCTTTTTTTCTCAGTGTGTGTTATTTTCGGACGATTTTCTCAAGAAACGACTAAGGCGATTCTGTTTATATTTCATAAATAAATATTTAATATAAATTAATAACCTGACAATATGACAATCCATTTGTCCTGAAGAAAATCGATAAGGAATAGGTTAATTTTGGGCTGAGTTTTTCCCAACGATTTTGTCAAAAACGACTCAGACGTCGTTTTCGTATTTCAGAAATAAATATTTCAATAAGAACCTGATAATATGGTGTATATATTTTGTTCATATTTCATAAATTCTGCAACATTATTAGAGTTTAATAAGAACGAAATGTCCAAAGACAAGGCATAGGTCAAGTAAGAAATCTTATTGACCTGAATAAAATAATATGTATGAGTGGAAAATTCATGCGTAGTTTCCGAGACAATGGAGAAAACCTAAATCGATTAATTTATAAATCTAAAAATTGATGCAGTACGAGAACCATTTCACTGATTGAAGTGAAATTGATATTGTATTATACTCACAAGGAACGACATGAACGTGTCATCCGGACATCCGAATCAAACCTAGTCCATTCGACAAACATAACAAAGATATGTTCATGCACAGAAAATTAAGTGCCATGGACAACGGAGTAAGTCCCTGGGGCTCATTAACTCTATTAGTATAAAGAAAATAGTAGACTTGCAGTGAAATAACTATTGCAGCAACACTGTTCATTGGAAAGTCATGTTTTATATTTCATTCTCTTCAGCATGAAACAAGCTTTCCAGAAGTTATATGTATTGGAGCCCATAGCGTACTTGAACATTACAAATAAGGAGAATTTCGGGAAAATTCCGTCCAAAAATCCATCCCATCATCTTTGGACCCCTCTGGAGTGGCCCCCGGGTAAATGCACACAATCCAAATGAAATATGTGTACCAAGTTTTGTATTGATAGACAGAATAGTTATGAAGGAAAAACCTATATTGATATACAAGCTTTCCTCTCATATCTATTGCGTCTCTCAATACAAAAATTGGTACACACATTTCTTATCACCTATAATATTTTTCAAGACACATTTGGATTGTGTGCTTTTACCCGGGACCACTC
Source organism: Thermobia domestica (assembly GCF_964235325.1). NCBI lineage: Eukaryota > Metazoa > Arthropoda > Insecta > Zygentoma > Lepismatidae > Thermobia > Thermobia domestica. The sequence goes on from NC_137468.1 coordinate 92,234,867, forward strand.
CAGAAGGGTCCAAAGTTGATGGGAGGGATTTTTGGACGGAATTTTTCCGAAATTCTCCTAATTTTTAGTGTTCAAGTACGTTATGGGCCCCAATACCTATCATCTCTGGAAAGCTTGTTTCATGCTGAAGAGAATGAAATATAAAACATGACTTTCAAACGAACAGTGTTGCTGCAATAGCTATTTCACTGCGAGTCTACGATTTTCTTTATACTAACAGGATTAATGAGTCCCAGGGACTTACTCCGTTGTCCATGGCACTTAATTTTTTGTTTATCGAATGGACAAGGTTTGATTTGGATGACCGGATGCCACGTTCATGTCCGTTCATTGTCAGGTTAAGCACTTCGATATGATACTAGGAAGACAAGAGTACAGTGTGATTAATGAGATATAGTCTAAAATTATCATAAAATCTGAAATTCTAATTTCTGTTGAACTAAAATATTTTCCAAATATAAAGCATATACAGTCGATAGATAACATCGAGTGAACAAGATGATAACATGCTTGAGGGTAAATTCTAAAGTGTTAACAAGTAACGTTTGTGGCGCTTAAAAGTATCATTCGTTTCCAATAATAATTAAGAGCTCTTATTTTACTGAAAGAAATTGTTATATAGGCATATTTGTGTGTGACAAAATACAGCGTTAACTAGCAGATTCCTATCATTTCTTAACCATCTCACACATACTCTTCACGCGCATACTAGTTGTCAGTGTCGTATTTAGGGGAGCTATCGGGCTCAAGGCCCCCGAAATAAATTTGTTTGTTTGTTTCACATTCCACGTATAACAATAATCCTTCTTTCCATTTCTAAGAATTTCATTGACTTTCCATTTTCTTATGCTCTTTGTTCAGAAATAATACTGTATTTGTCAAATTACATGTGAGAACTGCGTTCTTTTTTCTTTCTTTCGTCCACTCTACTCTTCTGTTTCTTTTTCTAAGTTCTTACTTTCTTCTGTTTCTCCTATCGAAGTAGCTCAAGTGGTAGTGTTGAGTTCGCATTCGGGAGGTCGTTAGTTCGATTTCCGCTACCGACCATCTTGACTGGGGTTTTCCTCAGTCCTACCAGGCATATGCCGGGATGGTACCCACTGAACAGGCCCTGATCAATACCCTCCCAAATTCTTTCCATTGTTCTTGTTCTTGTTAGATATACAGTATAAAATGGTCTCTGAGTTGTATCTGGTGATTGTTAAATAAATAAATAAAACACTTTCAACCGTTGTTAGTTGTGATTCAAGTCGGCCGCCGTCACTAAAACCAAAACTAAGAGGAGCTGATAAGCGAAACTCATGTTCAGCAGCGACTTGCACGGATATCAACTTAATGGAACTTCAGTTATTATAGGAAAGAAATATTTACATCGTTTAATTATAAAGAAATGTAAATGTTTAAATTAAAGAAAACCAAGAGAGAGGATAAGTAGGCCAAGCCCGGAAAATTAGGTAGGCCAAGGTTAGATTCACTGCTAAATTTTTGTGTGTATGATATCAAATAAGATTCACCAATCTTTAATTCTTGCCATTAAACCTGCAAAGAGTATATTTCAGCTTCAACTTGTCTCAACATTTTCCTTCAGGTAAAAACGTACACAGATAAAGCTTAATATTTCCATTTTTTAAAAAAATGAAAGCTGTTAAGTTGAAATGAGATTACAAATATTCAATGTGTGTTTGCTGGAGCGTCATTTCAGATTTCCCCGGGGGTAAGATCCTCCACAGACATACGAGTTTCACGTTTTTTCCTAGAAACGTATATTGCAGATAATCGATTAAAATATATTTAATTGTGAAACTCAGGTGGGCAATTGACCCCTGCTTCCCCATGTTGTGCATAGCGCCCGAAACAAAATCCTAAATACGCCATTGCTAGTTGTAATTGTTTCTCTAATAACCTGACAACATGATATAACTCATGTTTTTTCTGAAAAATCCAAAAGGAATTATATACTCTTGGCAGAGACTTTTTTTTCGGAAGATTTTCTCTAAACGAATCACGCGATTTTGTTCCTATTTCACAAATAAATATAGAATTAATAACCCTATAAAGATAGTGGTTTATTCTTGGAGATTATTATTAAAAAAAAATTCCTCAAATACAACTGGTGCAATTTTGTTAATAATTTATAAACAAATATTTCATTGTTTACGTAAAAGTAGAACTACCTACAATACAGGGGCGAATCCAGGACCGACTTCTGGGGGGGTGTGTCATACTGCTACCTTTAAGGGCTCCAAACTTTGTGATGGGTTTTATTTATATATATAAAATAAGAAAGCTTCCTCTTCTGGGGGGGTAATCGCCCCGATCGCGCCCCCTGGATCCGCCCCTGCTACAATATTAGTCTTACATGGTTCGAACACAACTCATTTCACTTAATAGTTCAATTTAACCGGAAGTGGCGTTTACCATTTCACATATTGTTGCTTTACTTCTTGAAAATACATATCAATAAGGAAGTAATCCATTTTCCGTGGAAGTTGCTGTAAGGTTTATTAGGTAAAATTTCGAAGTATATATTTTAAGTTTCTGATATATCTAATTATCCTACCATGTTGCAAGTGGCTTTCCCGTTAAATTTTGCTAAGAAATGTTACGTAATTGAGTATAAAAGATTTGGTATATCTATCTACTGATCAGAGATAATTCTTTTCCTAAATTTAATTAATTATACTGCATTCTAAACTTTTTTCTTCTCATTTAGCTATGGATGCCATCTCGCGAATGAACCAGGAGTAAGCTTGTCTTAGCATGAGATCTGGGCGAATTTTCAAGTAATAGCTGATACGGGAATAGCTGCAATAAACCGAAGTGGCATGTGCTGAATATGAGAAGGACACGCAGATCACTGTTGGCGCCGATCTTCATATATGATAACGGTTTTACAGCCCCTCTCATTGTTGAAGGGATGCGTGACAAGATCCATTGTCACTGAGTGGAACGCCCGTTATGACAAATACCGCCTTGTTTCGCTGTCTGTTGAAAATGCCTTGTGACTGATACGATTGCGTGTTTTTATAGGAATACACCTAGTTTACCAGGTAGACATACTATTTTTCTTATATGCAAATGCTATAATTTAACTGACAAGGCAAGTCTCCGTTTTTTGGAATACTTATTGGTTTTGTTTCCCCATTGTAAAACATTGCAAACGTGTGCCAGACAGGTTCAGAGCGGTTAAGTGAATATTAACCATATAATAGAAAGGGGAAGAAATGATATTGTAACGTTATTATTTCCTGCTGCTTCATTATAGCCATAAAGATATTCTGTAGACCTAACACATGAAGGCGTTGTAAATTCATGTGTTGACCTAGTGAACGTAAGTGGAAGGCGGCAGACAAACAAAACGAATAAAACTGCTGTCATAAAATATATTGTAAAAGCAAAGAAAATGAAAATTAAAGTTTCACTATCATTTCTTAATGCACCGATTCCGATATTCTAATTGATACGAATTAAAGCGCAGTTACGTTCAAATTAAATTAATTAGGACAAAGAATGTAAACAAGAAGATCCCTTCTTCCTGGTGTAGTGGCCAGCGCTCTCGCCTTTGATGCACGTGGTCCCGGGCTTGATTTTGTGGCCCATCGAATCTTAAAAAAAAAAAAAAAAAAAAATTGAATACATTTATGGTGGTTCGGATTCCACCATAAACAGTAGGTCGACGGCTTGTATAGCTTCGGTGCTAAGAAGGAACACTAAATTCCATCCAACTATTCAATTATTCCTCCTGGATGCCTGAACCGTTATTAACCAAATTTGTCATGACAATTCGAGAGCGCGCATTGAGTGTTGTACGGGTCGCATATCTCAATCGGATATCTCATATCATTGAGGAATACTCACCGAAAAACGGGATGCCCATAGATTTAACCTTGCAAAAGCATTTGGCGCACGAATTATTGTTGTAAACAATTGAGAATAGGATTTTAAGCATTAGAAATAGGCTGAAGCGCTTTTCGTATTGTTCTGTGAACAATTTTTCCAAGTCATTATGCTTTTCGCTGATATGCCTAATTTAATTATTTGCGTGTCGAGTTCGTACACGAAAACAATTGATACGCTATAAAATTCTATGAATAATCAATAAAAGTCTATCGCTTCGCTCCAAATTTACAATTATTACATACCTAGTAATTCAATAACAACAAAAATGTACGCATTTCTTTCGAATATATATATGTATATACAGGCGTTGATCCAAGGGGAGGGCTATAGGGGCTATAGGGCCCCCTTGAGGCTCAGGTATACAATGGATAAAATGGTCTTCAATCGTATTTTCTTTACACTGTATAAAGCGGCAAACTATGGTTTAACCACTCCCTTGGTCATATCCTGGATCCGCGCCTATATATATATTATCATAGGTATTCTGCCTTTATTGGCAGGTCACTTGCCGCAGCTGAGAAGCTTCCATGCTCCACGGTCCTCCGCTAACTTCTTCGTCTTCGTGTATGATCTTTCTGTTTCTATATCATCCATTAATTGTAGTCTCCTTCGTCCCCTCCCTCTCTTTCCCGACACCGACGTCCCTCATGATACAATCTCTTCTTAGGCAATGTCCCAACCAGTTTCGCTTCCTCTTCCTAATAATATCTAAAAGTGTTCTTTTCTCACCCACCACTTCTAACACTCTCTTATTTGTTTTCCGCTCGACCCAACTAATTCTTTCCATTCTTCTCCACACCCACATTTCGAAGGCTTTCAGTCGATTTTCATCACCTTTACGTAATGTCCACGTTTCCGCCCCATACAGTACAATACTCCACACGAAACATTTTATGAGTCTTTTTCTCAACTCTTTATTCAAGGTCCCACAAAACAGACTTTTCTTCCTCCTAAAGGCTTATTTCGCCTTTCCTATCCTTGCTTTTATTTCACGTTCGCACTTCATGTTATTACTAAGAATACTACCCAGATATCGAAAACTATTCACTTGTTCTATTTTCTCCCCTCCTACTTTATATTTGACACAGACCCCTTCGTTCCAATCACCATGGCTTTTGTCTTTCTAACATTGATTTTCATCCCATATTCTTCAAAGCCCTTTCTCATTTTTCTAACATTTTATTGATTATTTTTTCAGATTCTGCAACAAGCGCCATATCGTTTGCAAATCTTATGCATCTAATCATTCTTCCTCCTACCGAAATGCCATCATCATCATGTAAACTCTTTTTCATTATCTCTTCTAGATAGACATTAAATAGTGTTGGCGAGAGGCAGCATCCTTGTCGAACTCCCCTTCCAATTGCACTCTCTTCCGTCAGTTCTTCCCCTATCCTAACACTTACTTGTTGGTTCATGTATAAGTTTCTTATGAGTCTTCTATCTTTCCATTCCAACCCTATCTTCGTTAGAACTCCCAAGAACAATTCCCAATTCACGCAGTCAATATATATGTATATTGAAAAATCTGATCTACCAGTTAACTCGTGCTTTTAGTAAGTAAGTAATATCAAATGAATCAAAGTAAACACGAATGCCCAAAGAACAATAAAAAGTTATAAATTTCAAACAAATAAAAGTGTGTTTTAGGCAAAACGCAACACTGAAATATCAATCTACGACATTGCGTGTTAAAGGTTCGTTTTAAAAGAAGTTAAATTAATGAGCTGACACGGCAGTTTCTGCATTTATGTGAAAAATGTTGAAAATAAACAGATAGTATGCTCAAAACGCTATATTATGAACTAATAATTGTTTTCAAGACCTCAGATATGATGTATAACTTTGGATGCCCAACGAATATGACTAGAAATTTGAGTGCGTAGTTTATACGTGGTCTCGAAAACAATTAGTAGTCCATTTGTTTATATAATTGTATTTTGTACACACTATCTGTCTTATTTACTACATTTTTATATTCTTCATTATATTCAAGTTAGTCACTAAAATTAAGAAAAAATTGAGATCTTACGGAAGAAGAACCTCAAGACAGCAATTTCTTGCTGTCACTTAGTACTACAGTTTTTCACTATGGAAATCAATATTTAAAGTGAATGCGGTCGTATATTTCTGCCCTTTTGATTTCAATAGAAGGATAGGGACTAATACGGAATTTATTCTTGAGGCATTGAACTCACATATACACATAAAGTTCTTCGTTATTTAGAGTCGTTTTTGCTCTTAAAGCACACAAATATTAGAACCATAGGTTGTAAGAGATTTCTATTGCTTCCAGTTTAATGAAGAGATATTAGAATTGGAGTAACGGAGTCTGTTATTTGGACGATGAATCCATTATAAAACAGTTCATCGCTATTTAATACATTTATTTCTCTATAGGGATTAATAGTGAAACTGAAAACGGTGAATATTTCTGCGACTTCTGGTTACAAAAGAGAGATTAGAGTGGTGATGGAATCTGCACTTGGAACACTAAATTCATATTTCAAAACTTTTCTCGCTTCTAGTACCGTTTGTATGGTTCTTTGTTTTTTATCCGTCGTGGTGATTTCTTGTTCATGAATTTCATGGCTTTTCCCTCAAAGAAGAACATTATCATGACTTCTGCTCTAAAAGAAAAGGTCTTGCTAAAGAGCACAAACTCAATCACAGGAGAATGAGTAGTTACACTTTCTAACAGTGTTCGAAGTGAAAAAAAAAAAACCAGAGACGGTATGTTTTATTAGCATTTTGTCTCACATACCGGCTATCTAAATGTTGGAATACAGTGAGAGTATGTTCCCTAAAAAATTGCATTTCTATTTACATAATGACTCAAAATCATGGGAGAGTTTCTCCGTAGTTACGAAAGGCTTTATTCCCCGCCAATAACTTTCTGAGAAAAAATTAAAAAATAAACTCTTATGTTGTATAGAGAATTATACACAAAAATGCTTAAAAGTCGAGTTATTATATTAACAATTTTTAAACAATTTCCCGCGGGCAACCTCTCGGGCCCCCACTCGACTGAGGGGTGTGCCAGACCCTCGAATAGTGCTGTCCGGGTGAACTATTCGCATTTATATTCATTAATGCAAGAACACACACACACATATATATATACATGGGAAAGAAACAATTGAGTATGGCACAACAAAATGCGAAACGCAAAACATAGTGGAAAAACTCCTACAAAAGTTATTTTGAACAACTTACCAGAAAGGTTTTCGTTTAAATCTCCTTCTAACGGCTTTATCCGTGGAGGTTGGATGTTAAATTGGCTTCGTTTCGTGTCTCAGGGTTTGTATATTTTTTACCAGCTACTTATGGATTTACGAAATATATAGGAGATGGTGTTATTGTCATGCACTCACATTATGATTGCTGACACTGTGCAGATGAATAAAAGAAATTGAAAGAAACTGATCATATGTAGAACTACTTATGCTTATTTGTTTTTAAAAAATCGCTTATTGACGAGAAGAACACATTGTTCCAGACCATGACCAGGTAACCGTTGAAGCGATCAACTTACGATTATCTTTGAAATCTACATGTCAGCTTTAGGCTAGGTATCTCAGAAATATTTTTCTCCTTGTCTACAATTGTTATGGTCCTGAAAGGGTCAAAATCTGACTTAAGTAACGCAATTGTTTTAGATGAAACCAAGAAATAATAAACAAACCTGCTAAATCTGCAGATACGTGCGAATCAATCCATTTTTCGTAACGTATCGCTTTGTTTCTTTTCCAAGTAGGTTCTTGGAAGGCACAGTGCTCAGTGGTAGAGTGCTCATGTTTGGTATGATTGGTTCCTAGTTTGATCCCAGGCCATTATATCTACTAATTATTTTTGCAACATTCGACTGCTCGAAATTGTTCATTCCCACACCCTGACTTCACTAATTATTTCATAATAATTCACTTTCGTTAATCATTCGCAGAGACGGATCTAGAAAGTAAAAACTAAGGGGGCAACCAGAACAAAGATTATGATACGTATATCATGAGTATACTATAAACTCTCAAAAATATATAAATAACAGCTTAACTTATTTTTGTCACTCAAAAAACTGGGGCGGGGGTAGGCCCCCCGGTCCTGGGCTAGATCATACACTGATTATTCGTCTCCTTTAGTCTACATTACATACTTGTGGGGCGTAAAACGAAGATTTTATTTCCAAACAGGTTCAATAATATTACACGTAAAACATAAGGTGGAAGTTTATTACGTAAAACATTGAGTAACCTTTAACACTCTTCTTCATGAAGTTATCAACACTGTATATTCTGTCTCTTGATTTAGCTTTCGTAAAAAGGGATGCATTTCTTTTGCAGCTGTTATGTGTTGACTTGAAGTAAAGTAGTTCCTATTGGAACTGTTTAATTGTACGCTATAAATATAATCAATTGAGGAGTAATATTTGGCAATACCGTTTACTTCTATCATTTTTCGAAATTTTTTTAACTTTCGACTGCCCGAGGTCATTATTGCCGGAATTGCTTACCTTATAAATTAAAGTTACATTGGTATAACAGATCTGTGCTTTCAACATTAACAATAAATACAGTTTGCTGCGTTAACAATCCTTTATATTTAAGCTTTTCCATACACAAGGACTAAATACGTATAAGTCATGCCTATATTCTGAAAATGAAATTGATTTTCCTTCCAACCCTTACTCCGTTCTTTCCTCTCTACAGAAGCTTTTTCTTGGCGTGAGACCATTATTTCTACTTTCTGTCTATGATATGCACAGCATTCTTGTTCAGACCACATCTCAAACTTCTCTATTTTTTTATTACTTTTTTTTTTAATGTTTCTGATCTATACAGAACTACGCTCCTTCCTGATGTTACCCCATGTGTTCTTCAGTTGTCCTTTCCTTCCGTAGAATCATACTTTGACTGGCTATTCTAGTTCCAACATTTTCCTCGCTGATTCCATTCGAAAGTATTATTTTATCCAAATATTGGGTGCTTTTTACTTCTTTATTCATTCTACTGTCTGTGTCCTTCGTATGAACCGAACGATAGGCAACCTGGAACACAAGAAAGATTTTTGGGTTGTCTACCTCACAGTCAAAATAATTCAATTTTTACAGGTACTACAGTGAAACCTGTCTTTAGCGGAGGCGAGTGAGACTCGGAAAAATTTCCGTTTAAGTCAGGTTTCCGCTTAATGAAGGTAGAAATTGAAGTTAAAAAATACATGCTTGTAACGCACATACTGAGAAAATATATCGCTGTACGTACCTTGTTTAATTATATACTTCTTTCTTGTACGTTTTAATATATAAAAAATTAAAATGAATACAAAATATGCTATGCACACGTGTTCTCTATTTTTCCAATAGTCAAGCAGGGTTTTCTGTATACATTGCTGCTTGGCTGCTCGACTTTCCGCTCACACTTTAGCCTGAGACACTACACCAAGTAAATCAGTCATATTTTCGTAAGGCAAATTGTTGCAGTTCTTTTAAACTTCTGAGAGCATCTTAATACTTCTTTATTCTACGCTCTTTTTGGAACACGGTATCATACTCTCCTTCTTCCTCCACCTTGTCTTCTCCTTTCCGACTTTTCGTATGATTGTTGATGAAGATCAGTGGCGTATTTATTGGGTGGCTTCCGGGCTTAAGCCCCCCCCCCGAAATCTTACTTAGTATAGTAAAATAAATGAAATATCTTGCAGAATTTTCACATTTCCAGGCAAAGCTCCCCCAAAAGTTAGCAAAGCCCCTCCCGAAACAAAGTCGTAAATACGCCACTGATGAAGATGGATTGATTAAAGACAAATTGTGGGGGATTGATTAAAGACAAACAGTGTAATGTTTATGTTTACCCTCTCATAGAATATCTTAACATTTTCTAGACCGGAACTCAAAATTTTCCGTTAAAGGTTTATTTTGCTTTCCGTTGTCCGCATAACACAGTTTCCGCTTAATGAAGGGATTTTTACACGTTTCGTACTGCAAAACTCATGGAACCATGAAATATTTCCGTTTAAGACAGTTTTCCGTTTAATAAAGGGTCCGTTGAAGGCAGGTTTTACTGTATTTTTATTAGAAGGCCAAGCATAGAATTACTGAACTAACCACTAGATGCATAATTGATCCTGGAAACGTGTTGCCCATTCAACCGCACTGATGTATGACAAAAACGCGCTTGTATGGCATTGTGTGTTATGAATGAAGTTTGTTTGGAGCGAGAAAATCTCGATTTCTTGTGTGGCAATTGCTATACAGAGAGATTTAAAAGAGATTTAAATTTGGATTTGATTTTCAGTTTCGCGTCCCTTTCAGCAGCAAAGCTATATGAAACGTGGACCTACAGCTTAACGTGGGGTCCAAACCACATGAGCTCCCGCCGAGAATCGATCCCGGGTCTCCCACGCCAAAGGTGCGTATACTAACCGCTTAGCTACGAGGGAGCTCCAGATTTAAAAGAGAAAATAATACGGTATATCGTTTCACGCTTAAGTTACATATATATCTTTACATATCGAAAAATTATTTATCTACGAAAGTATTTTGATGTGTAAAATCAGGGCTATTATCGTGGCCCATCTACTAGTTTGTCAACTGCAGCTCAATTGTCTCAAAGACTAAGTTCGTATTATATTAATCATATATAAGAGAAGGTTGGTTACTTTCTTAAAAAAATTCAAAGCAATTGATAATTTATGTACAGAAGATTAGTGACAGTAGCTACATTAAGCTGACCACAAGTTATCAAATGTAGAAAAGCTCACAAGTTAAATGTATGGCTGTAGAAATGAATAATATATTTAATACAGCGACCCTTATGTTAGAGCATTTACTTCTTTTTTAATACTCGCACGATATTACAAAGTGATTGAAACCATAATATGATCATCGATGTGCTACAGTTTAAACTTTGCTGTCATTTTCTATTTCACTCCGGTTGATCATGATAAAACCAAGAAGTAACACAAGATTTTATTAGAGTGTAATATATAATATATAATAAAATATGTCTATGTATTAACCATGCTGCATAAAATAATACACACTAAGAAATATACATCAAACAGAGACTTTGATATATGTATTTTCAGTTGATTGATTGGATTAACTTTTTTCAACTCCGAGATTATATGAGACGGGACCACTGCTACAGTGGAATACGAACCACTGCTTAGATTTGTTTTGGACGCAAGCACTTCACCATGGATCAAAGTTGTAACCAAACGCAAAGCTCCGTCGTGGCTGTATAGTTAGCATTTGCATCTGAATCACGAGAGACCCAGGTTCGATTCTTCGTAGTTCGGATCACACGTTAAACTGCAGGTTCACGTCTCATATAGTCTCGCTACTGACACCGATAATAAAAACAAATCCAATTGTAACCAAACACCTTGGACACCTGACTCCAAAGATGAATATATATCCAGTGTCATGAATACCTTAATGTATTGTTGTTTCTTATGAAACGTTTTAAGTGCATTAAATCTTGATTATACTAAAGTAACCTGTCACTGGAGTCAAAAAAGTACTTACAGATTGTTTGATGTCTGTTAACAGTAATGAACCGAGCGAAGTAGCCCAAGTGGTAAAGCGTTCGCTTCGCATTCGGAAAGTTGTGGGTTCGATTCCCGCTGCCGACCATCCTGACTGGGGTTTTTCAGAGTTTTCCTTAGTCCTACCAGGCAAATGGTGGGGTGGTACCTACTAAACAGGCCCTGGCCGATACCAAAATAAATGATCTCGATATTAATTTCTTTCAAGTGAACATGGAACCTGGGAATCTAGTGTACAACTACGAATCACTCATTTATTCAAAGTACCGGTATATCGTGTAAAGGTGTAATTCTAAACAGTCATGATTTCAGGGAGTAGCCCTGGGGGAAAATTTTGACCCGAAGCAAAGAAATTCCTCGGGGTATTTCTTAGTTCGGACTCAACCAGGGTCATCAGCATTTTCGCAATAGAGTAGTAGTTTCATCTCCTGTTTATTTCGAGTCCCCTTTTGGTGTAAACTTTCTGAAATCGGAACTGATTCTATGAGCTTAAAAAAAAACAAAACAAAAAAAAAAAAAAGAAATAATTCTCCTCCGACCCATAATTTGAAGTCAAATTAATGTTTAGAGAAGTGTCAGGAGTCTCATTTTTGTACTCTAAATGACTATGCATTTGATAGTGAATTTCTGAAAACCATGTATATTCATTAATCGAACTTGTAAGTAAGGACCATTCATGTATATACATTAATCAAACTTATTTTTAATAACTCCAATCAATCACACTGAAAGAGTCCTTCCTTCATGAATTTCCGTCTCAACTTTTATTTTGTAATGAGAGCCAAGACGCTAAAATACTGATTTCTTTTGGTTAACATGCATCATGGTATTTTCTTTCTCGATATTTGTAATAATTAAATTACGAATAAGTACATTAACATTTTTATATGATGTTTGCGCTTATTATAATGGCGAAGTCATTTTCTAAACAAAATATAATTACTATTTAGGAGTGGAAACATTATTAATTTGTAGAACTCCTTTCGGGAGCATAATAAAAATCATTATTATCAAGTACAAAGGGAGATTAGTCCTCCTCATCTTCCAGGTAATTTGCACATTAAGCTTAGAATATTCATGACAGTTAAGACTTACGTTAGATGACGCTCTTTCACTTGATTTCTATTATTTAATAGAAGTATGTATCGTATTTAATTGATCTATAGATTAACATAATTCGCGTATACAGAACATATTATCAGCTGATAGGGACGTTAAACTCAAAGAACATATTAATATACAGTGCGTCCCACTAGCTTTCGAACCCGAAAAAAACGTTATAATTTCCGAACAAATATACTAGGAAAATGAAATTCACAATACACGTACCTTGTTTCATGCTGAATACATGACCGTCACAGCAGGTGCTGAAAGTGACCTCCCTGGACGTCAAGACATGTTTGTACTTGGCGTTCCATATTGTGAAAAGTCCGATGTAGAGTCTCCGGTGTGATCTCATGAATCGCATTCTCAATGTTGTTTCGCAACTCTTGCAGTGATCGTGGGTTGTTTCTGTAGATACAACCTTTAAGAAAACTCCATAAGAAGAAATCAGGCGGTGTTAAATCCTGAGTTGCGAAACAGCATTGAGAATGCGATTCATGAGATCACACCGGAGACTCTACATCTTACTTTTCACAATATGGAACGCCGTGTACAAACATGTCTTGTCGTCCAGGGAGGACACTTTCAGCGCCTGCTGTGATGGTCATGTATTCAGCATCAGTGTTCGGTAAGTTACTTGTAAAAATGTAACGCGTTACAAGTTACTTTACTTTCTCTTAAAATGTAACGCGTTAATAACGCGTTACTTGCCACAAAAAAGTAACTATTACTTTACTTCGAAAGTAACGCGTTACTAACGCGTTACTTTTAGGTCCGAAACTTTGAATATGGGGAAAAAATCTTATTACTTCAGTTTTCCGTACTGCTATTACTACCGCTATTATTATTATTATTATTATTATTATTATTATTATTATTATTATTATTATTATTATTATTATTATTATTATTATTATTATTATTATTGTTATTGCACGTTCTGAATCGATTTATGGAAATGTAAGGACAAATTTTTACTTGACAACTATATGAACAGTTTAATGTAATGTAACATTGACTAAAATGCCATACTGCGTTACTCGTAGGGGATGGGCACGAGTGAATTCGAGCAAGTTTTCTTTGAAACTCGATTCGACTAGAAACAGACATCTTTGAGCTCGACCCCAGAACTCGGCTTGAAAAATTTCCTCCAACTCGACTCGAATTCGGGTTGAGTTTCGAGTACTCTCTTCAAGTATCTTACAATAGACAATATAATTATTAGCAATTTCACTACTACTACTACAACTATTCTTCTTCTTCTTCTTCTTCTTCTTCTTATTATTATTATTATTATTATTATTATTATTATTATTATTATTATTATTATTATTATTATTATTATTATTATTATTATAACACTGTGTATAAACATGAAACATAGGTGGTTTATGTATGAATACTAAAAAAATAGTTGATTGCCAACCTCGGTAGTTGTGAAGTCAAGGAGTCAAGGACATTGTTCACGAGCTTCTGAATTTGGGTTGAGGGTCTAGGTTGAGTATTTGGGCTCGAGACAAACGTTGTTAAAAGTTATAGGGCACTCGCCAAATATTTTCAAAACTGCTTGGCCCGTGTTTAGAATTGTCAACGACTCGAGCAGATCGGCTCACAGCTCATTCACTATCGACTCAAACCAACAAGTGAGCTGAGCCAACAACTCACCCAACCGAGTCGGCTAGAGCCCTTCGCTCAGTTGAGTCGAACCGAGCAGATGGATTATCCCAACTAAGCCAGCTCAAGCCGATGGTTCACCCCAAGCGAGGCGGCTCGAGCCATCGGCTCAGTTAAGCCGAGCCGAGCTAAGCTTGTTATAAAAAATCTTTTATAGTCTCGCTATCGAGACGAGACAAGATGCGAGCAGTGTCCCCTCTCGTGAGCAACACTAAAAATATTCCATATTACTGCTTAGCTTACATTTCTCATGGCTTTCGCTTTCAAGTGTAATCAGGCCATGATTTCAAAACGAGTTAAAACAAGCGAGCCATTTATCAAACTCGACTCGACTCGGAACTCGACGCCAAAACAGTGAATCGGCTCGGATCTCGACTCGAGAATATTACTTTTGACTCGACTCGAAACTTGACTTTTATTCGAGTCGAGTTTTAGCTTGACTCGTGCCCATCCCTATGCGTTAGAAAAAATGGTTGTTTATTATTATTCTGCTAAACTAATTATATAATAATAACAATGTTGCTATGTAAAATTAAAAATACAGAATATAGAGAAACATTACACTACAAGTGACAAAATGAGAACACATGAACTGGGGGTGAATCAAAATTTTCCAATAATTCTAAAATCGATGCATGCTTTTTAAAGCTAGTTGTTCCAAACTCTATCATCAACAGGACTTTAGGATATGCAAACTGATCTAAAAAAACCCTAATATTACATACCATCAACGTTACATCAATAAAGTAGGCGTGCTCATCAGAACACAGTTTATTCATATTAAATCCTTACTGAATGTCGTTAATTATGGCACCCTAGTTGTCAATAAATATTTCCCGCCGGGGCACCACTTTACTTTTAAATTCTGTTCACCAGTGGCGTATTTACGATTATGTTTCGGGAGGGCTTTGAATGAAAATGTGAAACTTCTGTAAGATATTTTATATACTTTACTATACTAAGATTTCGGGGGGGGGGGGCTTGAGCCCGGAAGCCCCACCCCTAATTACGCCACTGCTGTTCACCATCATCTTCAGCTTTTAAGAAAAAGTATTCTTTCAAATTTCGAACGATAAAATATTTTTGTTCTCCATCTTTATAAAAACAACACCATTCAAAGTAAAATAGACTACCAGTATTATTGCACTCGTACTTCACTCACTGAATGTATTGATTTGGAGCTGTCAAAATCTAAGACAAAATCTTCCAGGTGCTTGCAATCAGTACACCTGATTTCCCGGAGGCTGTCCCAGGCCCGTATCCAGGGGGGTCTAGGGGGGCCGGGCCCCCCTAAATTTTTGCTGACCCCCTAAAAGTTTTACAGTAGGCTTGCAAAAGATCTATAATATGGTGATGAAATTTCATATGGTTGGATCGGGTCCCCCCTAATTTCAGCCGGGCCCCCCCTAAGTTTTTGGGCTGGCTACGGGCCTGGGCTGTCCTCGTCTTCCAAAAACAGCAAGTGGCACTATATTTTGTTATGTAAATAAACAAATCAAATTGTATCTATGAATGTATTGCAAACCTACCAACGTAAAGTTCATAAGGCGAAACGGGAAAATGCACATCGAGATTTCCCGTTCCGCCTTGCATTAAGATGAAAAGTGATAACAGGTTTTACATGCAAATTTCATTGCTAGAGCTCATAAGGCGAAACGGGAAAAGGCGAAGTGTAGGAATTGTCGGTCACTGACATCGTTCATGCTCCATTGTTCCATACATATATTGTAATTACTCATCCGAAATGTAACGTGAAAAAAGGAACGCAAACTAGGTACGTTACTTAAAAATTTGTAACGCGTTACCGTTACAGTTACTTTGGAAAAAATGTAACGCGTTACTAGGAAACGTTACTTAAAAAGTAACGCGTTACAAGGAACGCGTTACTTGCGTTACGTTACTTCCCAACACTGTTCAGCATGAAACAAGGTACGTGTAGATCTATTGTGAATTCCATTTTCTTATGTACATTTGTTCGGAAACTATAACGTTTTTTTTCGGGTTCGAAAGCTAGTGGGTCGCACTGTATATTGCTTAGGTATAATTAAATATATTATTTCTTCGTTTTATGAAGATTGATCGCGAAATTAAATCTGAATAGCTTATTTCAATATGCAGGTAGCAGCGTATATAGTATGGGAGTGTACAGATGTCTAAAATATTTACTTTGATTTTATATTGTTTGTACCCTCCGTCTACGTTTATGTAGATAGTGTTTCTTACTCCACTTTCATAGTTGTATTAGTGAACTTATAAAAACAAAGATATTGGATTATTAAACGCTCCAAAAATATTATGCTCTTTTAATTCATTAGTAATAATGTCTTTTTAAGTAATTGATATGTTTTGAGTGAGTTCTAGTCAGAAATCGTGTCCGGATATTCACTCGATAACATCATTTACACTTTGAAACAAATAGCAGGTGATTGCTGTTTTACAATACAACTGGGAAACAAATGACTATTCAATTGGCAAGGCGCTAGTAACAGTGTTCGTAGTTTCAGGGAAATTTCTCTAATCTAGGGAAATTTCCTAGGTAAATTTAGCAAATAAGAAAAAAAGAGAATTTTTCGATAAAACATGAAAATCCAAGAAAATTCTGGCACTGAATGATTGAGTAATATTATAAAGGCTTAAATTTCTCTTTGTTCTTCAGAAATGAAGCAATACAATAGTAACAGTTTGTGTGTATCCAGGGCCGGATTTAGCATTTTGTTGCCCCTAGGCCCAATAATTTTTTCCGCCCCTTAGTCTGGTTAAAGTTACTTTCCTAAAAACCTTTATTAAAAAATTATATCAGGCCTATATGTTAATTGCTTAAACACCACTCCACGATGCAATTTTATCATTGCAAGTTTTTCGAGGAATTTACTTGGTTCTGGGCTTAACAAAATACCGTTAATGTATTAACAAAAGATTTGGTTTTGTTCAAATTAGTCATTTGGGCAAATAAATAAATAAAAAATACTCTGTAATACATTATAAAATAGTTTTAATCTCAGAAACAGCTTACACGAAGTATTTTGATAACGTGACACAAAAACTGTGTTTTAAAGTAAAACTAGATATTTTATATGTACAAATAGTAAATTGTACTAGTATAAAAATGTTGAAAAATAGTTTAACTTTACCAACAATTATTTGTTCCAATGAACTTCAACATCACAATGCTTTATTAGCCTGATTTTTTTAATCAATTCAAAAAATATGTTAAGTTATGGTTATTTATTTTTATTTCTAGATATTTATAATTTTTTCTCTCGGCCGTGCGCCCCCTGGAAGCTTGCGCCCATAGGCCTGGGCCTACCGGGAAATCCGGCCGTGTGTGTATCTGTTCTAAGTAGCATAATTTGCACCTATTGTTGGATGGATTTATTTGTATGTATTTTTTTGTTTAAAAACGTGAAGGAAAAAGTAAAAAAAAAAAAAAATAGAAGTAAAAAGGAAATCTATAAAACAAATATGTTTGGCCCTTCTTTTAATGTGGATAAATTAATCTTATCACTTAACTTCTGTGATAGGAATTGGACACTCAACAAATTACGGAAAATTTCATAAGAAAAGGGAAAATTTTGTCAGTCGAGGGAAATTTTCTTAAGGAAACCTACCAACATTGGCTAGTAATTGGAATTACATAGATAGTGGCGCCAACTGTGCCTCTAGTGGTTAATTTAGTAACTCTATGATGCCAAGCCACCGACTTAGGTTTGTATACAGGACAAATAAACACACATTAAGGTTTGTGTACTTTCTTGAGTGCTCAGCTAAATTGTGCTAGTTCTTTCTGAAGGTTGTCTTCTTTTTCTGTTACCAATGCAATGTCGTCTGCAAATCTTACTGTACTGAGCATTCTATATTTATCTACAAGCCTTTTCTGTTATAAATGAGAAATGTTTTTACTGCTCGTTCCATATGTATGTTTCGACTGTTGTGTTTGTAGACGATTCTCAAGTTTTCCAGTATCGTTATAACGTTTCATGTGATATTCTTGGGATATTTACATCAGGTAACGAACATCGAACTTGTGGAATCTTGCTGATCAGTCTGCTTTTAGTGCGTAGCATAGGTATATGGAAATTTCACCAAGATCCCCCTTATAATTATGCAAATATAATTCTTAATAATTATTAAACAGAATTACTTGAGTAAGCATAATGTTGTGTACAGCAATGAAAACAACATTACAATTGATTGTAATGTTTCTGTCACGTTTACTGAATCGACATGAATCGATTTAATTAGATGGGAAGAATGAAATTAAGCTTATTTGAATCAGAGCGTAAGCAAAATAAATATTGTTAGGTAATTGATCGTTTTACAACATTCACCGGAACGTGTTTTGTGCGTAATGATTCCTGTCAATTTTGAATGAAGGGAGGTAAACATACTGCCTGGAGGTTTTCAACTGTGAAATTAGAATCATTAGCCTGGAGAACTAGTGTAATGAACGACCATGTTTGTTATTCTATTTGGCCATGGTGTCTGAGTGTACAATAACTGATATTTAAGCATGTAAATGCGTCTCTTCGTCATTAGTATGCGTTAAAGTGAAACAGTAAACAAAACATATGTGTATACACATATAACATATTATAACTATGTTACTATACGCCGAGTGTGGTGTGTTAGCAGCTGTGGATATGGAATATCAATGTGGATATATCAATGTTAAGGATGTTTTCCTTTATTTTGATAACGGCGTGCTTCTCTCTACATATATCGTACTTGAAAACATTACGTATTGGTAGACAAAACAGTGGTCACACTAGGGCGTTGTTTGTCAAAGGAAAGCTGAGCTGTTACATTATGGGTTTCTTCCATTAACATTATAGGCGACGTCGAATAGAACAGCATGAACGAAGGTTAATGGATCCTTTCCAAGTAATTTAATTTGTATTGGCTCTTAAAATTTGTATATGCGTTAAGAGGACTAAAAAAATAGAAAGAGAGCCTTGATTGAACATTGGCCATAAATATTTTGACTATATTTTTCAAGCGTGTGAAGTGTTTTCGAAGAAATGGCATAATTATTCAATGTAAACGTTAGGTACGTTGATATAAAGCTGTTGCGATTGGAGATTCATGGACATATTAAATTTGTAATTTATTATATTAATGATGTATTGCCTTAAGGAATTTTCGATTATTAATATATTACAACTCTAATATGCCCATGAATCTTCTATTGGTGCAGCTGCTTTAACGTTATCTGTTGTTTACAGCCCCAAAACAGAGTTTTTAAACTTTCTGTAATATACAGAGAGCTTATAGGGCTATATAGTAACTGAATAAGTAACCAATCAAGAAATTCCCACATATTTACTCGAAAAGAATTACAGGTACTTTTTTTACATCTTGAAACATGGCGATGAATCATTTGAATGTCACCTCTTTAGACATTAATTTGCAATTTGAATGTCACCTCTTTAGACATTAATTTGCATCTAAAAATAAGGTTGAAATGGTTGTGGTATTAACCCCATATTTCTGACATAAAGCCATTTTCAAAAATGTTCTGTCTTCCATGTAACCAGCAGATGGTCCATGTATCTGAATATAAGCCAACGTATCGGTTGTGTCAATCTCTTCAAACGAAAAATCACTGGCTGCATGGCGGTTAGTCATAATATTGCTTATGAGAGACCCAGTTTTCACTAATACCCCTGATGTAGCTATTTTTTAAGTATCACAATCACGTTATAATCACGATGGCAGCGCTATCAAGCAATGCGCAATGGCTGAGCGTGCATCCCGCCACTGAACAGCTGCCTGCTAGAGTACCAACTCGGCTGCATGCACTGTAGCACTGGTGGCTACAATGTACGAGGTGTGGTAATTAAATAACGAGACGTGTCATAAATGTAATGTATTGCAAAGAAAGTTACAATTGACTGTTATCCCCTTCAATATACTCTCCTCCCCTATCTATACACCGCTGCATACGCCTTCCATTGTTCAAAGTAATGCTCGTGGTTATCAGATGTCACCCTGTTCAACAACTCTGCCGTTTCTCGTTTCACCTCTTCCACAGACTGAAAATTTGTTCCCTTCAATGCACTTTTCACTTTTGGAAATAGATAAAAGTCACAGGGAGTCAGGTCTGGGGAATACGGAGGATGGTCGAACACAGGAATGCGCTTGGCTGCTAAAAACTGCTTCACAAAAAGGGCATTATGGGCAGGCGCATTGTCTTGGTGGAGGATCCATGCATCGTTCTTTCACAAATTCGGTCTCTTCTTCCTTATTCTTTCCCTCAGCTTGATTACGACTTCTTTGTAGTAAGTCTGATTCACCGTTTGACCCATTCAGTCATGAGGATACCCCTGATGTCGAAAAAAACGATGAACATTTCCTTCACTTTCGACTTGCTCATTCGTGCTTTTTTCATTCTTGGCGATGTGGGAGTTTTCCAGTGCATGGATTCACGCTTAGTCTCGGGGTCATACTGGAAAATCCATGTTTCATCACATGTGATGACACGTGTTAGCAAGTCTGGTTCTGCTTTAAGCCGTTCCATGACGTCACAGCAAATGGTCTTTCGAATGTCTTTTTGTTCCTGAGAAAAGTTTTTCGGGACAATTTTTGTACAAACTTTTATCATGTTTAAATTGTCATGCAAAATTTATCTTACTGTCTCTTTGTTAATGTTCGTCATGTCTGCGATCATCCGAATGCTCAGACGTCGCTCTTTCCGCACAAGTCCATTAATTTTTTGAACATTTTCGTCCGTTCTTGAACTCAAAGGGCGGCCGGGTTGTTCATCATCTTCAACCTCTTCCCTACCTTCTGAAAATCGTTTGTGGCTTTCGAAAACTCGCGCACGTGACATAGCATTATCAACATACACCTCTTTTAGCATTGCAGAACATTCCGTCGTTTTCTTTTTTTTTTAATTTCACCGAAAATTTGATGTTAATGCGCTGCTCAACTTTACTGTTCACCATGATTCCGGCACTAGTACAGAACACTGTCCTCTTCATGCAAGCCTGCAAAGAAAAGAAAAGCTTTCAGAATCATGAAACAAACAGTGGCTGCTCATGAAGGTTCAAGATGAACAACACATCATTAGCTACATCTCCCTCACGATCCTGCGCGACAGGAGGTGGGTAGTCTCGTTATTTAATTGCCACACCTCGCCCATATCATTTACTCGTCCCTTTCGCGCCTCTCAACTTTAACGGTATATTTTCGTGAGTATCAAACGTTGAATTGTTCTGAATCAGGTTTTATTTACGGAGAAGAAAATCTTTCTGCAACCGTGACTTTTATTTACAAAGTATAGACAATCTTCCTGAGGCAATAATCTTTGTGCAGCCCGCATTTTCTTTCTGCGACATTGTTGCACTGTCGCTTGTTGTTCTGCTTTGGGGTTTACAGTAGTATGACTAAACGTTGCGTTTTTGACGGGATAGTTCCTTTTTTCAGGAAGTCGTCCGGTGTCCCGACAGAAATGTAAACAGTAGCACAAAATGTCTCATTTAAAAAGTCTCGTTTTTGGCTCGTACTTGCACAGTATACTAGTAGGGACATCAACAGTATTTT
The DNA here is from genome assembly GCF_964235325.1 of Thermobia domestica. Classification (NCBI taxonomy): domain Eukaryota; kingdom Metazoa; phylum Arthropoda; class Insecta; order Zygentoma; family Lepismatidae; genus Thermobia; species Thermobia domestica. The sequence goes on from NC_137468.1 coordinate 92,256,629, forward strand.
GAAAGAAAGGCTAATCCTTCTACAAGAAATTTGGCCACAGAAAAATATGAATTCAAGAGACAAAAGATGTTCATAATTCTTGTTCCTGTTAGGTATTAAAAGATAACTTAAAAATTAAAATTGGAATATGATTAAATAATTGATTATTTTGAAAAGGTAGAGACTTCTTTTTCATTTGTATGAATAATGACAGAACATTGACTATACTTATGTGCAAGGGCGCCGATTTCTGTGTAGATTTCGGGTGGGAGCATTCAGATGCAGAAGACATATATTAGGGTTTTAAGAGAAATTTCATTCAAATTATGCCAAATATTGTGTATTCATAAATACAATGAGGGGGCCCACATCAGCTTGGGGGACTGGCACCCTTGCTTATGCGGACTGTCAAATTATGCTAGTTTGCCGAATGTCCCGTTTTTTTTTTTTTTAATGTTCAAACTTCGTAATCGTTTTCATATTGAACTATTGTGTCATTTTTGTACAGTCAACGACAAAAGTCCTTTCCGTTTGGTGAAATTAGTTTCGTAAACACCTTCAGAATGGAAGGACAATTTGAGTAGATTTTTCAGTAAATTAAAAAGAAGGCAATTTTCTTGTACATTCCACCCATACCAGCGTTGTACGTTCCAGCCGTACCACCGTTATTTCCAAAATAAATTTTACCAAACGGAAAGAATGTTTGTCGCTGACTGTACAAGAAATTTCATAGACCAGAGGTAACGAAAGGTATTTATGGCCCATGTTAAATCAAAGCTCTTAATCCATGCTAACTATATCCAGTCCTGCTTCCTCTTAAAGAAAAAAAAAGTAGATTAATGAGTTTTGAAACTATAACTACATCATAAGAACTGTTATACTGTAGAAATAATTCAATCTGCTGTTTAATCTTCTTCCATATATTAATACAACTCTGTATATATTTTGCATAAAAAAATATAATATGTGTAATATTTTAATCAATCACGAAATGTTTTACTTATTGATATATAATTCATTAATAACATCCTTCTCGGTTTACTAATGAATATATTGCTTAAAAGTTACATCACAAAAATCCAAATAACTGCACTATAAATTTCTATATATCTCAACAATAATATAATTCTATCGTTATTCTGTGTTTTTTTTTTTACAAAAAGTGAAAAAAATACATTAGACACTGTTTTGGCAGTGCAAACATACAATTACTATTTTCAATTTTCGCGTTTGAGCGATGATTAAGTGTGGTAATAGCGAACTAAATGAAATTGGAGATTTTTAGCAAGTTTACTCGTTTCATGGCCTCTACACACAAAAAAATGTGGAGTTTCTCGTTGTCTGTTCGTTTGTCTCGATGTATGTGCGCGTATAGAAGCTGTGCGAATCGCAAATTCTTCTCACACGGAACCCCCAAAATAAAACTACAGTAGCTTACTGGAGGATGATTTTTTTTTTTTTTGAAAACGACTCTTAACAATTTTGTTTATTTCTCGTGAATTAATATTTTATTAACAGCTCTGTAACAACCGTATAATTTACTTGATAATCATAGCTACACTGAGAAAAAAACGTACATGGCGTACATAAAAACGTAGGTTACATGTGTAAATCCGGTAGTTTTTGGACTTAACGTACAGCAAACGTATAACTGAAAAAGTATATTTTATACATACTTCCCGTATAAGTGTTCCGAATAAACTTACTTTCCGTACGAACGAAATAACTGTATATAGGCGGTCAGGCTCTCACATACAGATGGACGTATGTAACATATAGTTGACGTATATCATACGTATATGTATGTAATATACGGAAGACTGTTAGATGTCATACATCCTGCAACTGTATGATGTGACATCTAAATGGGAAAAGTATGTAGCATATGGATAACGTATGCTCCGTACTGATTTCCGTAGTAAACATAAGGATTCCGTATGTTTGTACAATATACCGCTGTCCGAATAACGAATTTTTCTCAATGTATTTTACCATAATTTCCTTAATAATTACATCTCTTTTTATCATAATCTTCATAATCGCAGCTCGTTTTACCATAAATCATTTCCTTCATAATCGCAACTCTTATTACCATAATCTCGTTGTGATAAATTAGGTCAGCTCTTATACCATAATTTCCTTAATATGGTAATATAATGGCAGCTCTTATTTCAATAATCTCCTTGATCTTGAGTTGCTGGGCTCCGTCTCTACTATCTTCATCTTTGTTCACTTGCAACCACATAAAATGTAGTTTCAACTCTAACCGATTACTGGCATTAATTGAGTTTCATTCAATGTATAAAAGAAACTGTATTATTTTGGATACTTTCAAAATTTGTATAGCGTACAGCAAATTAATTTATCATTGAATTTTGGAACGATATACTACATACAACATAAGAACCAACATGGTGCATATACCCTGTTAGTTCACAGTAACACCGGAAAGATAAATTAATTCAAGAATTCCCAAAATTGAAATTTTTGTGACGTTAGGAAACATCATCTAAATTTTCAGAGATCTATACCAAGGCCCAATGATACGTATACAAGTCCTATAAATACCATCGAAGAGAACAAGGACCTCATAATACATTATCTAAGAGTACAACCATGACCTTCCAGGACCAGGAACCCAAGGATACATAGCAGGGAGCATGGCCCCTGATTCAACACCCTCGCGTGAATGACGTCAAAGGACGTGATATCAGGGAGCGGGGATAATTTTAAATTTCCCCATTACCAATATCCTATGAAAGAGAATGAAATCATATCCTCACTGATCAGAGTAGAACAAAGAGAACTTGAAGAGGCCGATAATTTAAAATATCTGGGATGTATTTTGACGAGAGACGTTTACTGCACCAAAGAGATCAAGTCAAGAATTGCCATAGCTAAAGAAGCATTCAACAAGAAAAGATCACTATTAACTAGCAGGCTCAATATTGGGATTAAGAAGGAGTTGTTCAAGTACTATATATGGGGCATTGGACTGTATGGTTCAGAGACTTGGACTTTACGGAAGTTAGAGAAGAAATATTTGGAGAGCTTCGAAATATGGTGTTGGAGGAAAATGGAGAAGATAAAATGGACAGAGAGCGCAACAAACGAAACTGTTTTAAAACGGATAGGAGGAGAAGAGGATAAGAGGACACTTTTAGCCAGCATCCTTCGTAGGAAAGCCAATTGGATTGGACACATCTTGCGAAGAAATTGTCTTCTGCACATGAAAGGTGGAAGGAAAGCGAGGAATAGGAAGCTGAAGAACACAGCTGATCGATGATTTGTAAAATAGAATAAAATATTGGGTGTTAAAAAAGGAAGCTGAAGATCGAGAAACGTCCGGCCCAAATCTAAAATTGAAAAAAGAAAATCCTCATTAGTTTCAGGATCTCCCGAAAGGCAAGAATACTTAATAATAACACTTATCCATAGAATCGTATGTTGTAATAAAATTTCATCATAGAAATTTGAATTAGGTCATATATGAAAGGGAACGATATAGATCAAAAATTTAGAGGGATGGTCTTAAGTACCCATAAACCATGATCTTGAACAGTGAGTATAACCATGACCAACCATGACCCTCCAGGACTAGGGACCCAGGAATACACAGAAGGTAGCCCCCTGATTCAAAACTCCCGCGTAAATTACGTTATACCACGTGACCCTAGGGGCAGGGCTAATGTTGAATTTCCCGCGGGGACGTGGCCTATGACCTCTAACAACCAATCAGAATCGTCACTTGATCAAAATACACTAATTAGTGATGATTAAGCCATAACTGAGCCAGTACTACTGTGCACATAATACTTCATACGAAGCAACCCTTATTGACGCATATTGCATAATTTTGTTAAATAATAATGGTTGAGCAAATCTAATATGTTATGACATGGTTTCGCAGAATCGAACTCAAAAATGCAGGGAGAATCCATTTCCTCCGCCGTTAGTTCGATATATTTTTTTTTTTACTTTTTTTTAAAGAATACAACTCACTGTATATTAATATAGACAAATAGAACATATATAATTTTCTATAAAGTATTGAATTCTTGCAAACAACTATATAACAAAAGACAACCCGGATACATAATTAATTTTCAGTACGTAATACGCAGGTTTCAGTATTTTATATAATAATTGTTACACAGGTGGGTATAGTGCAGTAATGATTTCAGGAGATGACCCGTGGAGAAAATTACCTGTTGCTACGAACTTTCTCCCTCTCTGGGAACGTATCTTTGATAGTGCTTAATGTGTGTATCAGTGTTTTCGCAGTAAGTACATTTATCCTCCTCCCCGTGTATTCAAAATAAAACGAAATATTTTAGTTTAACGTCCTATGTTTATGCCCTTTAGGCTAAGAGAGACGGATGATTAAAGCAAATGAATGATGATGGCAGAATTGGTGGAATGATAAAGTAGGAGGAAACAGGAGTACCCCGAGAAAACTCATGGACACGATGTTATCCGCCATAAATTTACTTGGCCGGGGATCTAATCAAAGACCCCCACACATCAGAAGTAAGCGCTCTACAACTGAGCCACCATGTTCCCTGTGCATTGAAAGTTTCTTTATAGCTTTCGCCCACGCATGAAAGTTTACAGAGGGCGCTATGATCTTAATATAAAGCACATCCAGAAAGTAAGTTTCTTTTGTATTTTATGCCACAATTGTGCTGGAACAGTAAGAGTGTGTGTGTGTGCGTCGTGTAGTTGGATTCATTTGCAAACCTTTCCCGGCGGGAGCTCGTGTGGTTCAGATTCCACGTTAATCAGTAGGTCCACGTCTCATATAGCCTCGCTGCTAAACGGGACGTTAAAGTCAAAACCACTTACTCACCCACTCATTTGTAAGCCAGAGACGTCAATGTTAAAGTAGAGAGATGTGCAGACACTTCGTAATAAGCATTGGTGTAACTAGGATATTTTGCTCATGGGGCCAATACTCTTACTTCTGAGAATGGAAGGAGGCTTACCGGCTGTCCAACGGTATTCTACGATACCGACAGTGTTCTAGTGGGGTTTAGCTACTCTCTTGTCACGTCTGCGGAAGTGAGTTGAGTTGATTTTGAGTTTAACGTTCCGTTCAGCAGCGAGGCTATATGAGACGTGGACCTACTCATTAACGTGGAATCCGAGCCACATGAGCTCCCGCACCTGCGGAAGTGAGTTGCGATAACCTTCAAGAAAATTAAAGCACCCGCCGCGTATTATGCTCTTTGGTGACAGGAGCAGAAATTCAGTTAAATTGGTGAAGTACATGGTAGACAAATCGTAAGTGACTTAATGGTACAGAGATTTGTGCGGCAGTTTAACGAAGCACGAAAGGATACATGATGAGGAACGCTTACAGACGTTGCCTGGGAAATATTTCGTCATCCGAACAGTTCAGACTTCATATCTTTTGATTTTCATCTCTTTTCGGTCCTGAAAGTTTTTTCTTTTCTTTTCTTTTCTTTTTTTCCTTTTATTATTTGTTGGCTTTGGAGATGATGATTTTGGTTTGGTTAGGTTTTGTTTAACGTCCCTCGATTATGCCTGCTAGGCTAAAGGAGATGTGTTGGAGATGATGATATCAAACAGGTTGTTGCCATTAGGCTATCATCATAGACGATAAGACGATATCGTTCTTTGATATGGAGATACAACATAAATCGTCCTGTTATGATAAATATCTGAACAGGGTTGCAAATATGTTGAAATATTGTCCAAGACTTGTACTTCAGTGCACTTCAGTGCATTTTGTTCCATTACATTTTGCGTTTTCTTTTTTAAAATTCGCTAACGGAACTTACTGTTTGTGGATAGCTCCTGTGTTTGCATAATACGCAAATATTATGCTGTATGGAAAATGTAAATAATTTTATAGATAAGAAGCAATCACTAGGAATCCCAAGGAGGGACAATGACTGTATTGGCTCACCTTGCGGGCGCCCATGTTTCTTCTTATAAAAAAAAAGTTTGTTTAATGTCAATTTTGATTAAAAGATTTCTTTTAACGATTTTAATTTCTTTCAAGTTTAAGAATAACCTATTATTTTTAAAACAATAAATGTCTCATGCTACAGACGCATGTTATGTACGGTATATATTGCGTTTTAGATTTTGAACCCGTTCTGTTTGCATGTAGTGTTAGAAAAGATGACTTGGTTTAAGCAGTGTTCGTTGATAGCCTTTCCCAACTTCGTGAAGCTTAATTCGGTGTAATTACTAATTAAGAAGAACGACTTGAAGAGTTAACTTTGTCTCTCAAGACGCGAGTACTTCACCTCGTGACTCGAGAGACAACAAAAGGAAAACGCCAAGAATAAATGAACACTCGCTGGAAACTAAAGAGAAACCTAAGAATGTTCGAGTTTCCAAGTGAAGAATTGTGAAGGATTTTTAGAAAGTGAAAAAAAGTAATGCTTGTTCAAAACTTTGGTCTCGATTAAATGAGATATAACATTTCTTTCTGAACTTGATGAAAAGTGTCTTTATAAAGAAATTCTTCATTATTTTCAGGGTTACCATAAATTGATATTCCTTCTTCGACGAGCAGGGTGGCACAATTAGTACATAATTTATTCGTAACAAATAAGAGAGCACCGACCTTGGAATTTTTACTGATCCACTTTGTTACATTTCTGGTTAAACTGATAACCCTTCCCACCATCTCCAAAGATGCATTAGGATTCAATATATTTGATGTGTCCAGATCATTGTCCGTATTCTACATATTAACTTAAACTCCAAAAATCCTTAAACAACTTTGAACAAGTCCAAATACCAAATTTAATCTCTCTGAGAAGGCTAACAGTATCAGTTTATTACTCCATATCCCCTCCGATCTGTACACCATTCTTATTCTTTATTTCCAAGAATTATTTATGTATGAACCCATACATGTGCTACACACACATATCGCATTATACACTATGAAACATCGTAAACATTACAGGTCTGTGTTATATGAAGTTGAAGGTTCCATGTTTCAAATGTTGAATCAGTCATTCGTTCCTTTATTTCCTTTAACGTCCAATCTTAATGTTTTACCTTTCGTTAAACAAAACATCAGTGTATATAGAGATTAATAAAATTCAAACCCAGAATAAAGTCGTGCGTGAGTGTTTGAACTTATAGAATGTGAAAATTAATGTCAAAATATGTAAAGAAAAATCCAGTGGCTTACATCTAAAGTTTTCTACTAATTATATATATATAAAAAAAAATGAATACAATTCTCAAAGAGGTAAAGATTATGTAGACGATCAGTTTGAAATGTAGTACATATTTCTAGACAAGAGTATTAATTTATTTTATATTTTTTATGTTAAGAATTTGTTGTTAATCTTGTATTGTGTTAGAGCACTGATTCGTGAGAAGGAACAGCGTTGTCTTTGACAAAATTTAAACCTTTTCCACTTCCGTCACTTTCCCTAAGACCTGACCAAACTAGTGAACGCAAGAATTTCTGGGAATTAGTGTCGGAAAACAGCGTTATCCAAGGAAAATCCAGTTCGAGGTCTCCCAATCAGAGGAGTAATTGAAGAAGTGAAGCCGAGCGTGCAAGACTCGCAAGATTTCCATGTTAATTGAGAGAGTGGAGCGTGGTAATTGGTTTACGAGGTGTCGAGTGACAGTCGGCCGGTCTTTCACACACACACACACATTCTGAAATAGCTTGTTGGTTTCATCCTTTACCTTTCCGCATGCCTCTGCAATATGTTTAACGAGTTATCTGAATTTCAAATCAGGTTCACTCATTAAAACTTCTGCAGGAAGATTTTACATGCATCAGGAGATGACGAAAAACGGTTCCTATTGTTCTGTAACTTTTTCCATCCAGCTATTTTCCGTTATTTTTCTTTGTTCGATATAGCAAACTTTAATTTGACTGCCATATCATTTAAAGTATTCGTAACCAGATAAGTAGCGTTACTATCATCGTATGTGGTACTAACGAGAACTCTTCTTTAGGATTTTATTTTCATACAGAAAACTTCATTTATACAGAGCAGTGTATAATTCCTATTGCGTAGAGGCAATAAAGGTAAAGGGAAAGAGGTGTATGTTGTATTCATTGATCTAGAAAAGGCTTTTGACCGCGTGAATTGGGAATTGTTGTTGGGAGTTCTAACAAAGATAGGATTGGAATGGAAAGATAGAAGACTCATAAGAAACTTATACATGAACCAGCAAGTAAGTGTTAGGATAGGGGAAGAACTGACGGAAGAGAGTGCAATTGGAAGGGGAGTTCGACAAGGATGCTGCCTCTCGCCAACACTATTTAATGTCTATCTAGAAGAGATAGTGAAAAAGAGCCTACATGATGATGATGGCATTTCGATAGGAGGTAGAATGATTAGATGCATAAGATTTGCAGACGATATGGCCCTTGTTGCAGAATCTGAAAAGAAAATCAATAAAATGTTAGAAAAAATGAGAAGGGGCTTTGAAGAATATGGGATGAAAATAAATGTTAGAAAGACAAAAGCCATGGTGATTGGAACAAAGGGGTCTGTGTCAAATATAAAAGTAGGAGGGGAGAAAATAGAACAAGTGAATAGTTTTCGATACCTGGGTAGTGTTCTTAGTAATGACATGAAATGCGAACGTGAAATAAAAGCAAGGATAGGAATGGCGAAAGAAGCCTTTAAAAGAAAGAAAAGTCTGTTTTGTGGGACCTTGAACAAAGAGTTGAAAAAAAGACTCATAAAATGCTTCGTGTGGAGTGTTGTGCTGTATGGGGCGGAAACGTGGACATTGCGTAAGGGTGACGAAAATCGACTGGAAGCCTTCGAAATGTGGGTGTGGAGAAGAATGGAAAGAGTTAGTTGGGTCGAGCGGAAAACGAATGAGAGAGTGTTAGAAATGGTGGGTGAGAAAAGAACACTTTTAGATATTATTAGGAAGAGGAAGAGAAACTGGTTGGGACATTGCCTAAGAAGAGATTGTATCATGAGGGACGTCCTAGAGGGTATGGTGGCGGGAAAGAGAGGGAGGGGGCGAAGGAGACTACAATTAATGGATGATATTAAAACAGAAAGATCATACGCGAAGACGAAAAGTTTAGCGGAGGACCGTGGAGCATGGAAGCTTCTCAGCTGCGGCAAGTGACCTGCCAATAAAGGCAGAATACCTATGATGATGATGATGAGAGGCAATAAATTTAGATATTTTCCAATCATATACCTACACAGAGCAGCAATTGGGAAACGAGATTTATTGTTACTATTATTATTTTGCTATGATGTTAGTTTTACTACAGAAGTTTTTCACAATAGTGAATCTTGCATGTGATCTCGGAAACGTGCAGAAATTTCCACCTCGGCCGGTCGCCAGTGTGGTACATGACACGGATAAGTATAGACTAATGTTATGATTCGAGGGTAATTCTAAAAGTACTAGGGACGCAGAGAAACTGTTCCTGATACTGTTTCGTTTTGTAATCTTATGAAATTAAATCGTGTGTTGCAGTGCTCAGAGCTTCAGAGATCGTATGTGTAGTGCTCAGAGATACAAAACGTTTACAGAAAGAAACCTCGGATAACAGTAGGATTAGAAGGTAGTTCCAGAACTGCAAATAAACTGGAAACGTCGCTGATTTATCTGATCCGTAGTTGATTCATTGCTTAGGCGTTTAATGGAGACGTCAGCACCAAGACTATTTTTCCCCATCACGAAAAATCAATGTCTGACATATACACCTTATAAAAAGATTATCAACATAAACACAACGATCTAAAGCATTAGCTTTACCATACGAGTTGAATGGGGACATCAGCGCTGTTGGTGTTTGTTCCCGTCACTAATGCCAGACACATGCACTTCATGAAAGTACCATTACCATAAAAACAATGATCAAAAACATTACTTTTATAATACGCATTTTGTGGACATCTCAGCGTCGAAGTTATTTATTCCTGTCACAAAATATAATGTCGAACACATGTACCTCATAAAAGCACCACCGACAAAACAATAATGACCAAAGTCAACCTTTACAATAAACATTTAATGGGGACATCAGCGCTAAGGATATTTGTCCCCATCAAGTAAAAATCAATGCCTACACATATACCTCATAAAAAGACCACCAACATGAAACCAATGATCAAAAGCATAAGGCTGGAGAAAAAAATAATCGGTAAAATTTAAAGCTATATATATATATATATATATATATATATATATATATATATATATATATATATAAACAAGAAAACACCGCTATTTCAATCTACAATAAAAACGAGAATTCGGTCACTAACAATAATGTTATGGTATTACTCAAAACCAAACTAAGATTATTAGGGAGCCCTGTACTTACTCAGAGGTCCAAATACTCTCATATTCTACAGGAATGTGCCGAATACTTATACGTACAACAGTCTTAACGATATGGGCGGTTAACATTTACACTAAAAAGGAATGTTGGAAATGAGGTTATTCAATATGGAAGTGGTGCACAAGGATCATTCCATCTATGTAATGAATACACACCATCTTCGAATTACTCGAAGTAGGTTTTATGCGCAGAATGGAGCATACTTTTGTTGGCCTTTTCCAATTCACTTGCCGTTGAGATCGCATCTGTTGGACAAAATAACTACAGAGATCAGAATACTAGATAGAGGACTTCAGTTCAAGCTCTACCAATATGGTACGCATGATTGCTATGCCAACACCCTCATTTCTCCAAATATGCCAAAATATTCTGGCACTCAGTAAACACGCACGATACAGCTCTGTTATTGATGTAACTGATAGCATCTCGCAAGAATATTTTATTCTGACGGGTGTTTACTAAAGACATTCTGCAGGCTTATAATAGCGTTTTGCGAGTGAATGCATGATGCAGAAATAGCTGAAGCGCATGGTCAAGGAAACGCTTAACTGAAGTTGGTTTAGCTGTGAATACTAAACATAGGAAATGCATGCTAAATTCTAAGCTGTACTCGTTCATTGTGAAGGCACAACCAACAGAAGTCTCATCTTCGGAACAGTCCATATAGGACACATTAAAATTGGTAGTGTTCTAGAAATGTTCCGAACGCTTGCTAGTATTCCTGGCTACTTGTGTTTTGTATGGTGTGTGACGACTACTGAAGGTCGAGGTTTGGCGGGAACAACAGACATGATGGAATAGAGAAATGTGTAGCAAAGAAAGACACAACCACACAAATCCACTATGAGCTTCCTAAGCAAAAACATGTATCCATGTTGCATGTGGGTCATAAATGTGAGTACAATGTAGAGTAAAGCTGCAGGGATGGCCAATAACACAACGCATATGGGTTATATAATTTTGGCAGCTGAAGAAACATTGTCAAGTTGGTTCAGCAGGGACGAACGAGGAGATGAGTAAGCAATACAACCAATCTAATTTGAACCAATAAGACTACAATATAACCGTAACAGAACAACATAATCAACACTCCAGGTACAGTGGGCAAGTATACCAAATAAATTTAGAGCTTAAAGACAAGAATAATTATGATTATGAATTGCTGTACCAAAGTGATATCAAAGATCAAAACCAGAAATTGGACCGTATCAACAAACGACGGACGATTGCCAGTGAAGTACAGGTTCTAATCAAGAACGCAAGTTCGTTAGCTGTTAAAGTTATTACACTCAGTTTTCTCAGCATAAAGCCAAAAGCCTGTCTCATTCGATCAGGGAACAAGACAATTTAATGTCAGCAGAAGCTGACAATACCGCTAATATACCGAAAGCAATGAAAAATAAGAATAATACCAACAAATATTATACCAAAGGCATGAGCCTGGATCTGGAAGAGAACAATTTTGACGATGACAGCAAACAGTGTAACACTAAAGGCACTGCCTTTAGGGTCATATTTTCTTGCAGCAATCACTTTGAGAGACTACAGCCCATATGCACCTTAAAATAACATTCGTCGATAAAATTAGCTAAAAGCTCAGCCATCAACATGTGACCAGGAGGAGTATAATTGTACAGGTATACCGTAACACTAAGTTGTGTCATAAGCCTTCTCTAAATTGAAGAATATAGCAACCAAATTTTCACGATGGAGGAAGTATTTCTGAATTCGGCTTTTAAGATGAGCTAGAATGTCTATAAGTAGATCTGACATAGCGAAATTTACATTAAAATTTGCTGAAGATAAAATTTGACTCCACAAAAACAACTGGCGCTTGTTCACTATGTGGTTAAAAGAGCTTCCTGACGCAACTCATGAAAGAAATGGGTCTGTAATTCATGGCAGTCGTTACAGCTGTGTCTGGTTTGAGAGTTGGAAGGACTAGAGCTTTTACGCCATCGAGGTGGGAAAGTCTCTTCCGACCAGATAAACTGGGATAATGCAAGCTGAGCATCGCGCTAGACCAGCTCAATATATCGTAAGCTATAGGTCAATCCATGGACGACTCACGTAAAGGATAGTTGAAGTTGAGAACCGTGAAGGGAGCATTATGAAGCTACATATTAGCGCTACGAAAATTTAACGAGTTCCATTTGATCCGGGACTGATAGTGATTAAACCCAGTTGAATAGCATGCAGAGTGAGAAATAGAAGAAAAGTGTCATCCCAAAATTTTGTCCCTGTGCGGTTAGTCTCGAGGACCCCATTTACTGCTAGAGTACACACACTAGTAATTGGATAGTAATGCAAACAAATACCACGTTTTTCCGTTTAATCAGAATCAAGTAGGCATCAATCGAAAATAATTGAAATAAAAGTTTCGGTACAACCGTATAAAAGTATTAATTCGTTAAATTTATTGTCAATTCATCAAACACATTTATTCTATGAACACTTTCATTTCGTTAATATATACTGTGAAGCAGGTAATCAAATTCACATGCTTATCGGGAGTTATTAGGAACATTGAAACATTGGATCATAAAATAAACTACGAGTATATTCGATAGTTAAACTCAAATAAGAAATTTCGAATGAGAAAATTTGTCAAATATGTAGGATATCTCTAGTATCAGGGCTGAAATTGAGGGGGAATGCCGTCCCCTTACCTCGAAAAAATATGTACGGCATCCCCCAGTTTCTGAAACATACAATGGACAAAGATAGGCAGGGGAAACGGCGTGACGTCATGCTACTACCTACCGTTCCCCCACCTTTTCAGATCCGCTTTTACCCCTGTCTAGTATTGAAATAAAACTGCGGAATTACTGTTATTTGTAGGGTCGATTTGGCAAATGAATGTTTTCTTCTTAAAATTTTTAGCTATTGAAAGTTAGTTTCTAGAAGATAAATAAATGCTGATTATTTTGTGGCGTAGAATGTTTATCGTAAAATAAAGGTACTAAAAACATGAAGCTTTCTGTTCATCAGGTACGGAAATAAAATAATTTATTATGCCACATTGTCGTCATCACTGTAAGACGAAGGATTATTATTTGTAATTAGCATTAGGCTATGTATATGTTGATAATATTTCAACAACCAAATATTTTACATTTAATTATTTTTTATTAAACCGGAACAGACAGGGACGAAAAAAACACGTTATACATTACAATAATGATTCATGTATGTTACGTATGAGTCTCGTCCTTTGCATTTTTGATTAATGTTGATCAGTGTTTGTTTCGCATACTGTCAAAGCAAGTTACCTGACGAGCACCATTTCATTTAAATTCTGGTTAGGAAGAACGTGATGCCTGGTAACAGACTGGAATATGTTTTTAAAAAAATTAATCGTATTGGTTCATGAGCAGGAAAATAATTTTTTAAGTTTTTTTTTTCAATTATTCAGTCCATTTTTAAAATTAATGACATTTTTGAGGATCTTTTTCTCACATATTTTGAATCCTTAATTTTGGAGCCCTATAAAAATTTTATTTGTTATCAACGTATGGTATTATATTAAAATTATTTTGTGCATAGGAAGAATACGAGTAGAAATCAAATATAAACCAAATTATTTTGGTAATTTTATTGGAGTATCCAGAAAGAAAGAAATCGTGCATACATAATTTCTCCACGTAATCGCTGAACTTTCTGACACATCTTGTCCATCAAATTGGCAAGTTTTTTTTTATGTCATCCTCGAAGATAGAGACACATGTGTACAGTACAACCAGTTGTTCATAAACCCTTCTATTCCAGTGTTATCTTCGATTCGCTGTCTTCCCAGTTCTTCTTTCAGTAGACCAAACTAATAGTGGTCATAAGACGATAAATCTGGACTGTAAATACGATCTTCCAGAGGTATCAAATGAAGTCCGAAAACTTCCTGCGCAAAGCCTTTAGTATGTAGATGAGGAGACGAGGAACCCATCTGTAGGTAATTTCCGAAAATTCAATTCATCAGCACCAATGGCTTGAACACTAACACAACTTATTCCTACAGTAGCAGCAATAGCCGAAATTATTTTGCGTCGCCACAGCTTGACAGCTTGTCTGCGATGATGCTTGCCTCTTATTGTCTTTGATAGTCCTTTTTCTCAACAGCTACCAGACCCACCACAAACTTCAAATTTACAATTCTTCTTCCTAAAATCGTTATCCGGTAACCCGTGCACATATGGATTGTTATGTAAACGCATTAGATTTTTGTAAAAATATCTCTGTGTTAGTATACTTGCAATTATTTATTTATTTTTACTAATAAAGTTTCAGGTACAGCTTTAAAACCACTTAATACTAGAAACAACACTGAAACTGAGTAACTAGTTTTATTTTTATTTTTTATTTTTTTTTTTTAAAGAAGGATTAGAAGATCAGTCAGGATACGTAAAAGTACCTTCCAAGTATTCACTTCATGTTACCGAGAAAAACGTTAGTCGGCATATTTGAATACAAAATTCGAACCCCCGGACTTCTCGGATGCATAATCAGAACGACAACTAATTTGTTGCGTATGTGTTGAGTCGTAAAAGCATGTGTTTCTATTGGATATAGTCCAGTAAAGATAAGGTTGAGAAAGGAACAAATTAGTAATAAGATGAAAATTGGTATGGAAGTAGGGGAATGTGTTAGGAATATTAACATACTAAAAGTCCCCTAAAATCCCACTGTAACTTTTCCCGCAATTTTGAAAAATGTGCACCATCTTTAGACGACGACAAGGAATTTATGGAATTCGTCACTCTTTACGTTTATCCCTCTAGTCACCGTTCTAATTATCACAAATCTATTAATTATATATGGTTGCAAAGCTTGAAACACAGAGAATTTATGTAAATAACCTATATGCCCATCGTGCTAAATTTCTAGAAGAAGAGGAAGAAGAAAACAGCTTTTTTTATTTTAAAAAGTATATTGTAGAAATCATGATAAACTTGCAACATTAACAATTATTGCACATCAACAAAACAACACCAACAGATGTCCTTGATATATATCTCAAACATAGCCAACGATGGCACAAATCAGTCCAATACAAGCTGAGAAAAAATGATAACCAATATTACTTTCTGACCTCTCTGTACAAAAGTGCATAAGGTGATATTCACTTTCATGGCTCTAGTCACCTTCTATTTTTGCGTAGGACCAAGAGTTATACATAATTGGAAATCTTAAGACACGTAAATTCGAACGAGGTAATACTTATACTAATGAAGCTCAATCTGTGGAAGAAGCGTAAAACCCAAAATTTCGGGACAAAACATGATTTTCATATAAATAGTTTAAAATTTGCAACACTAACAATTATCGTACGTTAACAAAACTCAACCACCGTTTTCACTATCATAATTATTAATTTACTTTAAAATGGGGTACATTTTCCCCAATGGAGTAAGCTTTTATGACACATATTACATGACGTAAAAATAGCAAAAAATAATGTATTAACAGTATTAGAAAGTAGCGAAAATTGGTAGTCTCCTTTGCATTGGAAAACTGTAATTCACACACTTAAAATCACTCTCAACTACAATAGTCATTTGAATGTAATTGTGTTTTAAATGTCTTTTTATAACTAGAATGCAATTTTCTACTAGTATTCTTCAAATCGAACTTAATGTTTACAGAATTTTCACATTTCCAGGCAAAGCTCCCCCCCCGAAAGTTAGCAAAGCCCCTCCTGAAACAAAATCGTAAATACGCCAGTGATCATTCGTCTCCTTTAGCCTAAAGGGCATAACTGTGGGACGTTAAAGATTTGTTTTCATTTTCATTTTCCTAGTTGAAGTGTATCTCCTGACCATTCATCACGTCAACCTTCAATATTTAACTGATCATAATATTTCGTGACGCAATAGAGTTTATAATTAGTAGCAAGATAGATTTGAGTAGATAAATAGTAAAACTGTGGTAAGAAGAATATTCCACTGTGAGAAAGGGAAATATTCGTAAAATGTTTTTCCCTTTGTGTGCAACAGTGTTTGTTACTGAATTATGTACAGATACACACACACACATAAACGAAGAAACAACCCTCTGGAAAAAAAGTATATATACGTAACCTGTTCGAGAAAACCATGCCTAGTCAGAATTCGCATTGACAAAAGGGCGGAGGGAGGAAAAAAAAGACCAGGGCATCACCGCGCGAATAATCGTGCTTAATGAACCTAAATTCAAGAGAAATGAGAGCATGTCCAAAACTAACAACACTAATGATTCCCTTTGTTGATTCTGGCCGGGAAGAAAGCGCAATCAGTCTTTTCCCCTCAGGAAGTTTCCCCTCACTGCTTCGGCGCTTAATCCTACTTATTAAACACCTGCTGGGGAAAAATTCACAGAATAAAAAAAGAAAAAAAACTTGGGAGACGACCTGGCAACATTAATTCTGAACGAAAACTCACCATGAATATTGATGACAATCAAAAGAACTCGACAGTATAAAGTACTGAATACTTAATGTGTACAAGATTAAAAATTAAATAATTTATTGATATGTACGGTGTTGCTGGAATTGAATTTCAGATTATTTTTATAGTATATCGATATAAGGGCGAATGTTGGAATGCTACATAAGGAAACTCCATAAGTATTCAATGGTGATGTTTGATCATTATGCTCGAGGGAACAAGATTGTTTAGTTACAGTGAAACCTTTATAAGTCAATCACTCAAAGCTTCAACTAATGATGGTCGTCTAGGGGAGTGGTTGCCTTAAAGTTTTTGTCAGGGATTTTCTAATCGGAGAATCAGAAGATCTCATAAGTAGCCGGTCGTCAAATCATTTCATATCTTGACACAGGTCGTATTATTTTATTCTTCAGCAAATGGTCAGATTGATTTACACAATACCTTTGAAGCTAGTGATTCCCACATCCTTTTTACTGACAACATATCACGAATAACATGCTCAATATATATATAGGGTTGGAGTTTTATATGTGTCGTCGGATCTAGAGACCTCAAAACTGATTTTAACTTATTCTTGAAGGTTTTGTGGTAAAAATAACATATATCGTATACAGTCTAGACTTATAAGCCTCCTGTATGGCATAAAATTTAATTTTAAATTCTAGAATGCCGCGAAACACTCCCTGGAGCTGCGCGACATACCTGTTGGGGATACCTAATTCAAACCCAATGTTAAACAATTGTGTAAATGTATGCTTCCTGTTAAAACTGCCGACTCTTTTTAGAATGCCTACCATGTTTGCTAGCTCGTACACTTTCAGTCAATGGTCATCCAATACCATTTTATGGATTTTCTTAACCATATTTGGATTGATCACTTCATTTGGTTGACCACTGCGATATTCGGCTTTGCAACTCGTTTAAACTCTGCCACCCAATATTTTAGTGTTGTTAACGAAGGAACAGACTTCCACAGAGTACAATCTAGCTAAGCTTTAATTGGTTGGATTAAGACATATAAAATTAAAGTATTGTATCAGATAACGATGACCCATTTTTTTTTTTTTTTATGTTTACAAATCCAATGAGAGCGTTCACTATTGATGACTATCAAATAGATACTAAACAACGTAGCGTCTTCAAACTTCAAATTTAAACTTTCGACTATAGTAATGTTTTTGAAACAACAAGCGCCAATTTTATACGTCTGGTCGGATACTTTTGGGAGTACCCACGTATACTATAGTATTATATTGTTTAATATAAATACATTAAATTCTATAGTGCATGACTGAACAAATCTAATATGTTTTAACATGTATTTCGAAGAACTGAACTTTTTTTCAAAAATCCGGTAGAGGGCAATCGCCTTTTCCTCCTTGAGGCAGCCCGGTAGCCAGCCCAAATATGTACGGGGAACCTGGCTGAAGTTAGGGGGCCGATCCAACCATATTATAGTTCATCACCATATTAGCGTGTGCTACAAATTTCTAACTGGAATGACTTAGTATCTTAGAAACTTTGTATACTGGGGGGCAGAGGGTAGCTCATCTGAAATTTGTAACACCGTGTAGTTAGACAACTCAAGGATGAATTTAACTAATCTTCTTAGGATAAGAAATTAAATAATAAATTTCTTTTGGATATTTTCGACATCACACCACAAGCTATCAGGATTCGAAATGGTTTTAACTATCTAAATCGTAATGGCACAGAAACTTAACCATTATGACTATCCAACATCGTAAATAGATGTGATACTCACAGGTAGTTCAGCTTTGATAATCTCCAATCGATGTCTTTTCACTATGCGATCTTAATTCCAACTCTTTAGTCTACTTACTCTTCGTAGGCCCTACTCAACCAGCACAACCCCTTTCCGGGATTCAGATGCTTCCTGGTTGTAGCGTAGAGCTTAGCTCAGGTCTCCTTATGAAATGCCTTATTCGTTATTTCCGTATAGGAAAACTTCCTATAATTGTGGTGTGATGCCTACGTTATCTGTTTTTATTTTTCTAAACAGTTTGAATATCGCTTCCTTGTTTTACAATAAACAAAATAAATTTACAAAACACATGTGAGGATTTTGGGTACTTTACAATATTATAGTTCGTTTGCAAGTCTACCGTGAAAATTTTAGGGGGACAGCAAAAATGTAGGGGGCCCAGACCCCCTAGACCCCCCCTTAGATACGGGCCTGCCTTTAGATCGGACATACCTATACAACTATCGTACGTAGTAAACTCGCATATAAGCACCCAGAACTCTTTGTTATGAACATAGAATAACTAACTTTGACTGACTATATTTGACTTTCTGGTTATATTGACGAACAGTACAAAAGATAAGGTTTATATATCTTTAATAATATCAATTGCAAACAATGGTATATTGAACGTCTGAACATGTAACATGCAATTATATCAATTTCATATGAATGCTGCATGTAAAATTTCTTTTAAAAAAGGTAAATGACAGATAATAAATACACCTTGTTACAAACATGCAACACTAACTAACACTAGGTAAAACCAATCCCATTGTGTTTCTTTCTTGCCTCACTTTACAGCCTCTAAACTTGTATCACTAAAAACAAGACTTGCTTCTTCTTCTTCTTCTTCTCCCTTCTTTATTATCTCATAAATTGCAAATTACTATATGCTTCACAATTAGAATTACGTGCATTAGTGTTAGGAAAATAAATCAACAATACATACAATTAACTGCATCAGAATGGGAATGAACAACACTTTTTTACACCACAAAAATAAGTTCTCGATTTCCTCTAAAACTACGCAGGGAATTTATCCTCAAATCCATTTTGTGTAGCCTGACATATACGAGGAATGATAGAAAAAAGGTTACAAACCCTATTATGGCTTTTATGTTAAACATAGCTGAAAGATCAAGACACCTGATGGTAGAGGATACTGAACAATAATCCTCGATGTAATCACAGTTTTTGTTCAATCGCTTATCAGAACGGCAAATAAAGTTTTTGTACCATTTGGATAGAAGTTCTCGTAGCAGCGGTTTAGACATATCCGTAAATCACATGCCAGATAATGGTGGCCAGCCATTTTTCGCTTTAGAACAGGGAAAAGGTGAAAGTTACTGGGTCTAGGTCAGAGCTGTGGAAGGGGTCCACTAGTCATTCCCAGCGCAACGTCATTGGTTACAGTACTGGGTCTACCGCTGTGTCCAGGAGTGTCATTAATAATATTGCTCTGTCTTTCTTTGACGGCACGACACCACTTACCTACATGTTACTTTGAAATTTAGCCCTCCCCATACAACCTATACAATCTGCCTATGAATGTGAGGAGGTGTCGTATTTTTGGCCCATAGAAACCGTAGTAGCACTGCCTTCACTTCTACTCTTGACCAATTTTCCAAACGAGCCATCATTCGTAATGTCCGCTTCTCGGGTATATACATGATCAGAACCTGAAGTCTGCACCAAGACGGACATGTTATTAATCTACAAATACATTTTCATTAAGTAACAGTGAATAATATAAAAGTTTTACGCTTTGTAACCTTTTTTGATCATCCCTCGCACATACCTTACCTTTAGACACAATTGTAGTTAACCCATTTAAACCCAAATTATTTTTTTGTCGAATTTAATCTTGGTTCCTGTCAGATTGGTAAAAATAAATGTAAAGAACATATTTAAATACATTATGGTTCACGAAAATGTCATGGACCTCTAATTTGGTAATGTTCCATTTTTGGAACAACGGGCCTGAAAGGGTACAGGTTTCTGGAAGAAAATATTTCAATTTAGCCAGGCTAAAGTATTGTTTTGTTAAAATTTTAGGATACAAATTTTACAATAATTTGCAATATTCATTATATACAAAGTATACAAATATTAAAACATGTTAATATTATGCATATTCACATAATAACAGATTTTTTACATTATACTTATTTTCCAATACATCACACTCTACTACTGATGGAAGTAAATGAAGCACTTCCATGTTGTGTTATATTCACTATCCAGATCTTGATTGTCTTTCTGATTTTACAATGAAACGTAATTCTTTGTCATATCCAACTTCATTTATTGCTCGTTTGTTGACCGATCGCAATTGGTCCGAAATAGGTGTCCCAAGAATTGCTCGTTGTTTGGATTACATTTCTTATGTGACTTTGCAGAAGGCTGACTTTCATTAGATGTACTAGGTTTCGGAGCTTCATCATCCAACAAACTCTTACTTATAAATTCATTTCTCAGCTGGCCGCTTTGCGTTACTGTAAAACAAGCTCCTTCCTTAGCGAGCAACTGATTTCTTGATAGCCTCTCTATATCTGCTCCATCTTCTTCCGAGAACTCTTCATTTTCTGGTGGTGTAATGACAATATCTGTAGCAAGAATATCTTCTTCGTTAGCAAGTATATTGATAATTTCGCCAAAGAGTATCCAGTCAATCTGAAATAGGGAGGGAGGATTTAGATTTCTGGGCTTTCGGCATCTGTGGCCATGTTAGCCCGTCACGTTTGATGAATGACGTCCCTCGGCGAGAAAACTCTCCAGGGAAAGGGAAGGAAGCAAGTGTTGGGGAAGGAAGGAAGCGACCTGGGACATATATGTTAGGTACCACCCCGGCATTTGCTTGGTGTGAGCTTGGAAAACCCAGGAAATCCTCATTCAGGATGGCTGGCCTAAAAAGCTTCTTACACTTTTTCGACCGAGAACACGCACCGGGAATCGAACCCGAGACAGCTTGCACTCAATGTGAAGTAAAACAGTATTTCTTGAAATAAATAAAATCCAGATGAAGTTGTGAAATACACATTTAAAATACAAAACAACATAAAATATTTATTTATTTGCAAGCTACCAGATACAGCTCAGAAACCATTTCACACTGGAGCAATCAACATAATGATAACATTGGGGAAGAAACTGAAAGGAAGGCGGCCAGGGCCTGTAAAATTGTGTAGGATGCTAATAATTCCCCTACAATACCTATAAAATATAACTATATAATATGCCTTTATCTATGTCCAAAATTTACTGTTTTTATCTCACTGCAGTAAAGTGAATTCAATAATAAATGTTACAAATGTAATCAGGCATTTCTAACAACTTCTATATACAGGTAAATAAATGTACGATCCAGTGAATGAGCGATCAAGACACCTGCAACTCTATTTGGCTGTAGTCTCTCAACTGAAAAAGAGCTCCTTCGTGGCTAAGCGGTTAGCGTACACGCCTTTGGCATGGGAGACCGGCTTCAATCCCCGGCGAGCGTCCATGTGGTTCGGATTCCACTTTAATGAGTAGGTCACGTCTCATATAGCCTCGCTGCTGAAAGAACGTTAAATTCACAATCAACTCAACTCAAATGAAAAGCGTACCGCGTGGGTGTAACAATTAAATCAATTTTTTGTGTATAAATTTCCCCTCCTCCATGAGACCAATACATTCCGAATGCAAGCGCAAAATGCCCTCAAAAGCGGCAAAAATAGCATCAAATAAAAATATGCTCATAAAATGTACGAAACAATTACTAATGCATCCAATAAAATTACCATATTATATAGTTTTATGGGTACATTTACGCCCGTGATTCCAATAACGCAACAAACAAAATGCAAACTTCATGTACCCGTTCGTGCCCGTTGTTCCAATATTGGAACATTGAAAATTATAACCCTATTTTATTAATAAGAATCATAATCAATTGTTGCATTTCACATGCACTGAAAACTTAATACTTCTTCTATCCAAAGAGTATTATATAGGTAGAAAACTCATAAACGAACATAAAATTTACTTACCTCCTTTGAGACACCATAATTTGTTTTTATTCAGCGCAACTAATATCTACTGTACACATTGTTCGCGCCAATTCAAGACAAAGATACGTCATTTGCTAAACCATTGGTACCAAATGAAAAGTCCATACAAAAATCGTTACCTTTATTCACGTTATATGAAGAATATAAGTAAAGTAAAAAATGTTCCAATTTTGGAACAACGGGTTCAAATGGGTTAAATAAAATTTAAAATTTAAGAGTTAATCACAATTTGGAATATATCTCAATAACCATCTGTCGTCTCGCTAGTGTTATAATGAATAATACGTTTAAATAATTATCAGTTTCATTCTAATAAATAGTGTAGTTATTGCACTGCATCAAGCTTTAGGTTTACAAAAAAAATCGTTTTCCCGTAAACTACGCATCAGGATTTACACCTACTCATATCATTTTGCTCAATGAGATGTTTCGGTTGGTTTTGCTCAATGAGATGTCTCATCTTTATTCAAAATGTTTTCCTTAGACGCTAATATTATATAATCTACAGTATTAGTTCTAGCAATTTTTCCCTAGCTTTACAAAGGGAAAATTGCTAGAACTAAGACTGTAGATTCTATAATATTAGCTTGTAAGTAAAACATTTTAGCTTCAACTAACGGTACTTTCTATCTTCTAGGTTGATAAAAATAAGGTTATTGTTCTTTCTTTGAGCGGATTGTATATTGTGAATCTAGAATAAAACATTGGAGGCTTTCCTTCTGAGGAGCTCCCAGTTTGCCACGAGCAAGAAAAGGTTAGGAATCACAGCAACATATTTTAGCAGCAAGTATCTTAAAATATCAAAATTCCGATGGTTGATGATATGTGTTGCCCATAGAATTTCACTGCACGTGTGTAAAATCACATAGTTCTGTATGGTGGCATGGAGTTTCGTTAATTTGTGAATTAAAAATAACCAGCCGATAGCGTCAATCATGATGTGATTACTCCGATTTCCTAAACCATAACATAATTTCTCTGCAGTTGTGATACTAAAAAGCAGTTTATTAGCAGCAGCTTAAAATTCCTGAAAAAAGAATTCCCTTACTACGTAATGTATTCCTTGAAATGTTTGAAAGTATGGATCGCTTTGAAAGTACTGTGTGCTTTATGGATATGTTTTCCCTATCGTGGGGTCATTTTTGAATCGTCAATATTTGGTTAATACCGAAGAAGAAAGTTGTTCTCAAAAGAGCAAAATTAACAAATTCGCCTTTGTTTTCTCGTAATTTGCTAAAAGCATAATTTCGTCTCTTCTTGAGTAATCAAACGTGTTTGATTTACCCTAAGTGCTCACGCTATCAAAATAGGTGGTGGTTTCAGGGGTTTGGTGAGGGAGCGGCAAGGAAGAAAGCGGTATTGGGCTTTGTTCGTCTTTCTGTGGTCTCCCAGTAATTATCTCTGGTCCTCCAGCTATTGAAGGTTAGTGTTATAACGCATTTTTCACTCCTCCATCTCTCAGGGTAAAATACTTCAGCTCACAGGCTGCCTCGTTAATATAACCAATTTGTGTGCAGCATTTGGAGGGAGACTCACGCGCGACACCTTAAGGAGAAATACATGTTTAGAATCGATAATTCTCATTAACCAAGAATGATATGATTCTCTATACGACGTGCCGTATAGTTAAATTTATGTAAGCTTACAGTAAGAGTGCAAAATCCGAAGGATACAAAATTCCGGTGTAAAAGAATTCTTACTGTGCTATAGTTCTGTAGTATAGTTGAGTCTGTTGCAAATATATATATATATATATATATATATATATATATATATATATATATATATATATATATATATATATATATATATATATATATATATATATATATATATATATATATATATATATCTGTGGACTCCAAGCACGTGCACCCCCTCTTCATTGTATGCACTATCTAAAATGAGAAGCTAGCATTGAAAATAGCAACACTGCGAAACTTTCTGCCGTCATATTTCCGTTTGGGGCTTAAAAGAAAGAGGGGTTTTGCCAAAGCAATAGTTTAAGTCGATTTTCTGAAGGTTGAAAGAAAAGGATTCACCAAGCAAAGCAATATGACATTTGTCAAGTAGGGAAGAAGTCGCTTGAAAACGATCAACAATTCACACGTCCTTCGATGTCAAAACAGATGAAAACGTTCAAAAAGTGGCACAAATTTGTTCAAACTGGCGATTGACTATTCGACAGCTTTCCAAACAACTAAATATCTCGTATATGTCTGTGGAAAACATTTTAACCGTCGATTAAATGGGCAAACGGCTTCCTTTTTCTTTTTCTTCTTTTTATTTTATTTTATTTTATTTTATTTTATTTTATTTTATTTATTTATTTATTTATTTACAACGAAAGTGCATCATGCCATTCCTTGCTTTTGATTCGCGAGTTTTTAGCCGTAAAATTGTTCCTCCCTATCCACATTCATTGTGCTTTCCAGATATAGCACCATATAACATCTGGCTCTTCCTCAAAATTAAAACCGTGCTTAAATGAAAACTTTTGACACCATTCCTGACATTGAGAGTTCCGCGACAGAACAGCTGAACACTCTTCCAAAAGAAACTTTTCAGAAATGCTTCGAGTCATGGACTCAACGTTAGGAGAAGTGCAGTGGCGTATTTACGATTTTATTTCTGGTAGGGGGGCTTTGCTAACTTTATTCCTGTAATTGTGAAAATTCTGCAAAATATTTCATTTACTTTAATATAGTAAATAAAATTTCGGGGGGCTTAAGCCGGAAGTCCCCCCTAAATACGTCACTGGATAAGTGAATTGCTAGCTAAGAATAGTACTTTGAAAAGGATTAGATTAAACCAAATTCCATGTAAGCTTATTGCTTTATTTCTAGTAAAATTATTCACCATATCTTTTTATCACATCTCGCAGGTGTAATCTGTTACTTAAGAGAGTTTTTCTTTCTACATACACAGTACATCAATAAATAAACAAATGGTCCAGAAGAATAAAACCTATCAACGAACGACGAGTACTTAGTTCATTAATGGCAACGAATTATATACATTTTAGTGGAAATAGAAATTGGTTTTCCTCGCTTTTCTCGAAAAGTGTGCATCAGAATTTACCTTCAAGCATCTCATCTAATTTTGTTCAGTTCGATGAAATCTATCGAAAAGGAGGGTACCCCCCTTCAAAGTGAAGGAGTGCTGTTATTCTTCCCTAGGTGGATGAACTAGGAACTCCTACTTGGGAAGAAGAAGTGACTATTACAGCGAGCGCTTGGAGTCAGTTGTGTTGTGCTCAATGTGACCACCGCTAGTACTTTTGTACTAAATCTAGTACTTTCCTTCTCCTCTTCTTTTCTCATGAATACAGTTGGGAGAGAAAAAGGAATCTCATGAAAATTTGGCAATGTACGAAAATTTCACTGTTCCTGGTAACCATTTTCTGCCTTTCTTCAACAGTGCTATTTACAAGAGCAGGTTTTTGTGTAAGTGGTTTGCACGGTCTGTATTGATTTTTGACTTAAAAATTAAATGTGGGGATCCTTTCAAGAATGTGGGAGGTCACTCCCCCACCTACAGGAGAAGGGGAGTTATCGGAAAGCTTCTAATAAGATATGAATATCGTAAAATGTCATAAATAGGGTAAAACGGGAGCAGATAAAATTTTAGTACTTTTCCCCCCAGATCTAGTACTTTTTTTCTGTATATGTTAGTACGAAATTTTTTTGCCAAGTGGTCACACTGGTGTTAGTAATGCTTTTTATGTTCCCATGCTTTTGCATTGTGAGTTTTACATGTTAGATCTGTAAGTTCTCTTCAACGCGTGCTGCGGAGGCAAATAGCATAGATAAATTCATACATCATTTAATAATGACTGTTTTGACACGAAGTAATCGTATATAGTCCTTTGCTAGGTTTGGTGACACTATGTTTTGTCTAACAAGTATAAGTGGGTTGATACCGGCTACTTGCGGCAAGACAGGAACGGGTAGTACCCGGTTGTACCCCGCTAATTTCTGGAAGAGAAAATAGCTGAGTTGTTTTATCGTTAAAGTACGCCTGAGTGCTCAGTCTGAAAGTAACACAAGTATTTTAATAATATAAAACTACAAAATATTGTTTGCCTTGGGCTTATAGGTCTGAAAATGTTGGAGACTAAATGATTTGTAACAATAAAATGTATAAACCACTTATCATGTTTTAATATTGTATTAATTAATTGCACAAAAATCTTTTTAATAATGAACACAATACCAATAAGAAAGTGAGTCTGATTGTTGTGAACCTCTGCAAATGCCACAAAACAAACTTAAAAGCATTAACTAAAATAAATCCTTAGAAAGAAAGAAATAAGCTGACCAGGATTACTAAAAATACGATAATTTATCGTGATATACGATAATTTAAGCCTTAATTCTATGTACGATAATGTCCTTACGATAATAAGCGAATAGGCCTACACAATAATTTTAGAACGCACATTTTTTTTTTTTTTTGCAGTGTTTGAATGTGCAAATTAATTGTACAAATATGCATTGAATAATTATGTAACACATACACACCGATGTTTTAAATAGGGATGGGCAAAACAGGTTTTGATAAAAACCGGAAACCAGTTTCTAGAAAAACCGAAATCCGAAAACTCGACATTTCGGTTTTATCCAAAAACGGTTCGATTTCCTCCAAAAACCGGTTCGGTTTTTCACCGAAATCGGTTTCGATTTTCTCCAAAAAACTAGTTTCGGTGAAAACTTTTGGGAAACACACAAAACTATTTCTGTGGAAACGGAATCGGTTTCTGGAGAACAACAAAACACTATTCTGGTCAGAAATAGAACCAATTTTGAAAAAAAAAATCCGGAACCGGTTTTGAAGAAAACCGAAACCGAATTCGGTGAAAACCGATAACCGGTTTTTGTGAAAACCGAACCGGTTTTGGAGAAAACCGAAACCGGTTTCGGTGAAAAACCTTTTAAATTTTGCAAAACTGGATTCGGTTTTCCTAAAAACCGAAAACCGAAACACCGGTTTTTGTGCCCACCATAGTTTTTAACAGTCATTCCTGCTAAAATAAATCAATAATGATTTGAGAATCAAATGGCAACCCTGCATCATTCTTTAAATTTAATTACGTTTACGAGAGAGGGGAAAATACTATTGTTCAGAGTAGTGTTAGTAAGGTTAGAAAAATGATAAGGACAGCGACGAAGATTTGGAATTCGAAACTGAAGATTAATAGATAAGTTTATTATATATTATTGCTATTATTAATGGTATTTTACTTGTTTCTACAGTTATCACTTACACTAGCTGAACCTGCGTTCTCTACATAGTGCATCACTCGCATATGAGCATAAATCTCCTTCTCATTCCTCACAACATCTGTACATGTCCCTTTACAGACACAAGTGAAAGACGTATTGATTAAAAAAAGCCAAGGGGTATCATAAAGGGGAGACTTTTTTCGATTATTTTTTCTCAGTATCTCGCACCGTTTGCAAGATTTGAGCCTACTTCCGGTTGGAGTTTCTACTTCATGTATGACCAGTGTTTTCTTTCTTTTTGCATGCAGTATGGGCAAAACACTCCAAAAATAAATGTTCATCTTAGACTGGAGAAATGGTTATCCTTCCTTTTTCATTATTATTTGGCCATGAAACAAACGCCTGAGACATATACAACCCCTATATACAACAATGTGGTGTTGGAATGTATAATGCGTAGGATGTGATGCTTTAGTTTTTTTTTTTTAATTTCAACACTTCCAATGTACCCGTAAAAATATAATAAAGAAATAGTGGCCATGTTTTTTTAAAAATTAGAACTGGACAATCTACATGAAATTTACAAACGATCAGTGAAAACGTCATCTTTCTAGAGCCTGTAGTTTCCGAGATCCCATTGTCAAAAGGATTGACCACAAACATATAAACGTCCGCAACATATAGTTTAAAATAACTCGGAAGATGGCAGCACAAATCACCTGCATTGATTTTAGAGAAGGCTTAGTCAAATACAAAGGCTTTGAACAATAATTTTAAAACATAAACTTTATGAAAATGATGTATTTAACTAATTTATTTAATGTAGAAAAAATACACATACTCAAAATGTTATGTTTGTCTCTGTTAAACGTGAAATCACATATAACCGTAAATGAAATATTTGAAAGCCAAAGTTATGGGTTGGAGCTTAGTCGCTTTTAATTGCTATTGTAGCATTTTAATAGATAGATAACGAATATACGATAATTTTAAAGAGGAAAATCGATAATTTTGTTCTGTGAAATTGGCAGCTATCATACTGACTCTAGCCCAACTGTAAAGTGAAGACTTTAGGCGTACTACGTAAATTTCGTGCTGTTGTTTTACACACTTTAGTATGTTTTCTTTCATAAACAAACGGAAGCCGGACCAAAATTAGAGTAAACTGCCTACAATAACGCCACCATTCTTAGTTTTTCAAGGATTTCACATTTAATATTTCACGGAGAAAAATAAATGTTGCATTGTTTAGTAGCTTGATGTTCACTGATTAAAACATAGTGCAAAGAACCTGGAAAAATATATGTAGTGTAAGTGTTACACAAAAATATCGCGCAAAGTAAAATGGCGTTATTGCATACACTATGGATACAATAGCGTCAGGTTATCATTATTCATATTATCATGAAACCAATGAACTGAGATACGTTGGAACAAGTATAATTAGATGGAACAAGAATAGCAGTGTCCAGTAAGAGGCAATAGTTATCATAAGTTTTGTGATACCACCCCTTACAGGCTCCACGTTGCAACCAATTAATAATTTTACAAATATCATCGTAATAGTACCTTTTGCAAGTAACGCAATAGTAGGAGCTATCTTTGGGATGGCATGTTTCCGAACTTTTACCTTCACCATTCTTTTTATAAGTATCCTCTTTCTTTCGTCCACCCGGTTTCATAGTTGACCCATTATCCTTCACGTTAGGACGTTCGTTACACAGACTTCTAGTCACTACCACTGCTTGGACTTTTTTTTATCTATTCCTTCCAGGAAGAGATCTGTTAGTTTTTGAAGTTGGAATAAGTTCAGAGAATTACCTGTTACTAGAGAATGTAGAGTGAGAAGACTGAGGTGAATCATTAGCTATAGGATCACGGATACTAAAGTAGTAGCATTATACATGCGTTTCCAGTTATATGTTTGCTGTACGTTAAGTCCAAAAACTACAGGTTTTACACATATTACTTTCATTTTTACGTACACCACACACGATTTTTTTTCTCAGTGTGTGCGCTGATCACACGTTACCGAACTACAAGCACTCAGGACAGGCACGGCCCTTGGTGATTTATAGTCTGGAAATTTTTCTTTTAAATTTGAATATACTTAGTCTACAAATACGGAATGTAATTATAAAAGTGATGTTTGTACAACATTCGCAAAATATATTCAAGTATACGTAATGTAACTACTTTTGTGACTGTGAGAGTAATTAATGTTTTTTTATACTTTTCTAAAAGTGAAAAAAATCTTGTACTGTAATAAAAATCTCTAGTTACATCCGTGCAGACAGAGAAAGTTGTAATATTTTAGAGATTTTAATATCTATATGTTCTAAGAACAAAGACCAATTCTTGTCTTTCTGAGTAGGATAGAGTCGGGTATGGCTTGAAACAGACTATCCATGTTCAGAGCGAAAATTAGTATATATGTCTGGTATTAAAAGCAGCTTTATAGCGCTGTGCTCTAACGTAAATAAATGTAAACGTTTTAAAACCACATACGTGTTGCCTGTAATTCAAATAGCACTTGTATACACAACCATGTTTTAGTTTTCTTTTTCTTTTTTTTTTTTAAGCAAAATGCTATAAAAGGGCATTCGCAATGCATCAGTAACCGCATGTAGGAGATTAGGCGTGTTTTATTTTCTGTTTCTATCTTTCTCTTTTTGACCGGGTAATTCATTACTGAAAAAAAAATCATTCCACTAAATATTTTGCTTTACCTTCTCATAGTGTATATATTGTCTCTTTTCTCTGTGAGACACGATGTACTTGACAGTGTAATTGTTTGTGATATTAAGTTGTTATATATATATGTTATATATATATGTTATATATATATATATATATATATATATATATATATATATATATATATATATATATATATATATAATGCGATAAAATGCAAGCAAACAAGTCTAAATAAAACTTGTTAAGAGCTTGTGATGTCTATAAACTAATGTATGTGGATATTCAGCTGGTAGTGGATACTAGGCTTCTGTCCCACTTATTTGTATTACTATTAACACCATATTAACATTGTCACATATGGAATATCGATGCTAGATAAATCAAATTATATCGTGTAGCGTGCTTTAATGCGGAATTTTCGTACTATTTCTGACATGATTTATTTACTACAGACGAATTTCGTGTAGCTTTCTTCAATGTATAATTTTTGTTGTATTTCTGATGATAGCATTCAGTGATTAACGACAGATTAACTTCACGAGATATCGAAACACATCCGGTATCACGTACATAGAAAAAGAAACAATATAATCAAACCACACGTTTCCACATGTACGTACCTAATAAAGTATTACTTCGGTGCAAGTGAAATGTCCTCCTCAGGTGAGCTATTTCTAAGGGCCAAAAATATGAAAATAGGCATACAATACCTGATTAACCAAAATAGTCTCTGTAAAGTGATTATTGGATTCCGTAGCGAAAAAAAGTCTGGTGTTTGCGATGCGAAGACATTCCTCAATCCCACGATGCACCGCTCTATCATCAGGAAAGGTCTTCCCTCCCTTGATCGAGATGTCGGAAGCAGGGGCGGCTTTAGGATTTTAATTTTTTTTTAGGACTGCTTCCTCGCTTATGGATACATATACACATTTGATTGATTAATGACAGTAGGAAATTACTTTTACAGTAGTGGGTCATGATATTTGTTAATAATTATCTACCATTAATATAAATAGTGGAAAATATATTTACTCATTATTGTATCTTTTAGCGTTTATGTATTTTTCAAAATTTTTGGGTAGGCCCATGCCTACCCGCTAAAGCCGCCATTGGCCTGAATTGGTGATACTCAGAGCGAAAGATATCAGAGCAGTACGGTAAGTAAGGAAGAGTTTCATTCTGTAAGTAATGGACATAGTACATTGATTTTGAGCGTCATTCTAGTGTGAATTTTTATGCAAAATGAGAACAGCATGTATGTTGACAATTGGTGGGGGCTTTCAGAACATGTTTCCGGTGCATTTTATCAAACTCGGCCTTCAACTATCCACACTGATAGTTCGAGATGGAACAACCACATCATATACCACCATACAAGCGCAAAAAAAAAAAAAAACCCTAATATCTATATAAGTCTTTTGCAATTAAAA
Organism: Thermobia domestica; assembly: GCF_964235325.1. NCBI lineage: Eukaryota > Metazoa > Arthropoda > Insecta > Zygentoma > Lepismatidae > Thermobia > Thermobia domestica. The sequence continues at coordinate 92,288,535 of NC_137468.1, forward strand.
TGGCAGTTTAATTTCTCGCAACTGTACAAGATGGCTGGAGTACTTCCCCGATGTCCTCCGATGCTGAAATCGTTACAGATCACAGAACCAGGGATGCCCACATATTTTTGAAGGAGTGTAAAAGACTGACACTCAAGTGCAATCGGATCACAAGCAAACACACACACACACTTTGAGTACGTGTGTACATAATATATCATATAAAACAACAGTTATTTACGTATATATCCTTATTAATTACAGTAGGTATATTATAGTACTATGGTATTTAATATAAAGATATGAAGTACTATAGTATGTGAGTAAGCAAATTAGTTCGTCTTGACATATACTTCCAAGAACTGAACACCTTTGGAAAATCCAAACCCCTGCTGCGGATGCACAGAACGTAAATAAGAAAGATATCGCTTTCGTTTTATGTGCAGTTGTTGCATTAATCCGCCGGATAAAGTTTCTTGTGGCGCGGGAGACTCGGGTTCAATTCCCAGCAGGAGCTCGTGTGATACGGATCCCGTGTTAAGCTGTAGGTTGATGACACATATAGACTCACTGCTCAACGGAACGCTAAACTAAAAACTCAAACTCACGTTTCTTGTGGGCGTGTTTCAGACGTTTTTTTTAGAAATTGGAATGAGCTTTTCAAGATCATACAGACTTTGTTTTTCTTGTACTAGTAATACAACAGGATACTCCTGGTGGGAGGTCATGTGATTCGGATTCCATGTGAATCAGTAGGTCCACGTCTCATATAGCCTCGCTGCTGAAAGGGAAGCTAAACTGAAGTCAACTCAACTCGTAGTACAACAGGAATATTCATATATCGATGCATGGTAAACATACTATGAAATCTTTAAGTAAGCATCACGACTTTTTAAGTAAGCATCATGATTCAATAGTAAGACTATTCATGGCTTTGGATTAATTGTTTTAACAAAAGAGAAAATAATTTAAACTCTGTTATAACAACATTTATATATATGTCTGTATTTTCATTAATTTCGATCGTGTCGGAAGAAGGATATGCTAGATATCCGAAACAGTTACAAATTATAATTTAAAATAAAGTAAAGTTTTAAGCTTTGGTCAGTGTCTCTTTTGTTAAAATCATGATTCAAGTTAGTATTTCGTGTACACTTTCCAACAGATATTACATGCTGGGTTGCTTGGTGTTTTGGATCAATCACTCTTATATTTTGTGCAATTAATCTGTTTACTCAGTTGGACAAATAGTTTTAAAACGGATGCCCCCCGTCTCCAGCAACCCGTACATATTCATTTAACACACATCTTTTGTTTATATGGCTAACAGTATGTGCTACGTTTGTCCTTATTTAAAGATCTCTTGTGAAGTTAATAGAGAAGAAGTTTTATTCAACCTCTGCAATGTTGTGATTAGAATAAGATAGTGACGTATTGTGTGAAGTAAGCTAAGAAGTGGTGCAGAAACTTTCCAAGGATTGTATGTTCACCTCTGATAAAACCATTTAGAACGGGATTTCTGTTTCTGAGAAAAGGGAAAAAGAGAGAAAATGAATAGCTAGGATTAATGGGAGAAAGAGGGCGAATGTTACAAGTGCGCTTTTCATGACACACACATGACCCGTCTCAAGGAGATAGTAGGATTATGCTCACGTACTCGAATGAGAAGAATTCTCGCTTCTTGCCTCACACACCTCGTATCGTATGTCACACGGTCTGTTATAAATGTTGCTCTTAAAATTGAGCCAATGGTTTAGCGTTGAGTGATTGGATGGAGAATTGGTTTTGAAAGTAACAGATAGTTTTTGAAGTTTCGTAGAAGGAAGCAGTGAAGGAGACGAAGGAATAGAATAGATGTATGTGCAAGATGGTTTTAAAAAGGGAAGATGCGAAGTATTGTGATAGTTCCAAAAATCTTGCAGTATATTGTAGCTGAAAAATTGCTTTCACAGATGGTGCTGGAATGAGATGATACGTTATTCTTTTTTTCTTTTTTTTTTAAGAAACTAAGTTTAGACCGGACAACTTATGAACTTAGCTGTCATATTAAAGAAAAGTTAAAGAACACAAAAAATACAATTGTTATTAATATCATTTGATTTGGACTGCAAATATAATAAAGAGTACAGAAGTCTACTCCCATTTTTACTAAAAGTAGTGACAGAACTTAAGAATGACGTGCACGTCTAAAATATAGAGATTACTGATTCACGCATTTTAAGGCTTTTACATTAAAAAAAGTTTTGAATGTCTATCTTTTCGTACGGCTTTGTGTGTGTAGATGCCTAAAGATCACTCATTCAACATATGGAGACAGTAGCATATTTAGGGGTGCTTCCAGGCTTAAGCCCCCCCGAAATCTTACTTACTATAGTAAAGTATATAAAATATCTTGCTAAATTTTCACATTTTCAGGCAAAGCGCCCCCCGAAGGTTAGCAAGCCCCCCCGAAACAAAATCGTAAATACGCCACTGTGTGGAGATAATACTTTAACCTAATGTTTTATAGGATTCCCAAGAAAGTTTTCGGATTTTCTCCACCTACACTCCCAAAAACAAGAATAGTTTACTGCATAGTAAAGATCGAAAATTGTGATTTCTTTATTTACGAAAGCTGTTCTACTAATTTTGTATTTTATATTACATTTACAACATCACAATATGGTATAAATTGTTCCTCTGAGAACCTCCTGGAATTGATGGGGATGAGATTTTCTCGAAGATAACCTGATCGATGTTATTCAGATTTCACAAATAAAAATGTAATCAACAGTCTACAATATAGAATAAAAATTTATCTTTCTTAAGAGAGCTGGAAGGAACAGATCTTTCGATAATTTTCTCGAAAAGGCTCTAACGATTTTGTTCATATATCATTACCAAAGCAACATTTTTTAAAACAATAAATCCAATGATCCATATGTTTTCTTGTAATTGAATCCTGAATTACTTCTTGTAAATATATTAAAATATCTATTATTCATGTATCATTAAGATCTCTAGACCTTTTCTTAAAGAAAAATAAATTATCAAATGTCACCATATCAGTAAACGGCTTTTCCTGTACTATTTCGAGAGAAATGAATTAAGTTTATATCTTTTTAAAGTTGTTAATTTGAACAGAATTGTTATACTTTGGAATATGAACTTAATCCATTCCAGAACCCTATTTGAGTTCCAAATCGTTCGAGTTTTAAGACAAACTTTTTCCCTTTAAAATACTGGAACTTGGATGAATCCTTTCCTGGGTTACACGAACTTGAATGATTTTAACAGTAAATACACTGAATTTTAAGATATAATATTAACAAATAATAGAACTTAAAATTTTTAGGAGCATGGTGAATACTCTACACAAGAAAATAACACAGAACAGGTACAGATCGCTCCACAGAAATTGATACAAGACTGCTGCTACAACACATTGTTTTGCAGGTGCATAGGCAACCCAACTTACACAATCGCGTGATTAGTTATGTCTGGTTATCAATTTCTCCCGCTCATCTCATTCTCATCTAAACCAGTCTTCGTCAATTCATTGCTGCTATTACGTAAGATACTCCTTCCATTCAGATAGAAATTCACTTGGATAGATTTTTGGATCGAACTTAGAATGTGTTCATCAGATTAACACATTAACTAAACGTTGATTTTTTCACGTTTGAGAAGCTTCTTCCGAACAAAGCAGGATTGTTCTAAAAAAGAAAGTATTATCTGGAGAATAAACTCAGGAAGAAACGGAAGTTACTACAAACAATTACTAAACATATGTTTTTAATTAAAGTTCGTGGCGGACGACATTGGGAGGCAGAGGAAGGAGAAGAAGAGGAGATATTTAAATATGGGAACAGGGAGAAATGCATTCACGTAATCAAGGTTAGAATTAGAGAAGCAAATGATCGGATTCTAAGGAAAATTATCATTTTGTGAAGCAGAATAATCAAAGTTTCCCAGTCCAACCTGCAAGCATCACACTCGCAGTTGTCGAATGAAGGTGGAGAATTCTATTTGGAGCACAAGATGATTGCACAGGGTGAGAAGGATCTTTACATTTAGAGAATGAAGAATTAAGAGGATTCACAGGTTTTGTTGATGAGTTCCGAACCCAAAACCTCCGTGTCGTGAAGCCACAACGCTAACCACTCACCCACGGAGACTTCTTGATGAATCGTGCATGTTCTTGACATGTTCTTGTCAAGAACGCCACACTTTCGTGGCATGAAAAATGGAAATATACAGTACTTTTATACCTATTGATCATCACAGGTATTCTGCCACTATTGGTATTTTACTTATCGCAGCTAAGAAGCTTCCATGCTCCGCAGTTTTACGCTACCCCCTTTGTCTTTATGTTCGATTTTTCTGTTTCGCTATCGTCCATCAATTGTAACATCCTTCATCCCCTCCTTCCTTTTCCTGGCACCAAATCCTCTGTCATGCCCCTCATGATGCAGTTTCTTTTTACAAGGGACATCACCCAAAATTCCGGCTCCGATTTCAATGATTTTCTTTTTGCTGATACAGGGCAATTATGCATTATTTGTGATGATAGAAATTTTTGCCTGGTGCATGTTTTATATATATTTTTTAAAATATTTTTTAAGAGTTGTGATGTGGCTATTAGAGATTGCTGCTGAAGTCCCTTACTGCTCTTTGTAAACGGAGTGTTAATGAAAAAAAAAAGTGAAGAACAACCATGTGGATAAGGTCTAGGGGGAAGTCGTATGGTAGGTAAGACCTTGACGACAGCCATCTTAAAATCCACCATTCATACCTACCATACGACTTTCCCCTAGGTCTTATATGTATCCACATTGTTGTTCTTCACTTTTTCTCATTAACACTCCGTTTACAAAGGGTAGTAAGGGACTTTGCAGGAATCTCTAATAACCACATCACAACTCCTAAAAATTATTTAAAAAATATAAAACATGCACCATGGCAAAAACTTCTCTCATCACAAATAATGCATACATGCCCTCTATCAACAAAACAATTTCATTGAAATCGGAGCCGGACATTTGGGTGTTGTCCCTTGTTAGCCAATGTCCCAACCAGTTTCTTTTCCTCTTCTCAATAATATCTAAAACTATTCTTTTCTCTCTCACTATTTCTAACACACTCTCATTCATTTTCTACTCAACCCAACTAATTATCTCCATTTTTCTCCACATCCACATTCCGAAAGCTTCCAGTCATTTTTTAAATATCATTTTTGCGTAATGTCCATGTTTCTGTATCGTAGAATACAATACTTCACACGAAGCATTGTGTGATTCTTTTTCTCAACTCTTTATTCAATGTCACATAAAACAGACTTTTCTTCCTCCTAAAGGCTTCTTTCGTTTATTTCACGTTCACACTTCATATAATCACTAATAATATTACCAGGTATAAAAAACTAGCCACCTGTTCTTTTTTTCTCGCCTCCTATTTCTATATTTGAGATCTATCGCTTCGTTCCAATTACCATCGCTTCATCCCATGTTCTTCACAGCCCTTCCTCAAGTTTTCTAACATCTTATTGATTTTCTTTGCGGATTCCGCCACAAGTGCCATGCCATCTGCAAACCGTATACATCTAACCGTATACCTCCTTCTGAAATGCTGTCTTGATTATGTAGGCTTATTTTCACTATCTGTTGTGGTTAAATATTAAATAATATAGACGAGAGACATCATCCCTGTCGAACTCATTTTCCAATTGCACTCTCCTCTGTCATTTCCTCTCCTATTCTAACACTTACTCGTGGGCTCATACATAAGTCCCTTATGAGTCTTCGATATTTCCATTCCAACCCAACCTTCTTTAGAACTCCTAACAACAACAATTGTTTCTATTAGGAACAGTTTATATAAAAATGAATGTATGTATATATTTGTTTGTTTCTCCTTTATACACATTCAAACGTTGACTTGGCATACTAGAAAGTGATTTTTATCAAACTGACCATAGTTTGGAAGAGATCGTAGAATCTATAAAAATGTTGGGTCGTATCCTAAGAAGGTGGAGGGGGGTTCAAAGGGGAAGAAGTGATTTAAAATATATGTTTAAAAATATAATATTTGACGAAGTTTTGATGTCAGGGAGTTGAAATACGGTATGTAACTTCATTTCTAAAAACGAGTTGACGTATACGTATGACTTACAGTCTGAAATGAAAATGGTATGGGGATAAGACATCCCTAGGAAGGAAGGGGTGACAAGTAAAGATATTTGAAATTGATCTATATTAGTGTGGAATACCAAGTTTTCCGAATCGATGAGATGAGTAGTGGCACTTCCGATGGCATCTAAGTAGCAAGTCCAAGTTCAGTCCCGTTTAAAGTGGGGCTGAGAGGGGGCAAAAAATAAAATATTCGAAATGATCGGGAGTATCGTCGAATCCGTAGTTTTTAGTGGTAACTAAGCTGATTGGTGATATCCCCATGATGCTTTGCTCATGGTTATTTTTTGTACTCAATTCTTTACTTTTGAGAGGCACTGGATTCGAAACTCGTCAACGAAAGTTGTGATTTCTTTTAATTCTTCTTTCTCTAAATGTAAAAATCTTTCTTCTCCCTGTGCAATCTGATGCTCCAAAAAGAGTTCTCCACCTTCATTCAGCAATTGTGGGTGTGATACTCGCAGGTTGCACTGAGAAACTTCGATTATTCTGCTTTATAAAATCACAATTTTACTTAGAATATGAATACTGTCCGATCACTTGTTTCTCTACTTCTAACCTTGCCTGTGTGAATGTATTCTTTTCTATCCCCATGTTTAAATCTCTCCCCTTCCTGCTCTCTCTGTCTGTCTCTCAATGTCGTCCGCCACGAACTTTGATTAAACATATGCGTTTAGAGAAGTAACTTATGTTTCTTCCTGAGTTTATACTCCAGGTAATACTGTCTTTTTGAGAACAATTTTGCTTCGAACAGGTTCTCAAACGTGAAAGAATCATTTAGCATTTATTTAATGTGTTAATCCGATGAACACATTGTAACGCTCGATTGAAGAATCTATCCAGGCGAATTTCTATCTGAATGGAAAGAGTATATTACGTCACAGCAGCAATGAGTTGACTAAAACTAGTGGAAGGAATTGAAAACAAGATAACTAATTACTCGAGGGCGTAGGTCGGGTTGCATATGCACCTGCAAAATGATGTGTTGTAGCAATTTCAGTGACAAAGTTTTGTATTAATTTCTGTGGTGCGAACTGCAAAAATGCATATAATTAGTAGCTAAAATCACAGGAGATGCTTTCACTCTACCTTCCGACAATGAGCTGAACGACAAAGTGCATGTATATTCAAGGAAAAACTGACGCAAAAACCACACGCGTGCTAGGGATTAGGATTCGGAAGCAGCCTTCATATACCGATGCAAAATTTGCTCGAATTTTTCGTTCGTATTCCAAGTTCGAGTTCTGGGACGTTCCGATTCCCGAGCCAATACTGTAAACATTTCTGAAAACAAAAGCACCTCATCAATAACCAACGCTTCATGGGTGTTTTCTCCAAAGAAACGAATTATGACGTATGGTAGAGTTTAAAAGAAATATGAAAATTATCCGAACAACAATTTCTCTTTGTCAGTAAACTACTTATTTTGGATTTTATCGAGAGAAAGTAATTAATGTGGGGTAACCCATATCAGGTTGTCTAAACTTATCGAGCCTTTGAAGATTAAACTTGAGAATACATTTATACAAATTTTATATTTATTGCAATTTGAAAATAACATTATAAAAACACATATGCACCAGTTTGTTAGACGACTTTCTGTCATTTTACGGAAACATCATAATCCCATCCGTATTTACATGATCCAATTTACCTGTACTATATATAAATTCCATAAATGTTTATTCCATTTCAAGTACAATATGATTTATTAACTAATCAACAAGAGCACAGTATATAAATTACTGCAAGTTGTTGCTGTTTACGTTCAGGATAGTGCATATTTAACAAGCTTTACTGCCATCCGTTATGAAGTATACTACCATTAGCAGACCTAGCGATTTAGATATGAACATTAAAATTTGTAATCGCACGTTAGTGGTGGAAAAACAAGGAAGGGAAATGCAAAAAAATAACTTTCAATCAGTTACAATTTTAACCTTTTAACATACAGCGAACTGAAAGCTTGGAGAGAACAGCTAATATATATGAAACTGGAATCTTGTATCCAGAACTTCCGATAAGCGAAGCGAGCATGTTAACTGTCCTACTTATACTTCGATAGGTCGCTAATAATACAATAAAATTATACCTTTAAAATAATATTTAAAATTCGCTAAATTAAATTGCTTTGCTGTAGGTGATATGTTGAAAATTTGAGCACTGAGATATTTATTTTTTTTAAATAAGGAAATGGAATTTACATATTCCTTTAGCTTCTTTCTGAAGAAGGAATGAAAAAGCAGGTAATCAAAATTTCAAAGAAGAAAATCAAGTATGCTGCACATCAATCCACATTGATGATATTTTCAAAAAGGTGGGATAAATTAAACTTTTTTTTTTCATTTCCAAATGAAGCTGCTAGGCCTTTCCATTCTCCATATACACATACATATACGCATAGATGGGTTCTTCTACATATATATATATGTTCTGTATTATTGAACTCATAATTGTATTTATTGTAATGTTAATAATACAGAGAAATAGGTGTTGATGATGGTTTTTGGTTTCGTGATGATAAAAGATTGACGAGAGCGTTGAGACGAAGAACCTGTAAGAAAACGGGATATGAAATCGCAGTCGAAGGCAAAGAGAGAAAATATGGCTTTTCTTCAGAAGCTCTCGTTTTACCCAGTGGAGCAGACAAGTAAAGCGAGGGATAGAATAGAGCGAGAGAAATGTTCAATGTCCAATGTGGTTCTGGGAGGAGATTGAAGTTATAAACGAGATTGACTAGGGAGGCTGTCTGCTATAACAAGGTAGTTCAAATTCGAGGGAGGCATGTGGGAAAGATTTTTTTTCTTGCTTTGTAGGAAGAGCAAGAGGGGAAAGGAAAAAAGAGAGAGGAACGAGATGTCTTGAAGCATCGGTCCAAATCCTCGACTTGAAGAGCCAATCCCTCTCGACGAGATAGGGAACAACGTCAACTTTACTTTAGCTCTGAGATTGCGTGTTGCGTCTCGACTTATTCGTAGCTGTCGTCGGCAATTGCAAAAGGAAATAAATATATATAAGAAAAAACCGTAAAGAAAAGAATTGTACCGAACATTTCCAAAAATACAACATGTACTCTTACTCCCTCTCTGTCTAAATATATTTGCAGTATATTTATTTCAAAATATTGTTTTATAGTTAAAATCATACGAGGTTATCGACATTACCATATTCTCAAATGTCAAAATGCTGATAATGAATAATTAATTTTATTGTACATTTTTATAATGCTGTTTTCTATTCCTGTACTGCCCTCTTTACTTGGCTGATACCATAGAATAAGTACTATATTAAGAAATAGAATCAGAATGTGCATAGATTTAACGATCTAAATATTTAACTATGGCAATATATTTACAAAACACTAACATAGCAAAGCTCGGAAGAATAAATTCGGAAGGAATAGAAAGCCTACGACAGTGATTGTCATACCTAGGTAGCCAATTCATAAAATCTTCATTGATCGCTGTTACTATGTGATAGGCTACTTTAAGAAGACAATACACTTGAGCTTAGAAAATGTGAATAAATAAGCGAATTTCGGAAAATGTATGCAGACAGAAACTTATACTTTCCAAATGCGAGCATGTCTCCATAAATACTAATATATGGAAATCTTTCTTAATACGAGATATCTATAATAACAGACCTATAATTGCCATATTTGCTCCTTCTTTATCAAATTAGTATGGCCCCTCTTAATGTCTATACGACCAGCCTTTTCATGGAACTAGCTCACCCGTGAGTGTTATGCAAAAACCAACAAAGTGTAAAGATTAGGAAACCCAGGTAAATTGTCTCATCTGCCTTAGAAAGATCTCCCATATTGGTTTTAACTTTATTTTTATAGTAATGCTGAACATGCTTTAATGCCATAACACAACGTACCGTTGTTATGTGGTAAACTATCTAGAAATTGTAAAGAGTAAATATTGGAAAGTAAGTACTTTAACGCAATACGTTGTCTAAAGAACTTACCAGGATGATTGAAATAGCATTTATCTGGGACGCATAAGGAAAATCTGAGACAGGGCTGATAAAACCATTGCATTACGGATATGGTAAAGAATAAATTTTTAAAAAAGGCTGGATAGGACGAAATAGTAGTGTGGAAATTAGAGAAGAGAACAACATCGTTGGTAAATTAAAAATAGGAGACAACTAATTGGAGTACTGTTTGAGAAGATATTGCATATTGAGATTGTGGTAGAACGTACAGTAAGCTTATTCTATTTGATGATTCATATTAAAGTCTGTAATGCAAGAAAATGTTCGCACTCAGAAATCTTCGCTTCATCTTTGCAAAATCATTGAATCAGGGTAGAGGTATTTCCCGCCTTGATTAGATTTGCCTTTACATTATCGTCGCACCTTTTTTCCGGGACTGAAATTGTATATCTCGCGCGTATTTTCCATACAAGTGATGTACTTATCCATATGAGTCGTTTCTATTTAATTATTTGTAGTTTTCTTGTCGAGTACGTTGTGGAATTCGCAGGCCCGTATTTAGGTAAGCGCTATTCTGTGCTCGAGCACAGGATGTCAGAATTTAGGGGGCGGAAATTTTATTATATTTTAAAATGAAAGAAAATCTTTAAGTTTTACGTTCTACGATTATGTCGCCGAGGCTGAAGGAGACGGTGATGATGAGGATGAATGAAGTGGAGGAATGAAGGAAGTGGGAGAACCCCGAGAAATCCCGCGTACACGGTGTTTGTCCAGCACAAAGCTCACTTGGCGCGAGCTGGAATCGAACCAAGGACCCCATGCACAATAGATGAACGCTCTACCACTGAGCCACCGCCGCCCTCAAGATTTTTTTTAAGATTCACAATAAAGTAATATTTAAAACTAGCAGCTCGCAGAGTCCCACGCAAACGCGAGAAAATATGTTAATTCGTTTAATTCGCTTTAATTACAGTAGTTACTAATTCGCTAGATTATCTGATTATTTTCAAAAGGTCATCCTCTTCCATCCCCAACCCAAGGGATGAGGATGAACTTCAACATCATGAAAACTGATACCGTTAACCTAGCGACTTTGAAAACTATGAATTCAAGACTAATTTCTGTCGTTTTCGATTACTTTTAAAATCTCGCCCCCTCCCTGGGGACTGGAGTATGACCTTAAGGTTGAATTGGATTAAAACTGTCATTATTCATCTCAGCGACTCAAAAACTATGAACTTAACTCTAATATTGATCGTTTTCGGCAAATTTTGTGCGGGGGGATGCAAAGTATTTAGAGCACAGGGGCACACAATATACAAATACGGGCCTGGGAATTCCTCTTTATCTACAGTGTTATTCAAAATTATCCTGGCCTCTTTTAAAAATCTTGTAGTGTTATCCGTAAGCGGAAGCAAATCAAACAGATGAGAACTTTATTTCTGTTCTAAGTTCTTATTTCAATACAAAGTACTAAACTGTCCTTACGGAGAGGTAGATGACTTTTTTTTTTTGTACAAGTCTGTACTTTCTGCATTTTTCTATTTTACTTCAAATATTTCCTTCAAAGTTTGTTTAAGAATTTCTTTAGTCTGCATGGAGAATTTTATCAAAGAGAATATACTTAAATAAAAAAGATGAAATCCCAACAACCCAAATACTTGTATTAATGATTTGTGTTATTCTTTTGGGAATATAAACTCCTTCGTGGCTAAGCGGTTAGAGTACGCGCCTTTGGCGTGGGAAACCTGGATTCGATTCCCGGCCGGAGCTCATATGGTTCGTATTCCACGTTAATCCGTATGTTCCGTCTCATATAGCCTCGCTGCTGAAAAGGACGTTAAACTCAAAAAATCAACTCAACTCTTTCGGCAGTACACATTATAAAGATACAGTGTAAGTTTGCATCTTGTATATATCAGAAAATAAGGAGATCACTGCTAACAACCAATCTGATTCTTCCTTTCATTTTTAGAGTTCTAAATTTTTAACTAGTATAGACTTCAACTTAAAAATGAATCTTATGATATATTGCTGAGATTATAACACAAATTATTAATCCTTGTTCTCCCGGGTCTTCTGGTACTGTACATTATAGGTGAAAATTGTGCTTAATTATACAAGCTGTGTTTATATTTAACAAATTTATTTATTTTTGAGTTAGCCCACCAATCTGCTCAAAGTCCATATCATATACATGCAATCATTCAAGGATTTTATTATACACAACATTGTGTTCATTTAGATCAAGAACTTCAAACTACAGCCCGCGGGTCAGCACCGTCCCGCAAGCACCACTAATCTGTCCCGCCATAATTTATTTTGATTAAATTTTTAAATTCACTAAGTGAATCATACAAAACAATAATAAGACGTTTTTATACGACCAATTAAGAAACATAGTAACTGACATACATAATAAAATTGAACATTTTTAACTGTAATTAAAAACATGATATTTATCCTAAAAATTTACAATAAGTGACATACATAGGTAATTTATATAATGAAATTAAGCATTGTAATTATGATCAACGAGATTTATATAGCTGTAACTGTGACAATTAATTACAGTTGTAGATCAAGTTTACTTGTGGAAATTATCAGCAGCGACTTCAAATGCTCATCAGTTAACTTGGATCTGTATATATACCTGCCCAAAGTCCATACCATATACATGCGATCATTCAAGGACTTTATTATACAAAACATTGTGTTCATTTAGATCAGGATCTTCAAACTACATCCGCGGGTCAATACCGTCCCGCGAGCACCACTAATCTATCCCGCCATAATTTATTTAGATTAAATTTTTAAAATGAAATTTTATATATATATATATATATATATATATATATATTCAGTTTTTAGAAAAACCGAAACCGGTTTTTGAAAATTTTCAAAAAACCGGTTTCGGTTTTCTTCAAAACCAGTTCGGTTTTTCACCGGGTTTGATTTCGGTTTTCTTCAAAACCGGTTCCGTTTTTTTTCAAAATTTGTTCTATTTCTGACCAGAATAGTGTTTCGTTGTTCTCCGGAAACCGAATCCGTTTCCACAGAAATAGTTTTCTGTGTTTTCCAAAAGTTTTCACCGAAACCAGTTTTAGGGGAAAAGCAAACCGGTTTGGGAGAAAACCGAAATGTCAGTTTTTCGGGTTTCGTTTTTTCTAGAAACCGATTTTGGGCATCCCTAATATTGAAGAATGTTTTCTTTTTCACACATAATTAGTTCTGAAAGTGGAAAGAATGCCACGAGCAAATTTATGCAACTGATCAAACATTATGAGTGGAAGACATAAAATTCAGCAATGATGAGTATTTTTTTAAATATTGTTACACTATAATAAAAAGTTTGGAGACCCGTGATTTAAATTATTGAATAGCAACCGATAGCGCGAGTAGCGGCATCTGTTATGGTGACGCACAGACGTTTGCCTTTTGTTATTAGGATACAAAGTGTTTCATTTGGTTAGATTTTATCGTTTTATTTAAATTATACATAATTCTAAAGCTAGTGATGATATTTTTTATTCGTCTGGTAACAGATATTACTTTCAGTGTTCTGCGGTAATAGTTCTCGTTCTCTGATACTTCGAAAACATCTGCTTAAAGAATTCTAAAAAGTTTTAATCTTTCGGAGAAACTCTGTCCACTCACAATGGCACATCTCAATACCTTAAGCAAATATCGCAAATCTGGTTTCTCGTTTGTTCTGTTCAGTGCAGACGAAAGTCAGAAATTTCTCTTTAGATCAGAGAGGTTTGGCTCCAGAAGTCTAAAGTCGAAATAATGGAACATAACGCGTGAATGGAAGTGAAAATAGAGAGTATATATGGACTAAAGAAATGGAACATTTTCGATGTCTATGATGTCTTTGCAGAGAGGCAAGAGGGATCTGACAAGGAAGGAAGTATTTTTTTTATCTTTCTTCCAAAAAGTGTGTGTGGGTTTCGACCCGATCCATTGTACATGACCACTGAGGCGAGCCATTGCTAGATTGCACCACTCCCGTTGTACAAAAGATGCACTCAAGAGGGCTGTAGGTACGGAACGTCTGATAGTATTTGTCGAGTCTCGTATCGCCATTATAGGCTCTTCTTTGCTATAAATTGAGTTAGGTGAAGAAGGGATGGGCACACTGCATGGTCGCTCATTACAACACGGTAATTTCCATTAGATTCTCGGCATAGGGAGGGGGTCATTAGACCTCTCTCTCTCTCTCTTTCTACTCTACCCTGCACTACGTCTGTTGTCTTTTTTCCTATACTTCCCTCTATGTTGCTGACCCTAACATTGACTTGCGGACAAATGGATTCATAATTCGCGGCAGGACGATATAAAGAGAAGGGGAGATAATCCCTAGAGTTGGAGTCCCTAAAAGACATTTCTTTTCCGGAGCAACCTACCGCCTTTTAAAATCAAGTAGAGGGTGAGATACGTGAAGTCTAAAAGCCCAACTTAAAAAAAAAAAACAACCTTATATTGAAAAGAAGAAAACAAAAAAGAACGACCATTATCTGTATCAACTATGCACATGAGTGGCGTTGCGGTCGAATGGGGTAGAATGCTACATTTGTGAAGGAGTAATTTGCCGTATGTAATGTGTTATTCGATGTAAATTCCATGGCTAACCGACGAAAGAGGTGGTTATCTTGTTTTGTATTCCAGAGGTGTTACATTCTCAGGTTGCTATTTTCAAGCTTGGTGTGGTCGTGGTTTCTGCTTTTGTTACCTTGAATTGGCTTTAATTTGAGCAATGTAGGGAATATTCGTTCATAATGTCTCGTTAGGTATTCAAACAAAATCGTAGCACTTTACGTAAATAGAAAAGGTGGTTGGTTTCCCTGAATCGAACTGCCGTAGTATAAACAAGAACATTTCAAAAAGCTACAAATGAAAATAATTCTAGAATAGTACAAGAAATACAAGAAAAGTATATTTCTGGTATAAAGTTGCACTAAAATATAGATCTGTGCATGTAATTAATTTCATATTGCTAATTATTTGTGTAGTACAAACGTCGTGATATATCTATATCTATCTATCTATCAATCTATATATATATACATGAAATTGAAAGAAATTTTATGTAGAATCCAAATCTACTCACAGAACTTACGTATCTTTACAACAATTGGTGATATTCAACAAAATGTGTGGGAAAGGAAACACAAATCCGTCATGCTAAATCTTCATTTAATGGATGACTCGATGTTGCTTTCAGTGAGGTCCACACACAGTAAGGTAATCCACGTTCCAAGCATGCAGTGTTTCTGCTTCCTTGTTGTGCAGGTGCCCTGGGTTACGAAATTGTGTTGTTCTAGTAGTGTTTTTACTGACAAATTTGAAAATGATACTTTTACCCATACGTATTGATTTACCGTTTATAAATTATTGATATCGGACATCGACATGGGTAAAACGTGTGACATTACACCACAGAAAGCCACTAGAATTAAAACATTAAGTGAGTGTGGCAAAACAAATGCTGAAATAGCCCGGATTATGCACCTGCATAAAAGTACAGTGGACAGGCAGCTGGCCAAGATTCGGGAAACATGGTGCATAAAAACTGAAAGAATTGGCAAATGTTTTCGAAAAATGAAATCCTCGCCTAGACAGAAGAGTGCACTCCGACGGTTGTGTCTTGCAGACAGATTTGGGTCATCAGCAAATCTTGGTAGAACTTGGTTGTTCGCGAACAGTGAGAAACAGGTTAAAATCAATGTGTTTGCGTTCACATAAAGCTGTCAGGAAGCCATATCGTACATCGGAGCAACGTAAAAGACGCGTAGAGCGGGCCAAAACTCACAAGGATTGGATAGGTGACCACTGGCGCAAAGTTCTGTTTCGTGATGAGACGAAAATAACCATTTATGATAATAATTCACGCGCTAGAGTTCATAGCATGACTGGTGAAGCACTTAATTCTGCGTGTACTGTAAAAACTTCCAGGTACTCTACCAGTGTAATGATTTGGGGATGTTTGTCTTTTAGTGGAATTGGTAAAACTCACATTTGTGATGGTGTTGTTAATGCACAAATTTATATACATATTCTTGAAACGACAATGATACCTACAGGTAGAGATTTATTCAACGGTGGTTCCTTTATTTTTCAAGACGATTCTACCCCCTGTCATCATACCACAGTTATGAAAGACTGTGTGCTGTTCTTACGCCATGTTACCCAACTTCCTTGGTCTGGTAATTCGCTCAACTTAATATTGCACAAACTACTGGGCGTAGACGTGATATTGTCAAAGGATCCTAACCTACTCTATCCAAATTTGCAATTTTCAGATTTGTGCAATGGTGACGCAAGGGATTCCCCAAAGGACGTTAGGGATTCCCGGGCATTTTATGACATAAATTGAGTGGACAAGAGCATGTAAAGAACGTCTCATTGCCTGGAAATAATACTACGTGGCAGTTTAATACTCATACACGGAGATAAATGATGTCGTATGACGTAATAATTACTGTGTGTGGTTTAGGTGCTGTCGATGGAGACGGGGCTAATAACTTTGGTGTTCCAAATCCTACAGAACACCACGATTTAAATATATTGGGCCGTATGCAGAGTCATTTTGACTTGTGATTAGTGTCATACTAAAGAGTTCGACTAACATAAGGTTCCTGTAGTAGTTAGGCCTTTAGTACTCATATGACGTTAATTATACGTCAAAACGACTCTGCATAAGGAGGATTGTGTTTAGGAAGGATCGATTAGTAGGGTTTCATGTCATTTGAATAGTGCACAATATTGAACTTATTATCAGCAGTGGCATTAATGTTTGTCTCTAAGAAAGCAAGAAGATACAACTGAAGTCGGAAATGTCACAGAGTTGCTGCTTCATCTGTTCACAACAATCATTCATATGTCTGGAATTCGGATTGTACTTACTGAAGTAATGTAGGAAGTGCGATTTGTGTGTGTCATTTGTTGCAAAGCCTAATAGAAACGACACTCTGGTGATAATCGGATGTAGTGCTCTTCTTTAGGTATTTACTCTTAATACATCATTATGCCCTCCTCGCTGGTCTAGAGCTCCTTTGTGGACATGTTGATAGCCGCGCCTTTGGCTCATGTGTTTCGGATCCCATGTTAAGGTATAGTCCGCGTCTCGTTGCTCTAAAGGGTGCTAAACTAAAATCAAATCAAATCAATCCTCGCTGGAGGTCCCAAGTCCAATCCCCGGTGGAAAAGCATCCCATTTTAAACCACACATTTATCGCGTAGAGCCGAGTTGCTGACAGAGGACGAAAATACAAAAGATCTACTCATTCAATTCATTGGTACACATCATTGCGAGCTCAAAGGATTATATCCATGCATTCAGTTTTCGTGAATGACATTGTGCCCCTTTACTTGAAAAATCAAAAGAAGATTATTTTCTTTATCTAGCATACTGAGAAAAAATCTTATCCGGATAGCGGTATATTGTACAAATATACGGAATTGTTATGTTTACTACGGAACGTATGTTATCCATATGCTACATACTTACGCCTTTTTTCCGCTTAGATGTTACATCATGCCACTGCAGGATATCTGACATCTAACAGTCTTCTATGTATAACATACGTCAGCTACATGTTATATATGTCCATCTTTATGTGAGATCCTGACCGCTTAAATACAGTTTTTTCTTTCGTACAGAAAGTACCTTTATTTGGAACACTTGTAGGCCTACGGAAAGTACGTATAAAACATACGTTTTCAATTACACGTTTACTGCAGGTACAGGATTTACGCATGTAACCTACGTTTTCATGTACGACTCATACATTTTTCTTTTTCGTGCAACGTCTATATCATCCTGATGTTTCTGGACATTGTCATTATTTTAATTTATTATTCCCAACGAATCTTAACTTCTGCGTCTGAACATAATTCTTCACTTCATTTTTGTTGAATATGTAGTTTTTGTTTGTTTGCTAGGAATCGTTTGTTTGGGTTTCCTTTTCAGCACCAATATGGATGTACAGTTTAACGTGACATTCAGATCATATATACGAGTACTTGCACCGAGGAATCAGTATGTACCGAAACGTTCGTTATATCAGACACATATGTATGTAGAAAAATTTCCATGGTTTACTACCTCTTTTAAAGACACCAAAATACGGATGAATACAGGGTGTTTCGGTATGAAATTAAGTGTGGATATGTTGATCTTTGCTTTATATCCTCTTGCAACACCGTTGATATAAAAGAGATAATTTAGTGTTTAAGTGGGTTCCAAAACACGCAAGAGTTGAATTCGGTTCAGTTGGCAGGTGCAAAACTTCCCATTCCTCACATTAAGCAAAGCAGGCTGTTTCTCAGGAAAGGGATTACAAAACCCCCACATAGGACCTGATTACTGTCGATTCGTATTAGCGATGGGCAAATCTAGCGATTCGTACTAGCGATGGAAACTGGTTTCTAGAAAAATCGAAATCCGAAAAACCGACATTTCGGTTTTCTTCAAAACAGGTTCGGTGAAAACTTTTGGAAAACACAGAAAACAATTTGTGGAAACGGAATCGGTTTCGAAGAAAACCGAAACCTGATCTAGTGGAAAACTGAACCGGTTTCGGAGAAAACCGATAATCGGTTTCGGTGAAAAACCGAATCGGTTTTTGGAGAACCGAAACCGGTTTCGGTGAAGAAACCGAATCGGGTTTGTAGAAAACCGGAACCGATTTAGGTGAAAAACCGGTTTTTGAAACGTTTCAAAACCTGGTTTCGATTTTCGTAAAACCCGAAAGCCGGTTTTTGTGCCCATCAGTAATTCGTATACATTGCATGAAAAAATATCTCTAACTTTGTTCAAAGACGTTTAAATACAGAGCCAGTGGCGTACGCAAGGGGGTCTTGATGTTTTAACCCTCCTCTTCAATAAGATATTGTGGGTTAAAATAAACATTTATCATATTAAGATATGTATACAAACACCTGAATTACTATAATTATATGAATTTGGGAGGTTTAACCCCCCTTGACGAACTTCTGCGTATAGTATTGTACAGAGCTATGGCCGAACAAATATTATATAACACAAATAGGCCTACGTTACTTTGAAAAGTAGTCGTAAAAGACAACATTTGACGATCACTGGGCAAGATGCATCATCTTCCCGGAATACTGTAAAGAAGATGTTTTTTAAGATTAAGTAAAGTTAGCAATAATGTTGGGTAAACAAAAAGTTAGGTGTTATGTGTAATACTGTTTGTTCCGTACGTGATGAATTTTGTTGAGAAGCAACATTTTTTCTTCAGACGGATAGAGTTATCTACGTTGATTGCCTTTCGTTAGCTCCGCTTAACAAACAGACAAATTTAATTTTGGGTCTTGATTGACCAATCGCCGAAAGAAACAGAAGAAGTACTAACACCGTCTTGGTAATTACAGATTCAGTTGAAAGAAAAGAAAAGATAGATTCGTAACTGAGTTTCAGGACAAGAGTCAGAAGGGAGAGGGGAAAGCGTAATGTCTTAATGATAAGTCATGTGAGAAACAACGAGCGTGTTACAGGGATTGAAGGAGCCGATTTAGGAAGTGTTAGTTGCCTAGTTTGCTTCGTCTACGTGATGTAATTGAGTCTCTAATTTTCTTTTCTTTTTCCTTTTGATTGAAATAATAGTTGGGTGTGTTTTCTCTCGTCTTTTTTTTTTTTTTTTTTTTGCCAGTTTCGAGTAACGTTTGTACACTGAGTTTACAGTGTTTGTGTGTTTTTACTTTCGAGCGACGCTAGGAGGGAACAGGGATGCGCACGAGCCGAGTCGAGTCGAGATTTAAGCTTGTATCGACTCGTCTCGAGAAAATGTTGTCTCGACTCGAAAATATGTTTATGTCTCGACTCGACAGTTTCTGTTTCGACTCGACTCGAATTCGAGTCGAGACAAAATATACGAGTTAAAATATACGCACACATCAGCCAGAACATTATGACTACCTACCTAATTTCCAGTATGTCTACCTTTGGCACGATAACAACGGCGATGCATCTTGGCATGGACGCAATGATCCTTTGTAGGTTGCTGGAGAGAGTTGGCACCACATATGCACACACAGGTCACCTAATTCCCGTAAATTCCAGGGAGGGGGCGATGTGTTCTGACGTCACGTTCAATCACATCCCAGACGTGTTTGATTGGCTTCAGATCCGGCGACTTGGGGGATCAACACATCACTTTGAACTCGCCCCTGTGTTTCTCGAACCATTCCATCACACTCCTGGCCTTGTGACATGGTGTATTATCTTGTCAAAAAATGTCACTAGTGTTGCGAAACATGGTCGTCATGAAGGGATGTGCGTAGTATGCAAGCAGTGTGTGATACGCCTCGGCCGTGATGATGCCTTGCTCGAGCTCCACTAGACACATGGATGCATAAGCGTAACCTTGGCCCATATGGTTGGGGGGGGTTCAAAACATTCGTACACACACACACATAAGATATATATATATATATTCTCTCTCTCTTTCAACTTTTGTCGACCCACTGCTGGATGAAGGCCTCTCCAATTCTGTTTCACACTTATTTATTTTCGGCAGTTCGTTCCCACATCACTCCACACTGCTTCCTAACTTCATTACACCATATTGTATTACAACGTTTTCTGGATCGTTTTGTTCCCTGTCATCTTCCTGATCCATGTATTGCTTTTTCTATCTCCCCGGGTTATTCCAAGCATACATCTCTCCATGCTTCTTCGAGTTGTATACGCTCTCTCCCTATGCAAGTTTAAGAAAGAGCATTATACATTAACAACTGATCACAGAAAGTTGTGATTTCAACCAAGCGTAGATTTTAATTTGTACTTTAGATTGGGACCAGCAACATATTTCAAATTATTGCCTTTGGTATAAAAATCGATTATAAAGTTTGAATTTGCGGTGGCAGCTGCTTGACATGAGCGTGAACTGCGATTTCTTCTTTTCTTTCATTATTAAAAGACAACAAGTTTTATTTATTGACTGTAAGATTCACAAACTGTAACTAGAAGTATATAATATACATTGTTCATTTGTGCACGTGTAAACTTTTCTTTGTTTTGACAAAAATATATTCACAAATTTCCAGGCAGGTAGTCATCGAACTTAAATTGTCAGTTTTTGAAACCAACCATACATTTGCTTCTAATGTTTTAACTTGATTGACTTTGATTTTGGATCATCATTGTGTAGTTGGAGTGTGGGAATGATATAAATACAACTCAGGCAGATATCCAGACTAACTTTACGTCAGTTTTTGCAGGTGAGACCTAAAATTAAACCTTTGTCTCTGTGCTAAAAATTGTTTTAGTCAATAGCCGGAACGCCTTTCCCTAGAATTATTTGGCGGAGCACAATGACGCAGAACGAAAAGTTCTAGATTAGTTCTATTATCGTGCTTTAATAGGATATTAATCTGCTTGAAATATGACAATAATAAATTGAAAAGACTACAAATTTGGAGCGAGACAGGTACAGTACAGGAACTAAATTCCTACACCACACTGACTTACTGGAACGCAGAACTGGTGCATTCCGGCCCATTTTAAGCCCCGCTTACCCAATCTTTCCCTGATCTTTGCTCAATCCCTCATATTGACCTGAGCCTTAAATGTTGTTAAGGAATTACCTGGAACAACCTATCAGCACAATATCCACATATTCGTTAATCCAGCTAATTAGTGTTTCTGTCAGAAAAAAATCTCCAAAGAGGGTATTTTAAAAGTAAAGAGGGGTATTATAGTTAAACATATGTTTCATGATATCCTGATTTTCTCTGATAATTTGCCTGAAGGGTATTTTGTAATTTGAGTGTGTGTGTGTATGGAGGGGGAGCCCCGGCTCACCCTCTGAAAGAAATACTGCTTATCTATAATACAAGGAAATCACAATATTAGCCAGTAAATATCACATTTATAAGTTTGATTTAATAAGTTAATACTTCACTTACCGCTAAATGTAATGATATGGAAACTGGACTTGAACTGTTAATGGAGCCACAGTCGCCTTCCTCGAAGTGTTGCATCTGAATCAAATTTGACGATAATCTGAGAAACGTTAATGACGTAAGACTTTTCTATGCACAACACAGCTAAACTACGAAGTCATTCTTGACCCATAGTGCTACGAACGTATGTTTTTGGCCGTCTCAGGCACGAAAAGGAACGTTCACTGGTTGCGGAAGTGACAGGCGGTTAGGAAAATACTGGTTCAAGTTGGGGAAGCATTCGTAAATGTTTAATTTTGAAAACAAATGTAGACGCAATGAAAAATCATTTTCAGTCTGTCTCTCTGCACACAAATTGGAGAAAACTGTTAACTCTGGTGTCAGCTCAAGTTTGGGAATTTTGTCTGTGTTGCTGACAATTGTGATACTTTCTGCTGATGGCTTGTGTTGTTTCAACACGTCGTGGTGGGAGTGAAGAACCTGCATATCATTTTCTTTGAACTTATTGCTAATATTTGCCACCACAAGGATGTCAATAACGGGATAATACACTTCGCGTCTGTAATATTCAGCTGCTGTCTCACACTCGGAAGAAGTTTTACCACCATACAATGCTCGTGGGATTCGTCTTCTTCGTGGAACGTTCGGTGCACTGCACCCCATGGTTTCTGCAATTTCTTCTGTTTCTGTCCACAGCGTATTGAAACTTTTCTAACTCCGGAAGGACTGAAGGCTACAGACAGTGACTTGCGACAATTTTTTCACAGTAGAAAAATTGGCACGTGTATTCTGTAAGTGCATGGACAGTGGATTCATGTATTCAAGAACACGTCTCACCAGTTTAAGACAAAACAGAAATAAAAAGTCATGAACATTTCTTAACAGGGAATGCGCATCTGGGTCATAAATTTGATCGTGATCTGCTATTTCCCCTAAAGTTTCAACTACAGGTCCAAAATGTTCTAAAATTACACGAATAGCTTCTAATTTACAGTTCCACCTAGTGTCGCTCAAAGATTTTAATGTTACGAGATGCTTTAAGTTTTCTCCTTTACGTTGAATATTTTCACAAATAG
Source organism: Thermobia domestica (assembly GCF_964235325.1). Classification (NCBI taxonomy): domain Eukaryota; kingdom Metazoa; phylum Arthropoda; class Insecta; order Zygentoma; family Lepismatidae; genus Thermobia; species Thermobia domestica. The sequence goes on from NC_137468.1 coordinate 92,311,633, forward strand.
GGGCCGTCCACATATTACGTAACGCTATTTTTGACCAATTTTTACCCCCTCCCTCCCCATGTCACACTTCGTGAACCCCTTCTCCACAGTCCAAACATTCTTTGATTTTTGTTTTTTCACGAATTTTGCTTATTTTGGGAGTTATTACAATAAAAAAACTATTTTTAATGGTAGAACTTTTTATTACAAAATGCTTGTATTCTGAATATATTTGCAGTGTTTTTCGCTAATAAATCAAAGTACGTATTAGAAAATGGTAGAACGAGACACGTAGATAGGATTTAATAATAGGGGGGTCCGTGACGAAATATTGCGGTTATCACGCCAGGGGCTCGATCATTCTGAACTATTTTACTGTAAACATATATTAGTTCGTTTAGCCAGGTTTTTGTAATGCTGGGGGGGGGATAACATGAAATACTCTGGTTACACACCAGGAGCTCGATCAATATAAACTATTTTAGTGGCAACACGTATATTGGTTTGTTAGGACAATAAAATGAGGATATGCTAGTAAGTATTTCAATAACGAACTATCTCTCGAGTAAAAGAATATAAAAAAGTATTGAAAACGACATAATATTCCGAGTTTTTTAAGTTCTTCTTAGAGTCTATCTGATCGAACCGGTTTCTCGATCATTATCTGTTGTCCATAGGATTAGCATGGAGCTAGATGGAATTTGGAATGCTCCGTTACAATGATATTCATTTTCAACTTGACCCCTCCACACACACACAGTTTCCTCTACACAAAGCTCCTCATAAGAAAGAGTAACCATACACTTGCTGTAGCTTTATATTTTTAACGCTGATTCTTCTTTTTCTCGTTTCTTATTGTTTCATCCTTCCTTAATTTTTTACATTTCTGGTTCCGAAGGGGGGGATCCGGACCCCCCGGACCCACCCATTGGCTACGTGCCTGGTAGAACCGTAATAATATTTTAACCCCATAAGGTTTTTACCAGTCCTAATTCTTCAAAACTGCATACTATCATTTTCCCAAGAAGATCGCACCAATTAAATCACCAATGATGACAAAGAGGAAATATTGCCCGAAGATCCTGGTGAAACAGGATCTAACGAACTTACATCGACCTCTTTTTCAGGGATCCAGGATGCTTCATGCATTTGAAGTTCGACAGTGTCGATAATGCAAAGTTCTCTTCCTTGTCGATCACAGAATCGAAGTAACTGCACACGTGAGGGAGCAAAGACATCTCGTTTGTGACAAGCTTTCGAGCATTTTCTTTGGACTTCAGTTTACCCTTTTCAAATTGTTATTGTCCTAAATCAGTGCCGGAATGCGAATAAACTCGATTTCTTCAGAAAGATTCAAAACCAAAAATAAAAAAAAATTAGTACGAGATGAATATTAAGTTTTTAATTTCTTATTTTGATCTGCAAATCATGGATCGTTCTGGCGCGGAAAATATCATTCCACGAAAAAAAATTTTCTTCTGTTTCACATGCGAAACCCCTTAGAAGAAATGAGTGATAATGATTCGAATCAAAGGTTTTAGTAATATTCTCAGAAATAGCGATACGAGGGGGAACACGAGGGCATTTTCAAGCGGTGGTTACGATCACTATCAAATAACTCCAGAAAAACGTATTCCGTAAATCCAGTGCTGCGATAGCCACAAAACGAAGTTTTATTGTATTGTAATAAGCGATTGTATTGTATTGTCTAGTGCGTCTTCGAATCCCTTCTGTATGATTCAATTTATATAGAATATAGTTGGCAATTTGCAAAAGAATAAAAGTATTTGTTTATTTATATACACTATGTGATCAAAAGTATCCGGACACCTGGCTGAAAATGACTTACAAGTTCGTGGCGCCCTTCATCGGTATTGCTGGAATTCAATATGGTGTTGGCCCACCCTTAGCCTTGATGATAGCTTCCACTCTCGCAGGCATACTTTCAATCAGGTGCTGGTGGGTTTCTTGGGGAATGGCAGCCCATTCTTCACGGTATGCTGAACTGAGGAGAGGTATTGATGCAGGTTGGTGAGGCCTGGCACGAAGTCGGCGCTCCAAAACGTCCCAAAGGTGTTCTATAGGATTCAAGTCAGGACTCTGAGCAGGCAGTCCATTACAGGGGTTATGGTCGTTTAACCACTCCGCCACAGGCCGTGCAGTATGAACAGGTGCTCGATCATGTTGAAAGATGCAATCGCCATCCCCGAATTGCTCTTCAACAGTGGAAAGCAAGAAGGTGCTTAAAACATCAATGTAGGCCTGCGCTGTGAGAGTGCCACGCAAAACAACAATGGGTGTAAGCCCCCTCCAAGAAAAACACCACCACATCCGAATTTTACTGTTGGCACTACACACGCTGACAGATGATGTTCACCGGGCATTCGCCATACCCACCCTGCCATCGGATAGCCACATTGTGTACCGTGTGATTCGTCACTCCACACAACATTTTTCCTGTGTTCAATCGTCCAATGTTTACGCTCCTTACACCAAGCGAGGCGCCCTTCGGTATACCTGCGTGAGGTGTGGCTTATGAGCAGCCGCTCGACCATGAAATCCAAGTTTTCTCACCTCACGCCTAACTGTCATAGTACTTGGAGTGGATCCTAATGCAGTTTGGAATTCCTGTGTGATGGTCTGGATAGATGTCTGCCTATTACACTTTACGACCCTCTTCAACTGTCGGTGGTCTCTGTCGGTTAACAGACGAGGTCGTCCTGTACGTTTTTGTGCTGTATGTGTCCCTTCACGTTTCCACGTTACTATCACATCAGATACAGTGGACCTAGGGATGTTTAGGAGTGTGGAAATCTCGCGTACAGACTTCTGACACAAGTGACACCCAATCACCTGACCACGTTCGAAGACCGTAAGTTCCGCGGAGTGCCCCATTCTGCTTTCTCACGATGTCTAATGACTACTGAGGTCGCTGATAATGAGTACCTGGCATTAGATGGCAATACAATGCACCTAATATGAAAAACTATGTTTTTGGGGGTGTCCGAATACTTTTGATCACTCAGTGTATATATAAAATAAAGATGACTATGTTTGTAACTTAATAGCTCTTAACCACTCGACCAACCTCTATCAAATTTACAACATAGATGAAGTTCTGGTCTGGGATGATTTTTATCATTTCACTTTGAAGGTGCAACTTGAAGGAGGGAGATATAAAAACGGATCGAAAATATCAAATCCATAGTTTTCGGAGTCGCTGAGATAAACAGTGACACATCCGATGCCGTTTAAATCCAAATTCAACCTCGCAACTTGAGGGAAGTGGATGGGTGACATATAAAAATGTTATAAAATGATCGGTATTCGTGTCGAAACTACAGCTTTCAGAGTCGTGGAGATGAACAGTGACATTTCCAATGCTGTTTAAATTCAAATTAAGCCCCTATCAGTACTTCTAAAGGGGGATGGTGACATGTAAAATAATTGAAAATTACTGATATTAGCGTCGAATTCATAGTTTTTACGTCTGTGAAGTTGTCCCGCCCACCTAACAAATTTTTCTTTTTCTTATCTACATCGTTAGTTTATCGTTAGTTTACGTTAGTTTTGCTAAAACTATCGTTAGTTTCGCAAAAATAACGATTTTATTATAGAAATAAAGTTTCCCGCCAACTGTAAATTAGCCCGCCCATATTGAATTTTCATAAAATTCCAACTCATATAATTAGTTTATCGTTAGTTTACGTTAGTTTTGCAAAAATAACGATTTTATTCGACAAATAAGGTTTCCCGCCAAATTTAAAATTAGCCCGCCCATAATGAATTACCATATATTTCCATCTCACATCGTTAGTTTATCGTTAGTTTACGTTAGTTTTACTAAAGCTATCGTTAATTACGCAAAAATACGATTTTATTCGAGAAATAAATGGGCAGGCCAACTTCACGGTTCCCCACCCCAAACGAATTTCAGATGTTTTTCATATCACATCGTTAGTTTATCGTTAGTTTACGTTAATTTTGCTAAAACTAACGTTAGTTTCGCAAAAATAACGATTTTATTATAGAAATAAAGTTTCCCGCCAACTGTAAATTAGCCCGCCCATATTGAATTCTCATAAAATTCCAATTCATATAATTAGTTTATCGTTAGTTTACGTTAGTTTTGCAAAAATTAACGTCTGTTTTGCAAAAATAACGATTTTATTCGACAAATAAGGTTTCCCACCAAATTTAAAATTAGCCCGCCCATAATGAATTACCATATATTTCCATCTCACATCGTTAGTTTATCGTTAGTTTACGTTAGTTTTACTAAAGCTATCGTTAATTACGCAAAAATACGATTTTATTCGAGAAATAAATGGGCAGGCCAACTTCACGGTTCCCCACCCCAAACGAATTTCAAATGTTTTTCATATCACATCGTTAGTTTATCGTTAGTTTACGTTAATTTTGCTAAAACTAACGTTAGTTTCGCAAAAATAACGATTTTATTATAGAAATAAAGTTTCCCGCCAACTGTAAATTAGCCCGCCCATATTGAATTCTCATAAAATTCCAACTCATATAATTAGTTTATCGTTAGTTTACGTTAGTTTTGCAAAAATTAACGTCTGTTTTGCAAAAATAACGATTTTATTCGACAAGTAAGGTTTCCCGCCAAATTTAAAATTAGCCCGCCCATAATGAATTACCATATATTTCCATCTCACATCGTTAGTTTACGTTAGTTTTACTAAAGCTATCGTTAATTACGCAAAAAATACGATTTTATTCGAGAAATAAATGGGCAGGCCAACTTCACGGTTCCCCACCCACAAACGAATTTCAAATGTTTTTCATATCACATCGTTAGTTTATCGTTAGTTTACGTTAGTTTTGCTAAAACTATCGTTAGTTTCGCAAAAATAACGATTTTATTATAGAAATAAAGTTTCCCGCCAACTATAAATTAGCCCGCCCATATTGAATTCTCATAAAATTCCAACTCATATCGTTAGTTTATCGTTAGTTTACGTTAGGTTTGCTAAATTTAACGTTTGTTTTGCAAAAAATAACGATTTTATTCGAGAAATAAGGTTTCCCGCCAAATGTAAAGTTAGCCCGCTCATAAAGAATTATCATAAATTTTAAATCTCACATCGTTAATTTATCGTTAGTTTACGTTAGTTTTACTTTCCTTAGGGACACAGATATTTAATTTCTAATCTTCGTGGATGCGGTTTTCGTCTTTTATATCGATCCATGATATTTGAAAGTATCCACTTTATCGAAAGTATTGTTTGATATTTTAACATATCCATGATTAGCAGTATTACGGTTCCGAATAACGACGAAATAATTTTTTAAAAGGAAGCTAAGTTTTCGAAAACTGCTTTAACTATTTTGTTTATATTTCATAAATTGATATGGCATTAACGACCTTATAATATGGTGTAAGTCATTTTTCTGAAAAAAAAAAAATCTAAAAGTATTAGTTGAATCTTGAGAGTAAATACTTTTCGGAAAATGTTTAGGTGATTTTGTTCATATTTTGCAATTAAATAGTTCAGTAATAACTGCAGTATGACATGATTTAATTAGAAAAATATTGGTGAGAATCTTTAGTGCGGTGCGCAATGGGGTAAAAAAAAAAGTGTTCAAAACTAAATAACTACTGGAAAAATTGAGCTGAAAACTTAGAAATGAGTATACTTGCTAATTTTACCCAGAGGGTCAATGGATTAATTGGTTAAGCCAATTTGATCACATTAAAATTTTGAAGAAAAAGAAGCGGAGAGTAGTGAAAATCATCGTTTATTTCAAAATAAACATTTTCGATGATGTAAGTTACAACTTGTAAGGTTTAAAATTTCTCGGAAAATTATATTCATGTCACAAATTAAATATTAAATGATGTAATTATGTTACAAAGGGAAAAAAATACACTTGTCCTTAAAACAAATCATATAATACCTACTCGCAGATGTTTAACCAATGTTTTTAAACAAAAATTAAATCGCATTTTCATGTAGGTAATGAGGTACACGTATCTACTTGTTGATGTTAAAATGATTAAAATGACAATTTCAGCATTTATGAAAAAGAATATTTAAAGTAAATACATAATGCGACGAAATATATTATGAAACGCAAGCGATGGTATTAAATCTAATAACTATAAAATATAAACATATCTATTAAAATATTTAGTGTTAATTAATCTCAAGGGTTAATGCGCAGATCTAGTCATTTATTCGATATTACATACCAAATCTTATGGGTAATTATCGCCATTTTCAACTGATCCATGGCTATCCAATATTTGTTTCGAAACAGGATTCCTGTGTACCTTTCTTGGCATCCACGGGAAGAATGATGTATAGAAATGCATTTCCACCTCCACTTGGATCATTTAGATAACGAGAACGCGAACGAGCTAGCTCGTGTTTGTAGGATATTTCGGCTTTGGTTCCATAACGTGCAAGTTTGTGCACATAATCACGGTAGAGGCTCTTTGTGAATACCTGAAGCGTGATACTTAACGTTGAAATAGACGAGAAATAAAGAATGAAAACAAGTTTTCACTTTGTTTTCTTTCTAATTATTAATGATTTTTTAAAACTTTTTTCTGACTTCTATTATACGTTGATCAGACCAAAACATTCCGACTCATACTCTACTCAAGAAGATAATATTTTTATACATGAAAATTTACTGATTATTTTAGAATTTTCTTCCACTTTTTCATACTACAACGACTTTCCAAGGTCTTGGAATCAAGACAGCCTTCCGAAACTCGACTTCTCATCGACAGCGACACATATTCTATTGTATTTTATTTGTATTGATTTCTCATTAAATAACTGTACGAATAACATGATCTCATTAAAACTGGTACGACGGAAGGAATTTTTTTGTCCTATACAGGCTTAGATCGACCGCATATTGTCTAGAGGCAGGATAGCTAAGTCGAGGTAGAGAGAGGTAGGAGAGGAGGCGGAGAGACAGCCTGAGTGCATTGACCATGTGTCTCAATCATAACGTTGGAGAGGCATGTGCTCTAGGCTTTGTTCCATTGGTCACAGTACTGTACCTCGTCTCCGCTGTCCTGTTCTGTACTCAATGTGCAGCCGACCTTATCCTCTTATACTGTACAGTGGCTCGTGTAGGTGTACACTAGTCCAGTCAGAAAAATAAATACACTGCTGAACAAGACTGCACTTATTTAATAAAAACACATTTACACGTGACGTTTCGATCTTCTAACCAAGATCCTCATCAAACATCAGAGTGTACGTCTGATGAGGATCTTGGCTAGAAGATCGAAACGTCACGTGTAAATGTGTTTTTATTAAATAAGTGCAGTCTTATTCATCAGTGTGTTTATTTTTCTGATTTTATTTGCAAGACGTATGACTATAATTGTGTGTTAGTCCAGTCATTTCCAATTTGTTGATTCATGATGCCGGTGGATATTATTACATTTGTAGCAACGATAGAGAAATGAGTAGAGCAAAAGAAAGAGACAGATGTTCTGTCATCACTGAAGACTAGGTCGCTCACTTTATTCTTCATCATGAACATTCATGCTGCCATCTTTAAAGGCTAAAATCCACTTCCGTACTATTCCATCGCTCATAATGTTTTCTCCATACACTTCATTAATCTGGCGATGAGTTTCAGCCACATTTACATATTTAGCACTAGGAAAGCGAATCGGCGCGTATTTCACAGTCGGCGGGATTCTCAGTCAGCAGAGGCATTTCAACTACTCAGAAAGAAACATAAACACGGTCGAATGTTTCTGTAATGGCGTATGTGGCTTGTCAACAGATCAGATCATCTCAAAATCTTATCAAATCATTTAAAATACCTTGTCTAACAACTATCCAAATTTGTTTTAACCAAATTAGAAATCACTATCTTTTAAAACATATCATCCGAAATTAAGGGAGTTATGAAGTTTAAAAATTTTGAAACAGTATGACGGACCGAATTCGATATTTGTAATATGAATGAACTGACCAAATTTGGTTATAATCCATTCGCTTTGAGGGAAGTTACTCTATCCACTATATACAAGAAATGGATTCTACTATTATATAAATAGATGGATATTGTGATATCTCCGCCATATTAAAAAATACCAAACATGCTTATTACAACTAGAAATTATAAGGGGGTCGCTGGCAAGAGGATACAATGGAAATGGGGGTCGTGATAGGAATTTGGTTGAGAACCACTGGACTAGTAGATCTACTCTATGGTTCTTTATCTGCGACGTTGTCACATAGTACAATTCGCGTCTCCAGAGAAGGACCTGAAAGGTATACAATTATGTATATTTTACGCTTTATTTTGAGTTGTAGAATAGTACTCTGTAGTCCGTGGGCGCCATTTTCAGAACACCTGATTATATATATAGTTGAGAAACACCACTTGTAATGTAAATTTGTGATGTGAGATATTTTTCGTTAGAGTATAGTGGATTCTGACTGTATCACATTTATTTTGCAGTGAATAAGCTGTATGAGTTGACAAACAAAACGGCGTATCATTCAAACACCCAAGTACCATTACTCCTGTATAGCAGCCCCATGAAATCCCACTCTTTATCGAAAACCATATACATATATTGTTTCAAGTAGGTGTATGTGGATAGCTAATGTGAAAATGTATGTTATTATTATACATCCTGTAGTTGCTTTAGGTACTATCACAAGGCTAATATACCTTCCCAAGAGGATCTTTGTATGTAAAATGTCACAGTTAGTTAGTTCCGAATGAATTCTCCCCTATCCCCTCCCTTACAAGGAAACACGGAGAGAAAACATATGAATTAAACGACGAAAAGATGTCGGCTAGAGAAACTAAATATTTACCTAGTCGAGAGAAAACATACTGGAAAGTAAAGAAGAAAGAAGTCTTAAGACCGTCCTATGGAAGGAAGAGTTTCTTTTTTCGCTTCTCCAGTTTCGTTTCCTTCCCTTGCACCCTCTGAGGTTAGGAAATTGGTCCTCGAGGGAATCTCCGGATGTATTGTATTTACGAGCGGTGGAATAGGTTGTAAATAATTGAGAACGATTTCGGGTCTCGTCCGGAACTGACGGTGCATGAAGATTGTTATAACCATAGAACCCCCGTGCTTTGACTACGAAAATCTTCTGGCCTCGAAACTGTGTATGGCTGGATTTGCTAAAGCTCAAGCTTTGAATATACAGTAGCTGCTAATATTTATTGAACGATGTTAACGAGAAATTAAATTCGCTGTTGTTGAGAGGTTCAACAAAATTACCATGTATAATTGGCAAATAGTTTCGTTTACTTGGATATTGACTTTTTGTATTTGTAAATATTATCAACATACAAATAAGTCTAGATTTCTGTCAAATAATTTCAGGAAAATTAAACTAAAACAATGAAGCAAATTAAAGGGTAGGAATCCATTGGTCATCAAGTATAAAACTTCAAATATATATATTTTTCGTATTTTTATTTTTATTTTAAAGAGATTTCTATCTGTAATGAGGCATTTTAATTATTTTACGTACACGAGAAACAATCAAAAAAATACCTCAACAATCAAAAGTATATTACCTCAACTTTTATCATGTATAGACTAAGTATTGAAATTTGATTAGGTACGGATTAGGGGTGGGAACCGGGAAAGACGGAAGTTTTTTTTTTAAAAGACTTCTTTGTACTGAAATATTTCGATATAGAAAGTTCATGTATTTGAACGTTCTTAATTATTAAACTAAATAATATTACGAATATTGCTAGTCACCCATTAATTACATCTGCTAATTTCATATAAATTATTGTGGTTAATTTTCACACTTCAGACAATAACATCACTTTATTCACCCCTATTAAGTTATTAGGGGATAAATTCCTCCCAACCCCCAAGAATTTCGTGACTTGATGTTTTCTTAAACAATCAACAAAATAACCATAGTTTTAAATAGATTTACGTTAAATTCAAGTTTGAAATTCACTTTTAAAAAATTCTGAAATTATTTTCATACCCATGACTATACAATTTATTTAGCATTTTTCAAGTTGGTGAATCTGAAATTGTATGCTGTCTGTCCTTCGTGTCCTGAAACAGATGGAAATCAAACATGATCCAATTAAAGCAAAGTGCAGCACCACGGAGAACTCCATTTTGCGAATCACTTGAGTTGTGACGATTGACGTGTATATAGTTCCTTCTTTCTAATTGCATCCTTCAGCCTTATACGAGTGCGGTAATATAGGGTTAGCTTTCGCACTTTGATGTTCATGCAAAAAGTCGATGACTATAATCACCCGTGTGTTCCGAAATAGTTCTTTGTTCACATTTTGAATTGATCTGGCAACTGAATTATATCTTGACATAGAGAATCACCTGGCACCTTAAGGTCATACAGATATGACTATCTCGTCCAGAATGCCCAAATTATTGAGAAATTCTGCCCTTCCTCTTCAGAGACATCGAGCAGCTCTTGAAGTACTAGCGTCTCCCCCGATTGTCAACTGTTACCAACTTGGAAACTCATTTTGCAAAATTTGTGCTTCTCCAAATCAGAAAAGATCGCATGTACATAACCAAATGAACCTGTACAGCATAGTATCAATATTTTAAAATTAGAACTCATCAGCATGCAGTGTTCATGGATGAGGGAAATTTCCATAATCTAGAGGAATTGTAGCAAACTTTTAACATATAGGTAAAAAAGGAATTTGGGGGGCAAACTGCTGAAATTCAAGAAGAATAGTCGCATTGAGTTGCAGGGCACTTTTTTATTTTTTCTACTCTCTATTGGTAAGAATAGATGAGTCTCAATTCCGTTAAGTTCCCTTCGGAATCTTCATTTCTTGTTATTGTGCTCCTGTGTCTTGGTTCTCCTGTCTGGAGGGAATAGATCGTAGTCGTCAGCATTCACGCGCCTCCTAATATTCGTTCTAGGAGAAACTCAGAGCAAGTACAAACAAGAAAGTCTCGTAATGATACTCAGAACTATGACCTGATTTTTTAAATCGTTGTATTTTGTACATGTCTTTATTATATAACGAAATACATCATTTTATGAGGACGTGTAACTACGTATGTGAAGTTGCCACCCACTTTCAAATTTCGATTCGAAACCGAAGCCAGTCGTTTGTTATTGATTGTTTTGAAGAAAAAATCGTTTGTTTCGAAAAAGTTACGGAGATTTTCACTAAATAAAATTTGAGGGTGGGCAATTTACCGCTAGGATTTCTAGTATGAAATTTCGACTCGAAACCGGAGCCAATTGTTTGTTTTTCGTTTGTTAATGATTGTTTTGAAGAAAAATTCGTTTGTTTCGGAAAACGTACAGACATATTCACAAAATAAAGTTGGGGGACCAACTTCATGGGGGGTCTACCCATAAGAAATCCACCCTTGAAATTTTGCCGTACCTTTTGGTTACATATAAAGGTAACCAAGAAAGTTCTGTCTTTTTTTTTTTTGTGGAGATCTGTGTCCAATTGACCCTCACACCGTGAGTTGAATGCGAATGGAGATAAAGCGAAGGTCAGTAGCTGGTGTGGGTACGAGGGGAGGCTGGAAAGTTCATGAAATCACCAAGAAGAAATTTACCTGGAAGAACCATTTTAATATACTATTCAATGCATTTCCCCCGAAACTCAGTACACTTTTCACAACGATGTTGCAACATTTCTAACCTTTGGAAATAGAGTCCTGCTGTGCAAAGCAGCCCTTCACCTCCGCAATGCGTACCTCAGCGGATGGAAAATGTTTACCTTTGAGATGTGGGAAGATGTGATAGACGGAAGGGGCCAGATCAGGGAATAGGGTGGGTGAGGTACACAAGTGAAGTCCAGATCCACCAGTAATTGCATGGTTTGATGAGGTTTGTGGGAGGGTGGATTGTCTTGGAGAAACTGAACGCCACTGCTCACTTTTCTCGGACGATTTTTCTTCAGAGCCTCCTTCAGCTCAATCAAATAGTTGGAATAAACCCTAGCATTCATGGTTTCACCCTTTTTAAAATATTTGATAAGGATGGCTGTCCTTATCCCAAAACACCGATGCAAGCACCTTCCCAGCTGATCTTTGGCTTCGGAACTTCTTGGGTCGAGAAGATCCACTGTGGCGCCACTCCATGGATTGCTGTTTAGTCTCTGGATCATAGTAGTGCAGACATGATTCATCTCCTGTTACCAGACTGCGCAAGAACTCACCAGGGTTTTGAAACTTTTGAAAAAAATCCTGTGACATCTGCACCCGTGTTCTCTTCTGGTCAGCATTCAAACATTTTGGGATCCATTTGCACTGACCTTCCGCATGCAAAAATATTCTGCTACTATGACACCCACACGCTCATGCGATATCCCCACACACGCAGCAATGTTTTTGATTGATATATGCCTATCCTCCATGATCATGTCATGCATTTTGTCTATGTTTTCCGTGGTTACTGCACTTGAAGGCCTGCCTGAGCGATGTTCATCTTCAGTCTCACGATGACCAGTCTTAAGACGCCTCACCCATTTCGCTACTGTTGTATATCCAGGAGCATGTTCCCCCAAAGTATACTGCAAAGTTTTATGAATTTCCATAGAGGATTTGTTTTGCAGCACAAAAAACTCGATGACACTGCGAAGCTCATTCTTCTCGAATTTCCTTAGACCCTCAGCCATATCTTCTTACAGAACCTCTAACAAAGGAAATAACAACGATAAAATGTTCATATACGGGATGAGAGGTTCACAATATATGATCTTTCTAATGGCTACAATGATATGTTTCAATTTTTATTTTTTCTTGGTGATTTCATGAATTTTCCAGCCCTCCTCGTATATCCAACATACTACCTGGTTGTGGAAGTTTAGTTACACCGTGAACTTGCGTAAGGACAGAATGAACATGGGACCTCCACAGTACGTCATAAAGGCGTATATGCTGTACAAGGTCAAACTAGGCAGGATGGAAGATATGCCAGGCCTTTGGACAAGGTGTCGTGACTATGAGGACAGTACTTTAACAAGTGTAAGGACGGTAACGAAACAATCGAAGACGCACCACGCGTACACGTGTACGAAATGAAGATCTTCAGGCAGCAATTGAGCGAACAGTGGCTAGACATGTGAGGAACTGAGACTACAGTTCAATTGAGAGTGGAGAGAGAGACCATTTGGTAGCACCTCAATCAATTTTGGAACCACTACAAGTTGGGTCGATGGGTCTTACATGATTTGACTTCTGCCCTGAAGGCAACTCAAGCAGACACCTGTGTTTCTTTGCTATCTCGTCAGAAGAAGGAGCCATTTCTGGGCAGAGTGTTGATATGTAATGAGAAGTGCGTCCTATACGAAGTTCCACGGCACCGTCATCATTGCTTAACATTACATGAACCGGTTCTAAAACAGCCGAAACCACCTTCACCAGAAGAATGTCCTCCTGAGTGTTTGGTGGACTGCTCGCGGCATCGTGCATCGGAACTGCCACTAGCCGATGAGAGCATTAATGCAACTGTGTACTGTGTTAGCAATTGAGCCGTGTTCAAGAAAAACTCAAAAGTCTGGAGCCAGCACTTCTGAGTCGCAAAGGGGTTCCTCCTGTTACAGGACAACGCTAAGCCCCACATGGCTAGGATGAATCGGGACACCATTCTAAGCCTTGGATGGGAAACAGTATTGCATCCGCCATACTCTGCGGATATTGCACCGTCCGAATATCACCTGTTCCATTCCTTGCACAGTCACTTTAGAGAACGCCAGTTTAAATCCCAAGTAGAAGTGCAAAATGCACTTGCTACCTTCTTCGCTTCATGGTCCACAAGTTCTACGGCGATTGAATCTATGGCCTTCAAGAACGTTGGTAGAAGGTTGTCGATGCTGATGGAAACAATTTTTGATCTTTCATGCACGTTTTAGGTGACATATCGATGTTTGAAGGCGGTGAGTGAAAAAGCGATAAAACTTTCTTGGTTACCTTTATGTATATAAACACATGAAATTATATGAACTTAGTAGCTTGAAGTCTTTGACGAACTTCCGCGTACGCTATTGATTGCATTCCTCTTCTCATTGTTATCCATTTTCTGCTTTGAACAAAATTTGAAAGTACACATTGGGAAAAAAAGAAACATATGTGGCGCACGTAAAAATCGTAGGTTACATGTGTAAATCCTGTAGTTTAGGACTCAATGTACAGCAAACGTATAACTGAAAAAGTATATTTTTTTTACTTTCCGTGTAAGTGTTCCGAATAACGTAATTTCCGTACGAAAGAAAAAAAACTGTAGATTCGCTGTATGTTTCTCACATACAGATGGGCGTGTATATTTGACGTATGTAACGTACGTGCATGTATGTAATATACGGAAGACTCTTATTGTCATGCATCCTGCAACGGCATGATGTAACATGTAAGCGTGAAAAGTATGTAGCATATGGATAACGTATGTTCCGTACTGATTTCCGTAGTAAACACAAGGATTCCGTAAATTTGTACAATATACCGCTGTCTGGATAACGTATTTATCTCTGTGTAGGCAAGCGTGAAGGTAACCACCAACATTATTATCAACATATATTTAATAATTTTCTATTTTCGTTAAAAACAATCAACAACGAACAACAAAAAAAAGAATGAATTTAGATATTAATCGAAATTTGAAATTTGAAAGACCAGTGTGAAGTTCCCTCACCCAATTTTATTTTGTAAATGACATTATTTTTGGAAACAAACTATTTTCTCTTAAAATCAATCTATAAGAAACGAAAAACAAGTAATTAGCTTGAGATTTGAATAGAAAATTAGAAGTAGAAGAAGTAGTAAGAAGTTGGCCACCAAATATATCCTCGCAATATCTCTTTTTGTTTTTCGAAACAAGTGATTCCTTTTTCTTGAAAACAGTCAACAATAGAGAAACAAATCCGTTCCATTAACATTTTTTCGTAAATGTATCCTTATGTTTTTCGAAACAAACTACTTTTCTTCGAAATAATCAACGACAAACCCATATCAAATGATACAGTTTGGTCTTGAATCGAAATTTGTAAGTAAAAGAACTAGGGTGAATTTGTACACATCCGAAATTTGTTTTGCAAATCCTTCTTTATATTCTTTGAAACAAAACGATTTTCTCTTCAAAACAATCAACAACAAACGCATATCAACCGATTGAATTTGGTTTACAATCGAAATTTGTAAGTGGAGGGACCAGGGTAAATTTAGACATATCCGAATGTTGTTTTATAAACATTTCTTTATGATTTTCAAAACAAAGGTTTTTTTACTCCGAAACGAACAATAACAAACAAAAACCAAACGATTGCGTCGGTTTTGAGTCGAATTTGAAAGTGGGGGGACAGCGTGAAGTTGGCCCCCAACTTTATTTTGTGAATATGTCCGTACGTTTATCGAAACAAACGATTTTTTCTTCAAAACAATCAATAACAAACGATTGTCTTCGGTTTCGAATCAAAATTTGAAAATGGGGGCTAGTGTGAAGTTGGCCCTTAATTTTATTTTCTGAATATGTCCGTACTTTTTTCGAATAAACGATTTTTTTCTTCAAAACAATCAATAACAAACGAAAAACAAGCAATTGGTTTCGGTTTCGAGTCGAAATTTGTAAGTGGGGAGGCCAACTTCACGTACGTCTGTAACTATTGTCCTAAATGCAGAAAGACCACCGCTTACAAAACTGAAGATTGACTTAAAAAGGATCATTTTTGTGTAATTAGTGAGAAATTTTAGGCATTCAGAGCACAAGAGAATGAAGTGCAGTTGCCGATGTTGGGGGAGAAGAAGATACATAAATTTTGCGCGGTACGCTCAAGCATATGAAAAAAAAAATGTTTTTATCTTATGAGAGTGATTTACAGTATCAGGACATAAATAATTTATTCTCTGAAAGCAGCTTCAGGGAAAGATCTTAAAGATAAAATATATTTGAAATGACCAAGAGTGGATGATATGCTTGTGCAGTGAACACACCATTTGTCTTACGTTAGAAAATCTAACACCGTCACGATGTTGACAGAACCACATCTCGACTTCTTTCAATTGTGATTTTGCCGTCTTGAAATTTCTTCACGCAACACTGCATATTACTATACGAAAGCACACTCATAAATTTTCTTCAGACGAATATGGATTTCCTTAGATGGACGATC
This sequence comes from Thermobia domestica, assembly GCF_964235325.1. Classification (NCBI taxonomy): domain Eukaryota; kingdom Metazoa; phylum Arthropoda; class Insecta; order Zygentoma; family Lepismatidae; genus Thermobia; species Thermobia domestica. The sequence continues at coordinate 92,327,719 of NC_137468.1, forward strand.
CTTTTTCGTAACAAATTCAATGGTAGTTCACAGCTAAGTTTGTGATCAATCTAAAAAAGAAGAGCATACGTTAGCAGACCAAACACATCTATAACGCAGTGACCACGCCAGGTTTGGTTTCTTGGTGAGGGGGCAAGTGGAGGTGCAGAGAAATTTGGGGACAGCTATTTTTGTGTATACCGAAAATAATGTTACATTTTACATTTTCGTGGCATTTTACGTTTTACGTTTTACTTTATAGCACAACATGCCTGCGGGGTGCGGGAGGGAGTCTGGGGATGCCCTCTTCCCTTTCCTTCTCTAGCATCATCAATGTTATACCCTATATATAGCATTTAGGGCACTCTAATTAATTACAAATTATAAACATGGAGGCACTATTATTATTATTCTCGTGAAAGATTTCACATTTTGAAACATTGCCTGACATACAGGTGCTCCTTATATTTAGCTGTTATAACCTAGTTATCTAGTATTGTCTATTATGTTAAATACAAAAGTTTCTACTAAATAATTGATTTTCACATTCTTTCATCTCCATTTGCCTTTTTGCAACCTTCAACAATAGAAAATTCTGTCATTCAACAATATTTGACAACGATCAAAAATGCGCTCTTTGGCAACTGCAAGCTATTGTGTTGTTTGAATCTTGGGGAATGTAAACGTGAACCACTAATGCGAGTTGTCTCATATTTTCATTTTAAAGGTGAGTAAGGGAGCCACTCATTTAATGAGAACTGCCAGTTTTTCACAATCTTTAAAAAATCCATATCTGATTCCATATTTAATTATGATAGTAACAAAATATAGTCTACATATTCAACTTATTTTAGTAGACATTAATTTGCACCTGGAAGTAAATACAGAGATACTATTCTATTGATTTAAAGAAAGAAAAAAGAAAAAGAAAAGAAAGAAAGAGTTTTTGTCTCTGTGAAGGTGAAGGTGGAGTAAACTATAAAGTAAAAAACTGTTTTGTTAAGCAAGTTCAGTTTAGTAAAAAAAAAAAAAAAAAAGATAAAGATAAAGAAAAACAATTTTCAACTAATTTTTAACTATACACTGTTGAGCCGCATTTACATTAGTTGTGGGCCTAGAACCTGTTGTCAAAACTTTATTGTTTCTGAGCATTCACCTCACACTACTTTTTATCATTATTTTATTTTGACATACACTTGGTGTCATTTATGTGTAACTAAAATTGTAAAACAAGGTTAAATTTCACTGTTTGAATAAACAAACTGTAAAGTATGTGCTTTTTTTTTGTACCACACTTGCAAGAAAACTAAACTATCAAAGGCAAAAATAAAACGCAACTATGTTTAAGTTTTTGTTTGCTTTTTAAGTCAAAAATGCTAGGAGACTTTTTTTTTAATTTTACGGGGAAGGATCCCCGGACACAACGCTATCCTGGGAGTATTCCGTACATCCCAGTCCCCCGGTAATTTGTCCCCCACCCCAAAGTTTATGTGGTGCTGACGCCAATGTCACGGGTAACGGTGACTATATCCCATTCATTCATAGATGTACACTCATGTCCAAAATTATTGTCGCATGTCTATAAATATGTTGTTGTAGGAATATAATTTGATAACGAATTCGCCCGTCATTTCTTATAATGTTAGTATTGTATGTGTATGATAGGCAAAAACATGTATGTGGCAAATTTCATCTCGAAAGAGTAGTAAAAAAACAATAAAACGAAAATAAAACTTTCTTGTCCATTTAGCAACATTTTGTTTTACTCATTCTAATTTTTCGTATTTATAATTCTTTTCCTATGAAATTTACTAAATATACATTTCCCGATTATACATATAGTATCAGTATTAAAAGTACCCTGCAAAATCATTATCAAATTATATTCTTACAGAAAGACAGTTAAGATATGCGACAATCATTTTGGGCATGAGTGTACGTTTCGCGTAACGCTAATACGCAAACTAAACATTTTGACCCGCTCTAACAAAGAAGAAAAATAACACTAAAATGCATTGCAATTCAGAATTTCAATCTATCCATATTTTAAAATATTAAACAGGTTTAGTATTTTACATCCATTTAATTTTTACAAAAAGAAAAATCAATCATAAGGGTAGTGTATCAAAAGTCCGGGGCCATAACCTAGCTCTGTTATGAGTAAAATTACGGAAAAATGGGAAAAAAGTGGAAAGTTATTGGAAATACGCGGTTTTTGTTCTAAAATGGGAAAGTTTTCTAATCTCACTAGTCGTTTGGGCTCCACACCCTAATTTCCCCTGTGTTAAATGAAAAAGCAACGTTTCCTATACAGCAGGCTTTTCGAACGAAACATAAGGGTACGCAAAAATGGCACAGGGTACATGCACATTATGTGAAGGGAACTTAAAAGACTTCGAATCAGTTGACAACAATGCTGTATTGTTGGTATAGTGAGGATCCAAGGGAACACGCTGCTGAACTTGTAAGGTTGCTTTTTCCTCTAACATTGGGCGCCTTACTGGTGTGGAGTCCAAATAAAGGGTGCGATCAGAAAAAAGTCCACTGTTTATCAGATTGCAAATCAGTTATTTTCAGTAACTTCATTCAGAATTTTTAAAAAAGAGACATGTATCCATAGAAAACTCAGTTTGTTGAGCTTGCTCTGTAGAATGAAGATCATTGCTCATATAAAGAAATTAAAACATGTGGTGCTGTTTCCACTGGGACAAATTTATTAAGTTTGCGTTCAATGAAGTGCCGATCCTTAGCCTTGATAAGAGCTTTACAAATTCCAGTCATCTGTTTGATTAATTTATTCAACTTTTGCGAAACTATTCGACTCCAGTAGCTCTGAAGAGTCTTCCAAAGATCTTCAGCATTCATTGGTATCTATTCGTTGGCTGTCCTCTCAAATTCATCTTACAAGAGCTCGATGAGTAACAAAGCCAGTTACTGTGTTGACTTTTCCATTTGTTGGTGATGAAAGCGTCTTCTTTGCATTGCAAATAATTACTGCAAATCTTGGATGACTGTTTAGAATTGCAATCTTGTTGTAGTACACAGTTACGCCCCAAATCCGCATTCCTGATGGAGTTCCATGCCTTACTTAAATGTTATGAAACACATTTTTGTCCATTCTTCCATTAATTCGAACTAAATCAACTTCGTAATTGTAAAGTATCCTCAACAGTGACGCTGTCTTCTTCATGCCTTGCTGTAGATATTACACGGTCGGGATGAAAGCGTGTTCGTAGATTTCCTTAACAAAATTTCCCTCAACTGACCTAAAGTTTCCCTTTTCTTATCAAATTTTCCTCAGTTTGTTGAGTGTCTAATTTCTATGACAGAAGTTATGAAATAAGATTAATTTAGCAATATTAAAGCAAATGCCAACCACATTTCCTTTATGCCTTTTTTAAACTTTTTTCTTTACATTTTTTTTACAAAAAATACACTCAGCCAAAAACGGATACAAATTAGGCTACTTTGGAAACATACACACACACACACACACACACACACACACACACACACACACACACACAAACGAAGTATTGCTATTGTATTGGTTTACTTATGAAGTAGTTAGAAAAATTTTAGCATCTATATTGGTCAATCGGTCAGCGCGAAAATTTCCCTGGATTTTCAAGTGTTATAGAAAAAATCCCTTTTTCTCTTTTCGCTAAATTTACGGTACCTACGAAATTTCCCTCAAACTACAAGCGCTCTTCGGGACGACGACGCACAAATTCCTACCATTGGAAGGCGAAAAGTTGGCACTTAGATTCGTCGGTTCATCGTGCCATCTTTTACTATTCATCGTTCTAGTCGTTATTTTATTTATTTTTATTTTATTTTTGACCCAAGAATATTTTTTTTGTAATGTTTTCTACTTGAAGGAATGTTTTTTTATACTTCCAAGACCATAGATCTGAAGACACTGGGTCACCGTCCTATTTGATACCGAATGGAAATGGCTCTTCCATAGTTCTATTGGTTCTTCCGGAGAGGTTAACGTTTATTTCGTTTGCTTGTTTTTCAGTGAACTTATCCTTAAGAAAAGTTGTTATTTTTGGACGATCAGTGCGTTTCTGTGTAATACCAGTTTCGAGAGTCTGACGCACTGCTCCGGCCGATCATTGAAGGATTTTTCGCAGAGAATGACTCTCTTCTCTCAAAATAACCACTTGAACACGGACTTCGACTCTTAGTTCACACTCTTTCTTTCTCGCTTTATAGTATTTACATATTCTTCACACTATATAATTGATTCACGCGAATGTAAACAGTAAAGTCATGTCACAAATTTACACCCACTTCTGCCCACATTACGACACGTTTGAATAGCTCATACGTAACTGTTCTTTGAAATGAAGAGACAGCTACTGACAAGTGCTCATATACACACCGCTAGTTATAGTTGAAATGATGCCTCATCAAACAAAGCGTGGTGTTGTGTGTTTGTTCATTAGTTATCTGTTTATTGCCAATCAACTCTTTTCTATAAATTTCTCTTGATATCAACATGACCATGAATTTTGCGTCCTTATACGCGTATGAACAACGTTGTTCATTTTTTTAAAAAAAAGTTCAATAAATATGTTTTGTATATATATATAGGGAGGTGTCGTATATATGAACTAGTGCCCATGTTCAGCAGGGATGATGCTAGATGCAAAACTGAGACGAAAGCATGATATGACTTTTGACCGCCTGGGCCTTGTTTCGGCGGTAAGGCTTGGTAAAAGATATGACGATGTGGTAACACCGAAACTCGTCCCAATGTGCTCACACATTTGAATGGTCATGCTGTCGTTGTAGATGGAGGACCCAAAGCACGTGGCGGCATTTCCTTATGGATTAAATTCTACGAGTGGATAACTTTTTGTTCGGTGTGTACTTATTGTTCTTATCAGCACTAAGAGTACGAAGTTAGTAGATCACGTTTATTTATACGCTCTTACTTGTGTGGACTCAACCTGTTAACCCTTTCTTGAATATTTTTTTCTTTGATGAAGTTTTGGAATTCTAATGCGAATTCTTTAGTGTTGAATTTCCTTGTTTACCTATATTCTTTCCACGTGATAGCTTAGTGGCATAGCGCATATGTCTGATGCATTGGATCCTTGATTCTATCCTAGCTCGTGTCTGGTGGACCTTATGGTGGAGAAACACCGTATGCGTGGATTTTTTGAGGTTCTCCTGCTTTCTTCATTCTACCGTTTCATTATCATAATCACCATCTGGTATATATTCGTGAGACCTAAAACTCCACGAAATTTCATATCATTTACAATGTTGATTTTTGTCATCATATTTTCACTTTCCGCCTGAATGTGGTATAAATGTATTGTTTAATGTTCTACTTAACGGTAGGTTCTAAACCTATTTACGTATTACGCTACGCTAGTCTGGAACTAACCCGGATAAAATCACCATTTCTTTCTCTTGTGATTCAAAGAAATATACCAAACTGGAATTAGGAAGCTGGCTGAAGGGATAAATTGACAATTTGAAATTAAGGATTACATGAGTATACAGGAACTGAACAATTTTATCTTAATTATGCATATAGTTATCTTTCACACTCGATATTAACTGACTTCCTATAAAGTAAAGAAGTTGGAGCCTCCATGGCAGTTTACATGTACCGGTATAATAAAGATACAACTTTTATGTAAAAATCATGAGAAGGTATGCAAACATCTCTTGGAGGAAAATATTTGTTCTTTCAGGCAACTTTTATCTATTATACAAAAGGGAAAGAAAAGCTTTATTGTGCTCAAGCTGCTATATTGTTTGGCTAAATAAAAGGTATTTTTTTTAACTCTTGTTACTTCTTAACTTAATTTTAATAAAACAACTGATTTTGATGTAATAAATTCTTTGAAGTGAAATGATGTCACTTTCAAGTCTCTTTGCTTGAGACACTCTTTTGGAGTATATTGGAAAAGACTGCTAAGATATCTTTATTCTTCTGTCTCTGTCTTACTCTTTATAGAAACAATTTCTTTTCTCCCATTGTGAATGATGGAGGTCTTACTGAAAGAGCAGTAACTCTATCAACGTTCTTTCATGAAAAATAAAAAAGAAAGAAAAAGAAGAACACAAAGTGATTCTAGTTGCTCGTTATTCCTTTGTAACTCTATTTTCTTTTCCGTTAAGTGGGATCTTTTTAACAAGTTGCCAAGTTTTCCTCTGCCGCCGGTAATTCTGGTTCTTGGTAGAATTTCTCTGGCTCATTGTGCGCCCAGGAAGTTGGGAAATTGGATTCTAAACTTTATTTCTTGAATCCTTGTAAGATAAAAAAAAAAGTAGCCCTGAAGTCAATCCGCATCGCCACTGCTATTGGTGGGCGAGACATCATCATCATTTTGTGTTTTCCTGCTGTTCCTTCGGGAAGAGTCTTCTTTTTGGCTGCTAGAAAGCTTCTGGAAAGGGATGATGTCTCCTAGAGGCTGTTACTCTTTCACTCCCACTTCTCTCTTACATACAGACAATACCCCTCCCCCAATGAACACACACACGCACAAACACATCTGCGTGTTTCACAAACCTTGCTCTTCTTTATTGAATTGGCATTGTCAAGTGTGTTGTAAAATTGAAAAGGAATCCGACTTAGATTTCTTTTCTTTCGTGTCCCTCCTTTCTCCAGCAATAGTTGGATGGATGGATTATATTGTTCGACGTGTTTCTTTTCAGTCAATCAAAGGGTAGGACAACGACTGCCATCAAAATTGTTTCTGACTTCGAGCTGGTCTTCCGCTATTGAGTAACGAAATCGATTCCAAACACATTGGCTTACGAATATCCAATAGTGGTCGGAATGTCGCCAGGAATCGTCTTTTTATTTACTTTTTTGTTCCTTCACGTATACAGATACTGAAAAACAAACTTGACACCAGATCGTTTGTTTGAAACTAGTTCTGAATGAATGGTATGTAGCTTCTATATATGCGTACTATTGTAGTCTATTTCCAGAGGTTAATATAATTTGTTAGTATGATATAGATGGCAAATGGCGAAGATGGACATCGTCAGGTCACTGAATCTTACTATAAGATTCACCATGGTTCATTGATAGGATTGGCATCTTTAGTACGAGGAAACCTTGATTCGAATCCTGCTCATGTGACTTTTTGGTAGATATGTCCGTGGGTTTTCTCATTGTTTTCCCATTTCCTTCCATTGTCTTCTTTCTACTAATTCTTTGATCTTTGTATGGGTTTAATCACCGTTCTCCGGTTTCCTTCTATTGTATTTTTTAACCAATTATTTTGTCACCATTCATGTGCAATTTTTAAAATCGTATTTCTTACCTTAGAACAGAGTTTCTCAGTCTGTGGTTCATCTACCAATAGTACTATGCGAGCCGCTGCTGGGTGGTAGGTACGAAGTATGGTAGTACACAGTGTAAAAGGTTGAGAGCTCCTGGCTTAAAAGGTTTAACCGGGACTAGGTTCAAGATTTCATTGTTTTCCATTAGTGATCCTCATTCATCCAAGTTCTCAAACATTGAAGGCTAGTGAAGTTGTGGAAGCCACTAAGGAATATAGAGATTCTGTGACAAATATTATAGGTTGCACTAATTGCATATTATATGAATTAAAATAGCTTCTGGAAATCATCAAACAAAAAGAGATGAGTTTTCGTACGTTAATTTCATTCAGATGCAACCCTCAGTGTTATATTTCATTAAATCTTGCCTTTCATCCTCACTTAACTATGTAAATTTTATGTGTTCAGGATGATGGCGTTCATATCTGTTCTTGCGAAGTTCATTATCACCATTGTTCCAATCTCATTAGATCAGGGTGGCCAGATTTAGAAAATCAAACAACGGGACACGACAAACTGGCATAATTTGACAGTCCACCTAGCTATGGTCATTGGTATTTCATTATTCATGCCAGTGAGGAAAGAAGTCTCTAGGTTTTCAAAATAAGCAGTTCTTGTTTATCTAAACTTATTCCGATTCTAATTTTTATATGATCTTTTAACATGTAATAGAAACCAGAATGGATTGTCTCTTGAATTAATATTTTTTGATGCCTGAATTTCTTTCCTTGAAAACAGCGTTGAAATCAATACAAGAAATTACCAGTATACTAGGTAACTACGAGTCAAAAATTTGAAGCCTTTTAAAAAACAAGACATTTTGAGTTTGTTTGTGTTTTACTTGGGACTATGTTAGAGAATATCCTTTCCTCTTCATTGAAATCCATATCAAGTGAAGAGTTTTCGAACAAGTTAAAAACAAGTACTTTTTTAAAAATTAGGATAAAATATATCTATTTCATCCGAATAAAACGGAATATACAAGTAATTAAGAATGAACAAATTTCTCGCAAATACATGAATATTTATATGATATGAAGATTTATATGAGTAAGTTTTATATTATATGAAGTAAGATTGGAAGTTTTCTAATTTTTAGAGAAAGATATTTTTGTTGGTGATCATAAAAGTGATAGACTAAGACAAATTTTATTTGATTGGGAAGAGAGTAGGATTCGTAGTGCGTATCAGCTTGCGAAAGGTGACTTGCCAGTGGTGATGTATACTCGATCTGGCTTTGTTTATCTACGAGTAATTATATTTGAATTGAAGGTGAAGTAACATATTGTAATGGATTTACATTTTATAGCATGAATAAAGTTTGGCAGCATGCAACACAAATTAAACTTTAAAAGCAGCTAGATATGATTTGGAAAGCCTTACGGCATATCCACCCATACAGTACAAGATTCTTGTCTGTGTTGAGGGAAGCTCGTGATGGCAAACCATAAATACATCCTTGGATCTGGAACTATTACAAATGATCATGATCTGCCCGATTAGAAACACAACTTCCCGAATAGAAACACATGACTCTCAGATGAATAATTTACGTTTTATGACACTCAGATGCGTAACTTCCGTTCCATGACACTCAGATGCGTTACTTACGTTTTATAATACTCAGATGCGTAACTTCCGTTTCATGATATTCAGATGCGTAACTTCCGTTACACGACACTCAGATGTGTAACTTCCGTTTCATGACACTCAGATGCATAACTTATGTTTTATGACACTCAGATGCGTAACTTCCGTTTCATGGCACTCAGATGCATAACTTATGTTTTGTGACACTCAGATGCATAACTTACATTTTATGACACTCAGATGCGTAACTTCCTTTTATAACACTCAGATGAATAACTTACGTTTTATAATACTCAAATTCGTAACTTCCGTTTCATGACATTCAGATGCGTAACTTCCGTTACATGACACTGAGATGCGTAACTTTCGTTTCATGACACTCAGATGCATAACTTATGTTTTATGACACTCAGATGCATGCAAGTGGTATTCGTGGAAACTCGAAAGTAATGTTACCCACTAGACAAGAAATTTCACGAGTCTCATGGGCAACACCAGATTACCCAAGTCTTATATTTCAAATACAAGATTGAATCATAAGTCTTGCAACATTTTTGCATCACAAACAGCAGGCGCGCGTATAACTATGATCGACCGTAAGTACAAGGTCAAACTGACCCAAGAGGTAGTGTGGGAAGCCTACTATTTAACACGGAGGACACCGGTTTGTCAGCATCTTCAGTCAGTTTTAGTGCCAGTAACGATGAGTGCTCAATAATGTCAGATTCGTAAACTGTTACTGTATGAGCGTATAACACTGCGGCAGTAATCCAAAACATCTACCATGCGAGAAGGAAAGGTGTAGTGAACCACAGCATAGCAAATCGTTCGTTTTAGAAATATCGTGCAGGTTGTAAAATCGAAGATTAGCCAAGATTTGGCCACCCTAGGGAAATCATACGACACGTCATTGAGAAAAATTCATCTACCAGCACACGACGATTGTCAAATCAAACTACTTCGAAAATACTATTGATCTACTTCGAAAATATCCTGAATTGGTGAACCAAAAGCGCTCCCTGCTGCAACAGGATAACGCAAAACTACACTTGACTCAAAAAACGCAACTGAAATTGCAGAAACTTGGTGCCATCAAACTGATGCCACCTCCGGCATATAGCACTAACCTTGCATCTTTGGATTACTATTTGCCTCGGTCCATGACGCACTTCCTGAAATCACGATGCTTCACCAACCAGCAGGAGATGGAAACAGCTTTGACTGACTTCTTTGCTTCTAAGGACAATGTATCAATGTTTGCCTTAATACTCATACAAACAATATACTCCAATAACATCAAACAATATACTCCAATAACAAATATATCCTATGGTTTAAATGTTATATTACACCTTCGTGGATTTATCGTAACAGACAGGAATCTGACAACTTGTAACTTAGATGAAATTTTGGAAAATCAGGGAATGAATTTTGTATATAAATTTAAAACACGAGATGAGACGAGCATAGCTTTTCGAGATTCGAGACTGGATACTTTTACAAAATATATGGGAGAAAACCTTATTTCTTGTCTCGTGCGTAACTACTGTAAAATGTTCAATAGTTGGTAAAATTGTCGTGTAGTTCGCCAATTTTGACGTTAACCAGTCTGTTTATAGTATGTAGTATCAGTGCAATTTGTAAAGGCAGTCTGGTAAAGATTCACTCAGAGATACACAACTCTAAAACAGTACTTCGATTTTTATGGAAGGAGTTAGTCTCTGTAAATGAAAGACATCGGAGAGGCCAGTAGTAAGCGTTAAAACAATTCACATACCACAGAGGCTTTCCTTGAACATCCAAAGGACATCAACCACGGGTGCCAACGAGACGTCCCATTTTTGTCAGTGCACATTTGTATGATTCTTGTAGGATATTCAGATGACTACTTTCGGACATTCACTTTTATTCCGTGATATGCACAACTAATTGAAATCCAAAGGAAATCCATGGATATTTCAATTATCGTTAATGTTTCTGCTTTCAAACTGAATGTTCCTTAGACAGGCATGAAACCTATGGGAATCCCGAAAGACATGTGGTGTGTAAGGTGGGTCGTGTTCATGTAACTTTCAAGTGAAGTCCACAGAAATTCACTGTCAGAACCAGAAGGAATTGGACATTCCACTGCTGACTGTGCGGTAATTTTACCCCTACCGTTTGTCATTCGTTGCAGTGAAACACATTTCTATGCGAATGTTCAAACCGTAACGGGAATCGATGGTTTCATAGAATTATTAGTATTAGTATTAAGGAATCTTCCAACTTTCGGACAGAGCGAATAAATGTAATATAAGTATTTGGGTAAGGAAAAACTCAGACGTTTATGACAAACATATGCATTGCTCCTTCAAAGTGTGCTTTACGCTACAACCTATACGACCTCTGTTTTTTCGGCGAGGAAACAAGTACAGATAATTTTTTGCTGGACATGGTTTCTACCGCAGTTGAAACAATACATCACAGATTTCGTCTTCCAAGAGTATGGAGGCATTCTTATTATCACAAAAAAGTCAGAATTGGCTCAATAGGTGAGTACTAAACAGATGAATTGATCGTGCTGGCCATGCATATAGGGTACTTCTTCCTTGCCCTCGACGTTTCCCGGACAATGTGCTATGTAGGTTTTTCTCTGGTAGTGAGTTAAAGTCCACAAACTACCCTTACCAACCACCATGTATGATCAGCGATCATTCATCACAGAATCCAAAGCCATTACATCAGTCAAGTGTGATATTCTACAACGCGTATGGCAGTACAGGTTTGATGTGTGTCAAGTGATAAAAAGATGTACGTTGAACATCGCTGATGTGGAAAATAACTGTGATGTTGGGAAGCAAAACAGTTTGGATTCCTCGTTTTATTGATAAAACTTTGATGCACCTGTACTTAAACGTTAACTGTGAGTGTTAATATATAGGAAGGTAATTTACAGTAACTGATAGTTGTAGTAAGTAATGTGTTTATTTTACATATTTGAGACAGTGAACTTTTGTTCTGCGTAGATAACTTGTTCACTGCTTGGTTTTTCATTACAGAAATTCGAACACTTGGGGCTGAATGTAGACGTGATACACACACTGACTTGATTTAGATTTAGCATTAATTCTCGAGCATGAATTCAAGCTTTATCTTTTAATATTATGACATTTATATGTGACTTTTCGAGGAAAGAGACAGGGCATGTTCATATATACATATAGTATAGTTTATTTTGGAACCATTCGCTCACAAAGAAATATTAAACAGAGTACAGAAGATACACTTTACAGAATTATCTTCTCTCAGTGACTAGGTCAGTACAAAATTAACACGGGACTATATACACCCACGCTAGCAATTTATTCGCAACAAGTAGAGAAGTATTGACGTTATGTAGAATCTTTGTTGTATAGAAAGGGCAAATAATTTTGTGTAACATTGCTTATAAAACACATTTATTAAAATTATGCGTCGAGTTTGCTATGATTCAAAATTAGTAAGTGGTTTCAGAAACATTTTTATAGTTTATTTCACGAATTGAGTTTGGTAAAGAGAAGTAACAAGCAACAGGTTTTCTTCAGAGAAGAGTTTCTTAAGTAACTCGAAACTTTTATTTTGAATCAGGAAACCAGATGTCAACTTGTTTTGTCTTACTCTTCTTCCTTTCCAATAGTCTTTGGGAGGTTTACAGTCCCTTTTTTTGTTTCTTTCTTCTTGTGATAGACTCTTTCCATGATTTAGTAAAAATATTTTTTCCTCCTCCTAAGAGGTTCCCTTACGACGAGAGAAAGTTGAAGTTTCTGCGGAGAAAAGAGAAAATGCAGTGCAGGGCAGGGGGCGCTGCGATGCTGTTGATCTCTACTGATTTCTCTGCGGAGCACTTCCGTTGTAGAACATAATAAGATTTATCCTGGTACTTTCCCTGGGGATCATCACTTCAACCAAGACTTCCTAACTCACCAAATGTACCATTGCCCCTTGCTCCAAGAGAAGATCTAAAAGGTTATCCTACTACATTACAGGTCTTCCCATCTTGGGAATAATATATTCGTATCGCGGTTGTGCTGGTGTTCCCCATGAAACAACATGACGAATCTCCTTTACTAATATCCAGCATTGTTACTCTTTCCGAACATCGTTCATATCTGGTGAACAGTTGCTTGTCACGCGTCCTTATCGAACAATTATTGTATCAAGAACTAGAAATTGTAGCGTATTATTCGCTATAACGTAAAAAAAAGTCGAAATATGAAATTAAATCTTTCAGTGTGCTAAGATTATTCCCTTTTATGCTAAAGGAGACGGATGAATTAAGGTAAGTGAATGACGACGACGACGACGATGATGATGGGAAGAATTGGTTGAATGAGCATGTGGGAGGAAACAGGAGTACCTCGAAAACCCACGAACACGATGTTGTCCACCACAAACTTACTTGGTCGTAGATCGAACTAGGGACCTCACACGCTAGAGGCAAGCATTCTACCAGTGAGCCTATGCCCGCAACCAAAGATTAGATATACAGTATACGTAGTGCTGTAGTTCTAAAAAAATTTCACAAGGTACGTTGTTTTGTAAACATTTATGATCGACATAAAGGACATTACAAAAGAAAAGGCATTTGTTAAAATGAACAATGATAAAATGCATCTTTTATTATTTTTAATAAATATAAAGGTCAACGATACTGATTTATAGGCCTAAAAGCATTTTGTTCTATTTTCTAGATGATATCGTTAGGTAAGCCACATGAATGACACAAATGGCTATAGGTAGTAGAGGAACCTAGTCACTGCGAGATGGAACAAAAAAAAAAAAAAAAAAAAAAACGCCCGATATACTGTGCTTCTTAAAATTGAGGACATAAATTGCAAAATATTCCAAGTCTACTTTAATCTATTTTCCGATTCTTTAAAGTTCATCGTCATCTATGTTCCAAGAACTATTCACTTGTGTGTAATATACTCTTAAGTCCAACTCAAAATCTCCCTCCAATCTAACGAAATTAAAAAGTTCATTACTGGATCTCTATATCTGTGTGTGTGTGTTTCTTTCTATCTGTCCGTCTGTCTGTTATTTGCGAATTTTTCAATTTCAGGCCTCCATTCGATAGAGCATTAAAATTATCTGAGAAAGTGATGGAATTTTTCGTGTTACTCTTACCATTCTGGAGATATTGACGAAAAAAAAAATTCCGATTTCGGGAGATTTAAGGACCCATAACTCGGGAATCGTAAGTCGTAGAGAGATGATATTGGTATTGATCAATACAATATTAATTAAATACCAATACTAGTTATGGATTCAATAATTATTGCATCATTAGTTACTTTAAACAAAATAAATTTAATATACAATTTCACTTAAATTTCGAAAAAATAATTCTTTTTAAGTTCGGTTCTGGCAATGCTCTTCGTGTATACTCAACTGGTTTAAATTTAAAATTAGTTTAG